>NC_137913.1:12347158-12552158 GCF_963457725.1 Sprattus sprattus | reverse complement strand
GTGAATCCATTTTGTAGTAATATTGTTGCCAAAGATGTTTGTTGTTTAATGCATTTTGTCTATAATCATTACCGTATCTGTCCCCAGGGTGCCAGGTTTGAATTAATAAGTAGCCTATACAATTAATAGTTGAAATTATTTTTGACAAGAGAATGGCTCTGTTTACATTTAAGTATTTTGATAGCTTCACTTCAGGGTTTATAGTGTTAGGAACTGGTGTTGGCCAAGCATAGACAGAAAACAGAAAACCTTGAGGGATGTTATTCTGAGAAAGGTTAGTTGTTGATAGGGGAGCAATTGGTTATTGTTTCTGACCAAAAAAGCATGATGTGTTATGTCAAAGAGCCTGGTCAAAGCAACTGTCATGGGAGGAAGGTGATTGATAGGGTGGTCGGTTCGGCTCTCTTACCAGGCCTGTGACTTCCTCCTGGACATGCTCTTGCGTAGCCACTTGGAGTGCGGCGTCAGATGGTAGATGAGCTGCCGGCAGATTTTATCCGAGGACTTCAGAGTGTCCTGAGCATCCTGAGGGAGAAATCATGACGCATATTAAACCACACAAGCGCCCAGAACTCTGACATATTTATTTCACCCTGGATACAATAGAATAGAAAACAGAATACAAGAATAGAATAGAAGGCTTTGGCATCCATCCTCTGATCTTCAGCATCTAATGCAGTTACATTTTTCTTCTAGAGACTTTGTGCCTACGGGTGATTTTGAATACACTGGCAGCTACACTGTGGCTCCTTTGTTGCCTTCAGCAATCTAAATGTATTGAAAGTCTCATCTGCGTCTCCTATTCACAATCACAATAGATAAAATAAATAAGATAACACAAATAATAATAAGATACATAAGATAACACAAAAAATACATCAAAGTATGAGTGGTTAGAGAGTGTTTTTGGGCACATGGGGTTCATGATGGCTGTCACAGATTTGGTAGGGTCAACGTGGCCTTGTTATTATGCTGCAAATAAAAAAAATGTTCCCTGTTTGCTGTGGGAAAAGAAATGAAAAAAGACCACATGGTGTTGGCTGTTTCCGGGGTTTCTCTCTGAGTTTTAGCTTGAAGCCATCTGTTGGGTTGGGTGCCTCTGCAAAGCGGAGGAGAGACTGATGAAGAGGTTTAACTTCTACAGAACCACTCTCTTTCAGGCCTTAAATTATGCATGCCAAAATGAATAATCCAAGATGATGCCGGTGAGAGAGGAAACCTGGACACAGCCAATGAGTCAGCAAAAATCCTTTCAGAGATCTACCTAATTATCTAGACTAGCAATTACACAATCTGAAAAGCAGTACTTACTGCCTGTATATGGTAATTTCACCTGTATCATTTCATAATGCATATAATCTGCATATTATCTCTCTTCTCTATGGATAGATACATCTTCATATAGATCTGTCTGCTTCCCTGTCTGTCTTTATGCCATCATTCTGTCTGGCTATCCTTCTTCTGTCTTGTTATACAGACAGATAGCACACTAAAATCAAAGTGGGATTATAAGGGGTGAAAAGGGATTTTAATTTTTTCTTTACGTTGACAGAAGGTATTTATCCCAATTAGTCATATTACTAAAGCGCCTAAACACCATGGAGATTCGAAACATTAATAATTCTCAGAGGACGTTTTCATTTTCATTATTAAAAAAGAAAAAAATTAGGGCTTATCTCCAAATCATTCATGAATTATAACTGGGCAGATAATCACAAGGGGAATTCAAATAAGAGTGAACATGAAGCCAAGACGAGGCAACATACAGACACAGACACAGACACAGACACAGACACAGACACAGACACAGACACAGACACAGACACAGACACAGACACAGACACAGACACAGACACAGACACAGACAAACAGACACCGACACACAGACACAGACACAGACACAGACACAGACACAGACACAAACACAGACACAGACACAGACACAGACACAGACACAGACAAACAGACACCGGCACAGACACAGACACAGACACAGGCACAGACACAGACACAGACACAGACACAGACACAGACACCGGCACAGAGACACAGACACAGACACAGACACAGACACAGACACAGACACAGACACAGACACAGACACAGACACAGACACAGACACAGACAAAGACACAGACACAGACAAAGACACAGACACAGACAAACAGACACAGACAAAGACAAACAGACACCGACACACAGACACAGACACAGACACAGAGACAGACACAGACACAGACACAGACACAGACACTGAAACAGACACAGACACAGACACAGACACAGACACAGACACAGACACAGACACACAGACACAGACAAAGACACAGACACAGACACACCGAAACAGACACACACAAACAGAAACAGACACAGACACAGACACCCACACCCACACCCACACCCACACCCACACCCACACCCACACCCACACCCACACCCACACCCACACCCACACCCACACCCACACCCAAACAGGCACAGACACAGACACAGACACAGACACAGACACAGATACAGACACAGACACAGACACAGACACAGACACAGACACAGACACAGACACAGACAAAGACACAGAGACAGACACAGACACACAGAAACAGACACACAGAAACAGAAACAGAAATAGACACAGACACAGACACAGACACAGACACAGACACAGACACAGACACAGACACAGACACAGACACAGACACAGACACAGACACAGACACAGACACAGACACAGACACAATACAGCATTTATAGGAGATACACCATTCAGGGAGGTAGCTAACAAAGACCCAAAAACACACACACATTGTATAAGACCCACCCGAAAACACCACAACACCATTCATAACCTCAACATGCAGGCCTATAATCAAAAAGGACATTTTTAATATATATATGACATAACACACATCCACACAGAATAAAGAACCTACAATACCTTTCATGATTCAATAATCAGAATACAGATACAGAATAATTGCATGATTTATTTTATTGTTATTTTCTATTTTAGGATTACAACAGACAGATAGGCAAACAAACAACCACACAGAACAAATAAAAGAAGAATAAAACCATAAACAGTAGGCAGCAACAGAGACAGGGGGGGGGACATGAATAATGCTGATTGATGACGAGCGCAGCCTCAACAAAATAGATAGCCATACAAATGAGAAGGACAGACAGATAGGCCTGACAAATACAATGATGGATCTGACAAATGGGACAACAGACAGAATGACAGACAGATGCATAATGCAGAAAGACGATAGACAACAAATAAAACACAAACACACAAACAAAAGAGGTCTGAATGAGAAAGAGGACAGAGAGAGAGATGGAAAAAGAAGGGAGGCAGAGACTGAAGGAAGAAACAGACAGAGAAAGAGAGAGCAAGACAGATGGAGAGGGAGAGGTTTGGACATGATGAATTATGTAGAGAAATTAAATGACGTGAATGTTTGGCCTACCTTCTTTGGGCACTGCATATCTTTGGCCAGACTTAGCAGCAACTCATGTGAGATGGGATCCACCAGATTGAGGAAGGCTGCATTCTTATATAAGATATCATTCAGGGACGTGCCCTCCAAACCCAGGTCCTGCCAAAACAAAAACACACACGCACAAGTGCACACACACACACACACACGCACACATACACACAATCAACAAGTGGCTTTGAATGGATCACTCAAAGGATACTTCATTAACTGACATTGAAATAACAAAGGTTGTGACTTTTCTGTCGCGTGTGAACCACTGTATGGTTCCAATTCTTCAATATTTTTCAGTGATACCTGAAGGTATTACACACACACTCTCACACACAGTAAGAGCATGAGAGAGAGAGAGAGAGAGAGAGAGAGAGAGAGAGAGAGAGAAAGAGCAATTGGCTTTGCATGGAAATCTCAGTAATTATTTTATTCACCAACAGCTTGTCACTTCATTGTGAGGCTGCATCATGGTTTGTATCTGATTTTAAACTTCCCAGTCATGTGGCACTAATGACAAAAACTTGGGCAAAGAGGGCGTGCTTAGCACCAAGACTTAAGTGTTACTACTCTGTTATATAACCCATATACAAAGATGGTGTCCTCTTCAGTGGAATGTAGCGGTGCCACGACAACCGCAATAAATTCATGTGTGACGGGATCTAGTCTTATAAAACAATTTTTCGATGTCCCTGGTTTATTAATATTCAAAAGGCTGAGGCTTTTATCCAAGGATGACTGACTTGCATATTCTGACTGGTACAGATCTTTGCACTTCAGTTACAGCTGAGCGATGGGCTTTCATGTGCTTTGCTGCAGGCCGTGTTGCTACTGCTGCTGTTGCTACTGCTGTTGCTCGGCGCTTGGGACTATCAACCCACACCTCCTCTTCCTCCTCCTCCTCTTTCTATTCTCCAGCTCAGAAGCCCGGGACCTGCCCTTCACCACACAGGCTCTCATCGTAATGAAAAAAAAAAAGACTCCCAGGGCTACTGAGTGCATGGCTCCCTGCTGATATAAATGGTTCATTTAGCATACAAGTATGGTGCATAGGGAACATTGGAGTTGCATAGGCGAAGACCACACAGAGGTGTTGTGCAGAAAGACTGGGTGATACACAGTTCTGGGAAATAATTGTAGTAATGCTTGAAACGTCCCTTTAGCCTTTCCTACATCACAAAGCAGTACAAAAAACTTTCAGGGAGATTTTACTGCTGCAAGCCATGAAGTGGATTTGATGCGTAGGGGTAGTCCAATCAGTGTTCGTAATGCCTTAGAAAAAAAATTCATGAGTATATAAGTATGGAGATATTGAAACTCGGGTAAACCTTTAGTCACCTCACTTGGCAAAATAAATCACACAGCATGAAATTCCCAAAGCACAAAGAATACCTTCAGCACTGCAGTGACTGCTGTGAATAGGACATCTAACAGCAAGGGGAAACCCATGTATCGGCTTGGAAAGACAGTTGCCAGGAAGGAGAATAGACCCCACTGGGACTGCTTTGGGCTAGTAGTAGTAGCATCTATGGTAAGTACAGCCAGGTAGATGCACTGAACTAAACTACAGAATAACACACTAACAGAATACCCCTAGAGTCAGCGAGGGCAGGGGTGGAAGAGGACTCACAGGCAGACCACATGGCTTTGGACTTGGGCAGGTTTTGACTATGAGGGGGAAGAACATGGATATGGCCAGTATGGGGGTTAAGGGGAAAGCTCTTTAGGTTTGTATATGAAGATGGAGGAAGAAAACTTCACTAAAAGGCTTCATAATCTGTAACACTCTAATACCTTCTCTCTGACGGCTGATTTGAGAGGAGGCATCTGCTTGTTTTCATTGCCTCTTCAGCTACCTCCTCTCTCAAATCAGCCGTTCTATTTTAACCTGTTACCTCTAGGAATGCAATGTCTAGAGGAAAGTACAGGGGTTTCACGTTGACCACAGGATATCAGTAAACCTGCTACAGCTGACAGAGAACCTGGCACACTTGCACAAAATGTGAACATCATGCCGCTGGTGAGCAGCAGAGACAAATCAAGCAGACTAGGAAGGAAACATGCAGTGGACAGAAACCAAAGGTTTGAAGGCTAGGGGCTTCTGAAGTTAAACTATGGCATGGACAGATAAAGAGTAAGTCAGAAAGCTAGAAAGGACAAGCAGAGTCAAGTCAAGTTAAAATAACAGGTGGAATTAGAATGGCTGATTTGAGAGAGGAGGCAGCTGAGGAAGCAATGAAAACAAGCAGAAGCCTCCTCTCTCAAATTAGCCCTCAGAGAGAAGGTATTAGTGTGCTACAGACAGTGAATGAAGAGTAGACTGGCTACACCAAAGAGGGTGGATAAGAAAGAGAGGATTGCCATGACTATATCTGTCTTCATAATGTGGAAGGGAAGATCTTCTTTAGTGTGGTAGAAAGGAGGTAAATAGCTAGACAGATACTTTATTTTGACAGATACCACTGTTTGTGCAGAAAGCAGAAATCCCAGGAACATAGTAACATGATTCAGGCAGCAAGGCCAGAGAGCAGAAACCTCTGTGTGGTATTTTTCACGCATTATTCAGAGGATATTCAGTTGTTCTGCAACACAAGTAACTACATCACATCCTGGCAGATATAAGTATCATGACTGGATGCACCATTGCACCATTGCTCAGTTGGCTTTCACCATGGCACAAAGGAGGTAATTATAAGGGCATGAGATGTTGGTGTTGAGAGGCTGCAGGACGGCACCCTTTTAACTCCCATTTGAGCTTATATGGGCAACATGAGGATACTTAAAACAACTGCTCCATGTACCCTTTGGCTGTAAGCCAGGATGATTGACAATCTGAAATGGGGCAGGAAGAAAATTAAACCTAGCAAGTGTGTATCTATTAGTAAGGGAACGCTAGTGGAAGAGTTTTCATATTGATGGTGAGGTGATTCTTTCTATTGTAGAGAAATCGGCCAATAAAACCTAATTCTGATTCTAATTCTGATTCTGAAGAGGGTAGAAATGTGGCTTAATTCTGAACATAAGTTTGGGTTTCTTCCTAAAGAGTTAGTTGGAAAGCCTGGGGTTAGGCTACATTTCCGTGGTGAAGGCAGAAGATAACCAGTTATGTTCGCGAGCAAGTAGTGGAAACTAGACAAGCAGCAGTGGCTTATCGAGCAAATCAAGAGCAATGGATGAACTGGCATAGCGAGGAGGGGGATCAGCTGCCCAGAATTGTTGGCTACGGATGCTAATCACATTTAATTTAATTAATTGTTGGAGCCACTTAAGATGTCCTCCCACTCATTCAATGGGTGGGTGAAGACGGAAGTTGCAAGTAGTGTATGGGTGTTGGCTCATTAAAAGATATTATGTCTGGTTGTAAAACTAGCTTTGACACCCTTAGTCACCTTTCATTCTGAAAATCAGCTTTAAGGTTTAAAGAAAATTTAACTATTCTTGGCTCAAAGAATTATGGCGTTTATGATTCCATTTGTGCAAGCTTTTATTTTGTTGCCTAGATTCAATAGGGCGTAGACCTGCTTCACAAGTTGGTGCAGAAAGTGGAAGAAATTGGGGAACAATATTCCATCAAAAATAATGGGGAGAGAAAGTTACGAATATGTGCTACGCCAAAATCAGCCCTTAGGCTGCCCCTAGGCTTATATTTATGTACTTATTTACTCACATATTTATGCTTATCTTCCTCAACCTCTTTCTCATCCTCAAATTCCCAAAAGCATTCTTGTTTGAGCAGCATGACACTCACAGTAGCACACCTGCAAGTGGCAAAGAGCAGGCTTACGTTGGACGTCTTGAGTAGACCTAGTATGTTGACAGGTAATACAACAAACAAATCAGAATACAATGTAATAACATTATATAATAAATATATATATATATATATATTGTGTCTGTGTGTGTGTGTTTGTGTGTCACAGGAGAAGGTTTATTCTTAAGTTAATAATGGAATATGTTATGAAAGTTGAATTGCCTTTAAGTAAATTCAGCACTGTTAACATGGACAGCATCCATTAAGTACTACTTAAGTGCAAGGCATGCAAATTCACGTTACGTACTTGATTAGGAGTGTGTAGGAAACGTACATTTCTAGAATCCCAAAGAGTGAAGAAGCCTGTTGTTCGGGTGCCTAAAGCGATCAGGGTTTGCAGAATAAAGGAGAATAAAGGTGCCCACTTGACAACCCCAAGAAAATGCACATGAAGGCACCCTTGTTGTTGTTGTGGTTAATTATTAAGTATTGGTATGATGGTTGTAGTGCACACTGTTGTTCTAATACTTAGGCTAGGTAGTTGGGTATGAGTATTTGCCTGTGACAGTGAGAGATTTGGTCCCCGACTAATATCTTTTCCTGTGTATGACTAAAAAATGCATCTCTTTCATGTATGAGGTTGTCTGGTTGTATCTCTGGTTGTATCATTGTGTGTGTCTGTCTCTTGTTTGTGGACATACTATCTTGCACGCATGCACAAAAATATTAGCTCAGTTGAAATCATGCATACAAACTCACACTCCCGTCAACTCAATAATGGCGTCAATAACACCATTAACTAGATCCTTTCACAAGAGTCTAACACAAATAAAAAGTAAATGGCTCTCATACACACACACACACACATGCACAAACAAACACTTCAAAACAGACAAAAATTATTATTGTCTTCCAGTGACCTACATCCATCTGTGCTGCCTGGGTGCTGACATCGCCATGGCAGCAGTTTCCGCGTGAATCACACGGAGACGATGCAATATCAGAGGCAAGTCATTAGGATGCCCTTCCCGCACACTTCCTCCCTGAGCAGGATTCAGGGTCTATTAAACATTTACTTTTTAATGGCTCTTTCATAGCACTCAACCTTGCACAACACTGTCTATATGAGTGTTCATACATGACTGCATTGGCAAAACTAGCATTCGATGATCACTTGACCATGGTAGCCCTTCCTGATCATGCCTATTTAGACAAGCGCTCTCAAGCCCTTTGGTAGTTCCTGTTCCTTTCCTGGCATTATACAAGGCTTGTGAGGAAAATAAATCCCATGCATTAACTTCCATTCAAGGGAATGCCTGAAGGAACGAAACGACTTTTCTCCTTTCTCTACGGCTCGTAGTTTTCATCAGCGCCTTGACTCCACTAAGCCTGGCTGAACACTAACAATAGATGTTTTTGGAATTGTGTTGGACACTGAAATAGTGTTTGCCCTCCCAGTGGACTCCCTAAATATCCCGTTCCTAGAGAAATGTGTCTAAATAAAGAGAGACAACCGTGTAGCCCTGTTACAGTGCTTGGGCAGAGTGTGTGTGTGTGTGTGTGTGTGTGTGTGTGTGTGTGTGTGTGTGTGTGTGTGTGTGTGTGTGTGTGTGTGTGTGTGTGTGTGTGTGTGTGTGTGTGTGTGTGTGTGTGTGTGTGTGTGTGTGTGTGTGTGTGTTTGTATGCCTGTGTGTGTGTGTGTGTGTGGTGTAGCTGAAATCCCATGGGCCACCTGACGGTGTTGATTAAAAAGCCTGCTTCCCTGTCAAATCCTCAAAGTAATTAGCTACAGTGAGAGAAGGGGGCTGGAGAGAGATGTAGACACCAGGAGAGTAATAGCGAGTGAAAGCAAAAGAGGGAGACAAAGAGAGAGAGAGAAAGAGAGAGAGCAAAAGAGAGAGAGAGAAAAATAGAGATTACAGTGAATTAGGGAGAGAATGAAGCAGGTGAATCCAGATATACAGCAAATCACTACTAGGATGAAAATACAGCTTTGCCAGTATACCTTCTTTAACTGTGGAACAAGATGCCCTTAAGGCAACATCACAATAGGTACCTTCAACAGGACCGTCCATGGCAACAGGTGATTGTGGTTGCCAGTGCTTAGAGAATATTTTCTGGTAATTGCAGCAGAGAGCCCACCCGCTGATCAAATTCTGGATCTTTCCATTTAGCTTGAGGATCTGGGTCACATGTAACGTAATTATTCCCCCATCTCCACAACGCAACCACCTGCTCACATCTCATTTTGGAAGTCGCCACCATAAATCCGCCTTTTTTCCACTAGAGAAATCTGTTTGTCTCTTTTATCTGTATAATTTGATGATTTTTAGTTTGTTATCACGTTAATGCAATTTTTTAAAGCTGATGCGAAACTCTAGAACTGCTGCTCTAGAACTGGTTTAAATGGAAAGAAACAGTCATATTACACATACGTAGGTGACGTTTGGGGGGAAAAGTAATTCAACATTTATTTTTCTTCTGTGACTTCTGTGTGTATGTCCTTCTTCTGGCAGTGGGATGTTATTGTCATAAAAAAAACATCTTCCTGTGAAGAAAAACACTATCACATTCTTCTTTCATAAAACATGTGGGCAGTACACCCTGCTTCCACAATATGGCCACTGCTAAAAGATGCATGCACAATGCCAAATCATTTCAATAAACAGACATAGCACATTTGAGCAATGCAGGCTTTCTGAGATAACGTCTTTACACCCAGTCCTGTTGTTTTCACAGGGAGAAAAACTAACATGGTGAGTGAGAAAGGCTCACTCTATTTCTGTTAAAGTGACAATTGCATCCTGTTCACTCTCTTGGTGTTATGAACATTGGGCGTACAATGCTGGTAGGGTTCCACCTGAAGGGTTCATCACAGAAACAAAAGCACAGGCTGAGAATGAACCAATGATATACTACCTGCTTCTTTCTCTCTAGCTGTTTTCTTTCCTCTATCATCTTTCCTGGACCCACTGACATACAGACATTGGGGCTATACCATGGAGTGCTTTACATTTACATTTCAAAATCTTAATAAGACGTGCACCATTTAAGGCTTAATTTTTTTCTCAACTTATATCACTGGTGAAAAGCTGTAGTGGGGAACAGAATGACCAGGTAGTGACCTTTGCTTTGCTATACTGCTCCATCACTAAATGACATATGTAGGGCCAAGGGGCTTGGCAAGGGTCTCCCGGAATGTCACTGCTGCCGATTTTCAAATATAAAATGTCAGGACTTTTTATGGTATTGGTTGTTAGGCCATGCCAGTGGGGCACGTCGTTCACAGCTGTCTGAAGGTTACATTGATTGACAGACTGACAGAGCAGGACAGGACATAACATAGGAGGTGCAAAAGGTCTTCCCATTGTGGCTGTCTAAATGACAGGCTGTCAGTTAAACATGTCACGTCAATGGATGTCTTTATTGTGGTTGTCAAAAGTAAAGGCCCCCAGTCGTCCAATACTACAGATTTCTCTCTATATTGTTAAGTTGTGATGCCAAACCACCTGAGTCATGCACGGAGTAGTCATACTACAATAAGTGCTACACTTGTTTGCATGGTGGACATCGTGCGTCACGTCAGATCACGTTTGTTGTGAGGGTTGTGTGTCGCAGAGAGACTTATCTCTTTGCATGGAATGCGGGGCAGCTGCTCTTACCTTCCTCAGTAATTTCAGCACGTCTGTTGCCTGCTCTAGCTTGCGCTCGCGGAGCAGTTTCTGGATCTCACGGATCCAGGTGACTCGTCGCTCGTAGGGACTGTGGTTGGTTCTGCGCAGCATCCCCGGTAGCTTGTCCGACTTCAGCATCAGTGTTGTAAACAAGAAGTCTCCGCTACCACGACTTCCACTCCTATCGCTTTCTCCCGTGCTGTCGAGATGCTTGCGGCGCCTCCTTGAAAAATTCTCGTTGTCCAGACTGTTCTGTCTGCTCAGACGAGAACCCATGCTGAAGCTTCGGACAGACTAGCCTAAATGTTGCACTGGCGGGTCAATGTTTTTCACTCCATGAGTAATGACCATAATAATCACACCGTCATGTTAGGTAATTTTTTCTGCCCGATTTAACTTAAGCCCATCACTCGTGATCTACTCGGGAGTGCGCATGCAGCAGTAGTATTGTCCAGCCTATACACAAACGTAAAACGATACAAAGACTGTGTCAGTGCTCCTATGTGCTGTAGATATAAGCCATGATGTGGTGTCAGTTAAACAAGCTGACGTTTCCATCTTTTGGATATTCCTAAGATGTACTACTGTTAGGTGTGTCGGTGCTAGAAGCTCGTCTCGGTATGATATTCACTGCTTGTCTGTTGATACTGTTTGGGTCTCCACAGCACCACGCGCCGCTTGCTAGACACGCACCCAATCACAGACATCCTCTACTGCGCGTGTACATGTGTGAACGCCCTATTCGTCTAGCATTTAAATGTCCAAAATCTAATCGTTGGAGAACGCGATGGTAGAAGAAACCGCTTGGCAGGTCAATGTGCTTACTATGTGCTTAACTGTTCAAGACAAATTTAATTTGGAATGATTAACTTAAAGCGGACTAAAATGTAACCTATAATACAGAATCTAACTCTCTTAAAATAAATATCTGTTAAAGAGGATCGAAAAGGAGGTACCTGGCCTGTGGCATAATGCATTGGCCATCTGTTGCACACCCATACTTGATAAAGTAACAGCCTGGGCAGATAAGATCACTGCATGGAATGAAAATCCGTGGAAAAGAGGGTGTTCTGTGATAAGAGAAAGCACTTATAACTGCAGGGGGTGGGAGAAGAGAGAGAAAGGGATATTTATAGCTCTGCACAATGCGAACTGTTGCATGAAAAAAATCAGGAAAACTCGGATGACACGCCTTACCAATATCTGGCAGAGAAAGAGTATGGTACATGAATGCAAAACTATACATCTGGATGGAAACGACGAAGCGTAGATGTCACTTAATCAAATCTACGAATGCGCAATGTTCATTTATTCAACACAGTTAACGTTTTGTTTAATTTAATCATCATATTTTGTCTTACAATAACCCGTACACGGAAGACATGATTTGCTTTACACTGACACTTTCACTGACGCGGGCAGAACCAACTAACACAATGAACTAATACCGACTGAAATCAGCACACAGATGAAAAGATAAACAGTCACAAACACTGAAATCAGACACACAAGGGATAGGGGAGAGTGGGGTAAGATGTGCCAGTGGGGAAGTTGTGCCACCCCTTATTTATTGGGAACCATAAAAAAAATTGGTCAAGTGACCACATATTTTTGAAGAGTCAGCCATTTAACTCATCCTGCAAAGAAGAGAGTCTCTTTGCATGAGAGATAAGCACATTTAAGTTCAAAAAACAGTTTTCTGCCTTCCAAAGTAAAATTTCTATGATCACGGTTTTTTGATTGTTGTGTCTAAACGGGTTTAGACAAGTTTAAAAACATTTCACACATGTTTTAGTGCTTTGGTAAGCTACACTATGAGTCTATATAGCTAGTATGAATTTAGCTCAAAACAGCTGGATGATGCATTTTTTCCAAAAAGGTGGGATTGGGGTGATTTGTGCCAAAGGGCCTGGGGTAAGTTGTGCCAGTGATCTGTATAGAGAGAATTCCATTCAATTTGGTCTTCATTTGAATTTCATTTTTTTTCTGAACATGTGTTCATGTAAATTACCTTTAAATAAAATTGGCTCAACTCAGCTTTGTTCTGATGTGTTCAGGAAGCTCTAGGCCTTGTTTAAGAAAATGTACCTTTGATGTGCTCATGTGGCGCAATAGGCTTGTAGAAAATCAGCTTTTGTTGTTGAAAAAGAACTTTAAATACACCTTAAATGAGTAATTTTGCATTGCACTTGTCTAGCTTTTATATAGCAACACAGTTTCTGAGATGCAAATATACTGTTTTACTTCAATAATCAATGGCACAATTTACCCCAATGTATTCTCTTTAATGGCACAATTTACCCCGCACCGGGGGCAAGTTGTGCCACGAGACTACTTTTTTTCAGTAAGCTATATTTCTTTAATACTATATTTCAGATCCAAATTGATTGTTCCCAAAGATGCACAACATCCTGAAATATATGTACATATTTTAGTTTGAAGCATTACTGTCATGGCCTCGCTTATAAGTCACTTGAAGTAAAAACTGGCACATCTTACCCCACTCTCCCCTACACAGCCTAATTGGTACAGCACAAACAACACCCTGTGCATCCTGGGAGGCTAGACAACACCCTGTCGCCTGGAAGTTTTATTTGCCCACCCCCAACATGCTACAATATCTTACCACATATGATATCAAAAACATGTTTTTCGTTGGTTTAACACAGACAGAAGCCTATGGCTTTTAGGTAGTTTTGTGAGCTCACATAAGTTCAACGGGGGAAGATGTTATCTTGAAAGGGTGGGACGAACAGTCCTAAATAGACAGGTGAATGCTATGTTGCCGCTTATTGAAATAAAGTATTTTATTGAGGTCAGAACTAAACAAGATGGAGAATATTGATATTACATGGTATAACAAGTGGAGGGACAAACACTGTGTTTCTCTCCTTGTTCACGAAGAACATAACTGAGGAACTGATAGAGGCATTGGTTGTAATCTGCCACCATTCATTTATTGTGAAACTGTATTGTTAATTGATTTTTTTGGCTAGGTTTGTATTTTGATATACATATTGCATATTGTAGTCTGTGACAGGTGTCTTTAACTCCATTTATATCGTCACTGACTTAATACACACCAAACCATAATTTCCCTCTAAATGCATGTTTTGAAACCTGCTAGTGACGATAATGACTCTAAATTCACTGACTCAGCATACAGGCTGTAGAATAAAAACACAGAGCTGCCAGTGCTCACCCAAACAAACACTCAAGCATGACTCATGCATGACTTAACACTTAACAGGAAAGAGACAGTGGTGGAAACTTTGCCAAGGTAGGAATCAGATTTAAAAAAAAAAAGACTTAAAAAATTTGACCTGCTGTTGTCCTATCCAAACCGTGATGAATGTAAATGAATTTGCTCTGCACTCAGTTTAACTCTCCTGCAGCTTTAGTTTGTTGTCAAGCAAGATGCCAGCAGAATAAATGTGAACAATTTGTATGCAGAAAATGTAGGTTGTTTGCAGAACGGCTTATGATGTCACAGACAATGTTACACACACACACACACACAATTTCACACACAAACACACAAGGATGAGACTGACACTGACAAAGGAAACGTATAACCACTCTAGCCTCTCCTCTCCGTAGGAAAATGGTCAAGAAGTCCCTCGTTGCTGGGCTGGTGGTCTTACTGGTGGCTGCAGTGGGGTTTTTCTTGGGCATTTATTTGGGGGTGGGGAACAAGCGGCCCACTGGCCCCACTGATCACTTCTACTCCAAGGCAGCAGTGGCCGCAGACGCAGGGAAGTGCTCGGAGATCGGGAGGTGAGGAAAAAGCCCTGGAACTTGTGTAGAGAGCAAGTAGGGTACCTGTGTTTGACTGGTGATTGAAAAGTACAATTTTACTAGGGTCTTAATTGCATTGTAATCTCAAATAGGCACCAGTGCTTGAATAAAGACTGGTTGCATTGAATGGCATAACCTTGTGAGGCATGACTTTTGATAGAACACTTTCAATGTCTATGATCATTGCCAATTTAATGCTACATCTAAATGATTAGTGTTGAAATAAAAGCTAAAATTATCACATTTAACTGCGTTTATATCACAGTGACACTTTGCTTCGCACAAAAACATTTTATACTTCTGTTCGAACTGTGTAGAACCCATTGGTACCCTTGGGCAGTGAGAACCTCTTTTGTCAGAATGACTTCTATGTATGTCCTTTGTACATTCTATGTAATTTGTGGCCCACCTTAATTACTCTCTAGGAACCTGTTCTGTTACCCCTAATCCATTTCATTTGTTAATAATATTGTTTGTCAGGGACATCCTGAAGCGTAACGGCTCGGCGGTGGATGCCTCTATTGCCGCCCTGCTCTGTGTAGGACTTCTGAATGCACACAGCATGGGAATCGGAGGCGGGCTCTTCTTCACCATTTACAATGCATCCACAGGTGAGTCTGATTGGGGTCCAATCAATCAATCAATCAATCAGTTTAACCCTCATGTTGTGTTCTTGTTTAAAATGACAGTTTCAAACTCTCGTCTTTGATAAGAATCTTTCATTTAATTTTAAAGTCCCAAGGATTCATTACATCCTTCTCCCTACATAAATAAATGCATTATAGTAAGATTCTTGAAGCCCTTTAAAGGCCTTCAAAATGAATGTCCAAGACTGTTATACTTAGAGTTTTATGGGTTAAAATAAACTGTAAAGTTGTCAGATGTCACATTAAATGCAGGCAGTTGGTGTTGATATGAATAGTTGTGCATTTTCACAAATCACACCAAAGTGTTTTTATGTTATCTATGAAATAACGCATTTTATTGTGTATATTTTCTGCCTATTTTAAATGTGTGCTGTGAGTTGTGAAATACATTGTTTACTTCACAAATACGGTCACACTTTTTTGGATTGTCTACAAATACTTCACAGATGGCTTTGTCAAAATCAAGTTCAGTCTTCCTAATTGTTCAGTGAACATCACCTTTACCAAACCAAACCCCCTAAACTTTACAATAACCATATACTGTAGTTAACAGAGTTTCAACAGATAGTTTGGTTATAATCTGAGCATTTGTAGATAGTCTATAAGCGACCATCCAAATTAAGTGTGACACAAAAATACTAATTTCCCTTTTTTTAAATAAAAGTTAGTGCTACAACATCATTAAAAGGAGGCTAAAAAACTAGAAATGATATATTATAGTTAAACATCTATCATAAACCACAAGAGGTGTAATAATTACAATATGAGGGTTATTAACCAAACAATCAAATAAATAGCCATGCATTCATTCATTCATTCATTCATTCATTCAATCAATCAATCAATCAATCAATCAATCAATCAATCAGCAAAATCTCTAAATGCCTGAAAAAATGTATGAGTTTAGCATTGAGCGGTAACAGTAACATGGAATTACACTGCTGAATTTCAAATGACATAACAGATGATAAGTTCCTGTCTGTAGTCTGTTACAATTCCACGCTACTGCTGCGCAATGAGCCAGTAAAGAATATTGTCTCTCATAGGAAAGGTGGAGACCATTGATGCAAGGGAGACTGCCCCCATGAATGCAACAGAGGACATGTTTGGTAACAACACCCAGCTGTCTCGCAAAGGTATGGCCTCCATATTGTTAGCCTGGCACGTGACTGACTGGGCTCTGAATGTGTCACCGCACTGATAACCAGTGGAGGACAGATGTGTGGTGATGTTAGTGTTGTCGTCTGCAGTCAGCTCAAGATAAGAGCCGGAATGATCTGCCAAAGAGGCCACTTCCTCTGCTCTCTGATAACGGATGTAATTTAAAGAGATTCTCCTATGATAATAGAAATCCATGAACTCACAAACTCTAAACCCCTCACCAGATATGGGGCGAAAGCCTTATACTTATAGGCCTGAAATAAAACCATCTGCAAAATAAACACTGTGTTTTTTAAAAATAATTATTGGATTTACGGATTTATTAAATTACATTCAATTGAATTACTTTTGCTGTGGATGGGTACACATCTTAATATGTGATTGATTGGATTTGTAGGCCATTTAGGCACTGCGGTAAGTTATATAAAACGTATTATTTCGCATGTGCTTTTCAGCTAAATACCATAAGAACATGCATGTGGTACTGTGTGATGCATGTGCATTTAGATGCATGATGCCTGATGTCTAATGCTTTGTATTCACATGTGAAAGTATTACATTGGAACTTAGCCAAGGTTTTGTTCAAATAAAATTGCTGCATTCTACTGGATACTCAAAATATGTGATGGCCAAATTACACACTCACACACACACACACACACACAGTCAGTGAAGCGATGTGTATGGTGGGTCCTCTGTGGGCAGGTGGACTGTCCATCGCCATACCTGGAGAGATCCGGGGCTATGAGATGGCCCACCGGCGGCATGGCCGGTTGCCCTGGCGGGAGCTGTTTGAGCCCAGCATCATGTTGGCACGCTATGGCTTCCCTGTGGGCAAGGCCCTGGCCAACGCTATCAACAAGAACGGGGAATCCATTCTCAGTGATGTGGCCTTGTGGTAAGTCAGACAAAACTGACTGACTGGTGTCCCCTGTTAGTCCCCAAGACTAACAAGAAATTTAGAGTTATATTTGAAATTTACAAGATCAATGATGTTTTGTTCTCATGCATAAATGTCTCTATACATAGTAATAGCACACTTACAATTTGCCACAATTGAAAGAAAATGTATAAAAATAGAAGTCAAAGTGATAGTGATGGAGGTCACTGGGATAAAGATGTTTCCCTAGAGTGTTCAAAGTATTTTTCTCACTATGTTCTGACATAATTCAAGGATACTACTGGACTTGTGTCATTGACTCAGTCTATAACAGCGGACAAAGAAGGGACAAGTAGTTCTCAACACTGCCTTTTTTCTCTTCTCTCCATGTTCCAGCGAAGTGTTTTGTGACTCATCAAAAAACCTCCTGAAGGAAAATGATATTATTAAATTTCCAAAGCTCGCCGACACCTACGAAAGAATAGCTGAGGAGGGGCCCGATGTCTTCTACAATGGCTCGATGGCTCAGAGCATAGTGGATGACATCCAGGCAGCAGGTCAGTCTGTTCACTGTCCTTCTCAGTCATCTGTGGCAAAAACCTGTGATACTGAAGGACTGATGATTAAGGTCAAAAGGTGCCAGAAGTGACTCTTGTAGTTTAGTAAACTCTAATGAAAGCAGTGGTGCCTTGAGATTAAATCTTAATGGACTGTTATTATTACAGTAATATTGAAAATTCTGACCCTACTGCTTATATAATAAAAGCAATGTTTCATATCTTGGAAATCATACTGCCCTCTCACATTCTGCACTATGACACACTTGATTTGCTGTTTTCATATGGCAGAATGTTTGCCAGTGACCTCTTCTAGGTTGATTATAATATTATATTGAAATGTGTGTCTCTGTTCATTTTGTATCGACACAAGCCACCATTTCACTGATTGCGGTGAAAAATAAAACCAAGATCACAAGCTCAGTACCCAGAGAGCAGAAATACTGATAAAAATGTCTTGTAACTGCACTGTTAGCCGTTTTGTTGCTCAAAGGTGCTGTTGATGTTGCTGCAAGTTGCTGACAGCATCTATGACAGACTGTAAATGTGAGTTGCCAGTGTGGTTCTGAGTGTCACTCGCCATCTCTAGGTGGGGTAATCACTCTGGAGGATCTGCTGGAGTACACACCGGTGCTGAATGAGAGTCCCCTGAGGCTAAATGTGGGCGAGTACACCATGCACGTCCCCGACGCCCCCTCCAGTGGGCCTGTGCTGGCCCTTATACTCAACATCGTAGATGGTGAGGAGAGGGGTGGGGTGGGGTGGGGCTCGGGGCATTCCCTGAGGTTTAACTCAGAAAGAGACATGAAACGACTGCCAACTGGACATGTTTTTGTTTCTTAATATGGTATTGGTTTTGTGTTTGAAATTAGTTTTATTAATGTTTTCAATGTAGTATTATGTGTAGTGTGCATCTTTATTAATGTGAACTGTTTAATGCTAGCCAATAAAAAGGCTAAAACACCATTTTGACAGGAATGTTATGACTGGGCAGGTCAAAATGAACTAAATAAAGTAAAGTAAATCAATGAATGAGCATGTTACCATCATGTGTCAATGTTCTCTGTAATGATGGACAATCATTTTAGTTTCAGTTGTTTGGTTATCCTCCAGAGAAATATACAGTAGCTCTGGCAGACTCTGTGTCATATGGCATGGTCAGACTGTAAGCTAAATGCAGATAACATGTTGTCGTCACAGATTGCAGGAAGCGACCACACATTAGGATGCTTCAGACTTTCAGACTGTGCTCATTTCTGGGAAATTATGCACCCCAGATAATGCACTTCCATCTTCTCCTTCTTTCAGCCAGCGGTTTTCATGCATTTCATGTGGCACCCTTCATCCTGCCTCTGAAATGCAACCCACCTCTTATGCGAGTCTACGAAGCTTGCTTTCAAATGCGTCGTGATTTAATCAGGCGGCTTTGTTGTTTGATCTTCCACTAATTGGGCTGACATTGTGAAACGGATATATTGTAAGACACCTGCCCTCTTGTACCAGATTTGAATGTCAATCCCTATTTACCGTCCAGACATTCTCTCTCTCATTAATGTTGAGTTTGAGTGCGGAACACAATTTAGCTCATGTATTTGAGAGATCAAACACCACAAAATAATCATGTCTAGGTCTTTGAAGAAGAAAAGAAAGATATATTGAATGAGAACCCATAAAATGGGTTTTCAAGAACTTCCTGGGTTGTGCTTCCCGAAAGCATGATTGTGCTATGACCATCGCTTCCAAGAGAGTAAGCCAAAATAGCAGTCTCTCTCTTTAACAATGGTGATAGAACAACACTTTTTGGGAAAGGCAGCTGTTTTTAGTTCTGACTATGTTTTTATATTTTCAATGGAATTTAACTCAATTGCATTGACCTACAGGCTACAACTTCTCAGATATGAGTGTTTCCACGTCTGAGAAGAAAACTCTTACTTACCACCGCATTGTGGAGGCCTTCCGTTTTGCCTACGCCAAAAGAAGCAGGCTTGGAGATCCACGCTACCTCAATATCACTGACGTAAGTAAAATCTTAACTCTCCACTGTATAAATTCAATTCAATTCAATTCAATTCAATTCAATTCAATTCTATTCTATTCTATTCTATTCTATTCTATTCTATTCTATTCTATTCTATTCAATTCAATTCAATTCAATTCAATTCAATTCATTTCAATTTTATTTATATAACGCCAAAACAATAAAATTGTCTTAAGGCGCTTTACAGAGCCCAGGGCCTGTATCTACAGGCATTATAAAGGACACATTAAAATTGGTCTCGACTTCCTTTTTCTCCACTCCAAAACAACTCTTCATTACACAATGTTCACTTGAAGTGACATTTGATGATTGAATCCTCATTTAGTTCTTTCTACCGGAGTAATGTTTACATTTACATCACTTCACGTCTACGTCACCTCTGTGTCAAATGTGTTGTACGTATGTAGTATATATAATGATTTTCTAGGGGGGTTGAGGAGGAAGTAAAGTGCCCTTTATACATTGAAGTATACCTTTAAGTTTCATATCATGTCCATGTAGTGTTCACTTTGACATTACTCATCCATCTCCCACCATATATTTACCTCTCATCATTTCCTCTCTGCCTCTCTCTCCTCTGAAACCAACGTTGCTGTCATTTTGCTTATTTGTCTGTTGTTGTTCTTTCTCCTTCCCACTTCTGTCTGTCTGTCTCTCTCTCTCTCTCTCTCTCTCTCTCTCTCTCTCTCACACACACACACTCACTCATTCTTTCTCTCTTTTTCTTTCTCTTTTCCCCTCACATCCTTCCTTTATTTTGTTTCCTCAGCTTATCCATAACATGACCTCAGACTACTTTGCAGACGGGATCAGGAACAAAATCACAGATGACACCACTCACCCCGACAGCTACTATGAGCCAGAGTACTTTGTCCCTGACAACCATGGGACAGCCCACCTCTCTGTCATTGCTGAGGATGGGAGTGCGGTAGCAGCCACCAGCACCATCAACCTATAGTAAGAAAACCCCTAAGTCTCGCTGTATTTGTGTTTACATTGTATACATGTCCTCATGACATGACATACTGTATGTAAGAAAGAAAAAAATGATGATCTTCTTAAGTAGGAAGAATACACATTATGACCATATTTTACTACACCTGACCCAAACTTAATCATAACCACTCACAATTAATACTATTTGAAAGGCTAATGTAAATTGTGTTACTTTTACAAATGTAAAAAGTTAATTTTACAACTATGCAAGAAGTTGACAGTTAGTGGAGTGTTAGTCTTGGTTAATATTTGTGCTTAATATGGTTATTGATCATTACAAGCATGGAATTTTCTAAAATAGTTGCTCCATCCTATAAAAGGGTTATACTCAAGTGAAAATAATAGTGAGATTCATATTCAAAGTATTGTCAAACCTAGTCACAAACCCTGATACCTATTTAATCCAATATTTCCCCATTTTACCACTAGGATATCTCACGTAATATCAAACTGATAGTCTTTTATTATCCTGAATCTCTTTCTGGTGGAAACCACATGCTATTGTAAATAAAATCATGTTGAAAATGTTACCCAGCTTTGGCTCCAAAGTTATGTCCCGCTCGACTGGCATCATCTTCAACGATGAGATGGATGACTTCAGCTCTCCGTACATGACAAACGGCTTTGGTGTCCCTCCCTCTCCCAGTAACTTCATTCAGCCAGGTACACATCACCCAGTGACCTACTAACGCAATAGACTGTGCCGTGCTCCCATGCTCCCATTCTGAGACTCCTGGGAGATATAGTTTAATCCATTTTAGGCTGGCCTCACATTCTGCGCCAGAGGTAAACTGGACCAGGAAGAAGTTGAAGACACTGGTTAAATCTGAAAAAGAGATTTCCTCCTGATTAGCACTGCTTGTAACCCTAGGGTTGTGTGTGGCTTGCTGTTTATTTATCTCATCGGACTAATCCGTGTTTACGCAAAGTGTCCTTCCTCTCTTTTGTTTCGATCCAGGCAAAAGGCCTCTGTCTTCAATGTGTCCCACAATCATCTTTGACAAATACAACAAAGTCAAAATGGTGGTCGGAGCTTCTGGTGGGACAAAGATCACCACAGCAACAGCCCTGGTAACCATGGATGTGTGCACAGATATTAATATGCAAACTCTTCCCTCGAATATCTCATGCACATTCATACTTGACTCTTGCCAATCAGTCTAAGATTTCTTCACTGTCTGCTCCAAATCGGTATAGGTGACACAATCTTTTACATATTGAGAGAAACTAAATTAGATATTCAAATTAAGTAAGATCTGTTGTGGCATCCTGTACTCAATTAGTTGATCAGTTGACTTCTAATCTGTGCAATTATTTGACCAGGAGCTTAATATTTATTGCTATTCATTACAGACATGTTTTGTATAATTCATCAAAACATGTATAACTTTTACATTGATATTCCATGTGGGTTGAATGACTTATCTGGATAGTAGGCATGCAACTTGAAGAATGATTTGTTATGTGTTGATATCCCACCCATCCCCTTCAAATTAGCGACAGTATTATGCTTTATTGCCTGTGGTTGCAGGGATTGGAAATCCTTTAATTAAAAACGTGTTTGTGGTATATGGCACTGATGTGTCTGTTCTTGTTGTTTCCCCGCAGGTAATTCTGAACTCTTTGTTTTTTAACTATGACCTGAAAAAATCGGTTACCGAGCCAAGAGTTCACAATCAGCTCAACCCCAACATGACAGTTGTGGAGCAGAACTTTGAGAAGGTAAGACATTCCATGAAGACTGTTAGTGGTTCACCCTCACAAACACAAACAAATAAACAAGTTTCAACATGTTCTGACACCAGACACCAGTGCGAGAATGCCCTATTATCATTCAAAATCTGCATTTCAGAAACTTGATAACATGTGTATGAGTTTTCATGTCTGTGTGTGTTTGAGTATAAATGCAAATGAAGTGTATCTAGTGTATGCACTAAACAGACAAGTGCAAGCCAGGGGTTACACTGTGAATTTGAATGTGTTTGTGTGTGTGTGTGTGTGTGTGTGTGTGTGTGTGTGTGTGTGTGTGTGTGTGTGTGTGTGTGTGTGTGTGTGTGTGTGTGTGTGTGTGTGTGTGTGTGTGTGTCTGTGTGTCTGTGTGTGTGTCTGTGTCTGTGTCTGTGTCTGTGTCTGTGTCTGTGTGTGTGTGTGTGTGTGTGTGTGTGTCTGTGTCTGTGTCTGTGTAGGTGGGTGGGTGGGGTATGGGGGGTATGGTAGCCATGGGTGCATCAATTTACAGATGTTAAAGAGTAGGCTTATGATTGCTTTGACACACTGAACATAAAATATAACAAGGTCTGATCTGTGCTGACAACCCTCTCCTCTGAATGTGGCGGTGTGCAAAATGACCAGCTGATGACAGTAAAACCTTCTTTAAGTGCACTCTCCTGTGCATCAGTGTCAAATATTGGAAAGATAATGAAGAAAGAGAGAAGAGAGAATATCAATATGAATGAATAAGTATGCATATAGCTAGGAAATGATCAATCTAGCTTGAATTACCTAGCCATGGCATAATTGGAGTAATTCTCATATTATGCTCAAACCACGCTAGCTAGCTTGACAGTATAACTTCAACTTGTGCTGCGCTTCCCAGCTAGCTTAATGTCACAGTTAGCTAACGTCTTGTTAAAAAGCGTTTAGTTTATTAAACACGTTTTATTCACGCAGAATATCGGAACAATTTTCATTTCATTCAATTTTCAAGTTGCTATATACTCTATGTATACTATTTATACAGCTGCAATACGTTAGAGTTATAAGAGTTATAGAGTAGAGTTATAAGATCTAATGGTAGAAGTTATAACATCTTTAAGCCAGTGTTTGAATTATTAAGATAGAGAATTGTAAAATACATTGTTGAGGATGGATGTGTTGAGGTTGTGTGATGACCTTGAAGAGTGAATGTGTTAGGGCTGAGCCCCGGCCCAATGTACTTGGTGCTCATACACTCACACTGACTTTGTACTGCAGAGTGTTCTTGATGGACTGGCCCAGAAGAACCATGTTACCGAGTTGCTCAGGACCCCGGGGGCAGTGGTCCAGGCAGTGGTGCGGCAGGGAGACCAGATCTGTGCCGAGTCCGACCCGAGGAAAGGTGGCTATCCGGCCGGGTACTGATTCGGTACTCCTCCCCTCCTTGTCACTTTTTCCTCGTGGAGCTTACCATCACAAGGCCTTGTCCTGCATCTTAGCAGGAGGGAAAAAAAGAAACAAAAATGTACACAACACTGGAATTTAGGCCAGAGTCGAGATTACCAAACACCTTCAGGAGAGGATGATGAATCAGCCTTTTATACTCTTCATCTCCATCTGCAAGCCTCCTCATCATTTAAACCCAACTTGTTTTGCTCCAAATGTTGGGAATTCAGTGATGGTCTTTGCAGGAATAAGCTGTTCTTCTTTGTATTTATTATTTATTAATTTATTTTTAATTTATTTTGTTTAGTTTTTATTTTTTCTTCCTATATTGATAAATATGTATCAATAATTTTAGTGACATGTATTTATGACTTTGTGTTTTGAAAAGAAGTGAAGTACTGGATGAACTGAGAGTGGAGTAGTGAACGTCCTCCGTGACTGACGTGGTAGGAAGACCCTTGTTTGTCTTTGTGGATGAATGTGATGATCGACATAGAACCGCAATGTGACCCTAAACATGATTAAATCATTATGAGATAGCATCAGTACATTAGAGTACACAAACAAGGAAACAGTACATACTATTTATTACCTGCCTCCATGAAACTACAAGATGTTCTTTCAGAACTTTCAAAATGGTTTGAATTATTAACTATTCATTATTCATGGTTTCTCCACAGTTAAATGTTGAATAAGTGAATTACTGTAAATGGTTGCACAGAAGTTAATGTTCAAAAGAGGGCTCTTCGCTGTTTTTGAATACATACACATATTTTTTGTACAGATTCTGGGTTTTTAATGAAAACAAATGCAACTTTTCTGTTTTGAGTTTGAATTTCTTCTCACTTGGACACCTAAACCCCCCCAGTTCCACTTGCGAAATATAACGGACCTCTGTTACTTCATTTCATATGGCTTGCAAATGGGACCATAAAACCATAGTTGCCGAATCTACCGAAGTAACAACAAGCTACTCACAGGAAATCACAGGAAAAATGTACAGTCTACAGACACAACACATAGTGACCCATTAAACCTCCTGCTACTGAGGTAGATAGGTCTGTTGTGGTGCATAGCCCCATGTTGTGGTCATGTGATAACTGGGATCTAGAGGACTATTGCTGTTGTTGTGTCTTCAAGTAACTACCTGAGGCCAATAATGTCTTTTTAGCTGATATCGTACATTTCTATGGCACACTAGTTAACCCACCTTGGTAATTAATAACCACCCAGTTTTTGGAAGGCAACTTGTGTCCCTCCAATGTCCGTTAGGTTTATCTGTCGGAAAAGCCTCAATACCTTATATCTGCAACAACACATTTTCTTCTGATAAAAATCACCTGTTTCAGGTGACTTTGAAGAGACCAGTCCCCAATCTGGTGTGGGTCTATGAGCTCTCATATCAATCCCAGAGCCATCTGAGCATACCCTGTATATGAGTATCTTTATGACCACATATTTCACTGTACTTTTCAGAACCAAACTATGAACAGTGGCAGCATATGGTACAGAGAGTCCAATTTAGTCGTATTCTTGTGTGCATTGCAGTTTGAGAAATATCCTGTGTCAATAGATCTGTTTTTTTTCTTCTAGAGGGTGGGGGTGGGGGGTTGAGTGTGGGCAATAAGGGGGACTTATTTAACCCTTCCACCCCCATGTGACTGCCTCTGTCATGAAACATATGTAAAAGAGTTTTTAACTCTCGAGAAGTGTGGTAAGATTGACAAGGTCATCAACGATGTCCCTCCTCAAAAACACTTTTTTTTTTACAATCCCAAATCAGAAAAAGTTGGGACGGTATGTTTAAACTAAGATTAAAACTGAAAAAGGTGATTTGTAAATTCTTTTTGACCTGTAATACATTGAAAACATTACAACAGCACATTCATTTATGTTTTACCTAATTTTATTGTTTTTTCAAAATAAACACCAAATTCAATTTTGATTCTTGCAACATATTTCAAAAGAAGTTGGGACAGTGAAGCATTTATCACTTTGTAATGTTGCCATTCCTTTTTACAACACTTTAAAAGATGTTTAGGGACTGAAGACACCAAGTGAGGAAGCGTTTCAGGTGTTACTTTTTTGTCCCATTCTTCCTGCAAACAAGTCTTTAGTTGTGTAACAGTACGGGCGTCTTCGTTGTCGCATTTTGCTCTCTATTCTCTATAGGGGACAAGTCAGGACTGTAGGCAGGCCAGTCCAGCACCCGCACACCCTTCTTCCTCAGCCATGCCTTTGAAATTTGTGCATAATGTGGTTTAGCATTGTCTTGTTGAAATATGCATGGGCTTCCCTGGAAAGGATGTCTTCTTGAAGGCAGCATATGTTGCTCCAAAATCTCTACGTACTTTTCTGCATTAATGGTACCATCATAAAAGGGTAAGTAACCTTTGCCAAGGGCACTGACGCAACCCCATACCATGACAGACCCTTGCTGTTGGACTTGTTGCTGGTAACAGTCTGGATGGTCCTTCTCTTCTTCGGTCCGGAGCACATGGGGTCCAAAAAAGACCTGAAATATTGATTCATCTGACCACAATTAATGTTTCCACTGCCTCCCAGATGCCTCTGAGCCAAGAGAAGTCAACTGCGCTTCTGGACACAGTTAACATAAGGCTTCCTTTTCGTACAGTAAAGTTTTACCTGGCATTTGTGGATGTAACTGCGTATTGCAAAGGTTTGCCAAAGTAATCCTGAGGCCATGTGGTTGTATCAGTTATAGATGAATGGTTGAATAAAGGTTCTTGATGCAGTGGCATCTGAGGGATCGGAGATCATGGTTATTGAGCGTAGGCTTGCGTACTTTTCCTTTACGCACTGAAATTCCTCCAGATTCCTTAAATCTTTTAATTATGTTATTCACCGTGGAGGTAAAAATATCCAAATCCCTTCCTATCTTTCTTTGAGAAACATTGTTTTTACACTTCTCAATTATTTGCTCACGCATTTGTTGGCAAACTTGCGATCCTCTGCCCATCTTTGCTCCTAAATGCCTAGGCCTTTCCTGGATGCTGCCTTTGTACCAAATCATGATTCCAATTACCTGTTGACATCACTTGTTTCAAATCTCATCATTATTTAATTATTCTACCTCATTACTACCCCTAAATTTCCCCCGTCCCAACTTTTTTTGGAATGTGTTGCATGGCAGGAATGGATGTATATTTACAAATTAAATTAAGCTGACCAGACAAAACATGAAAAAGCTTGCGTCCATACTGTCTGCAATTAAAATACAAGTCAAGGTACATTTATAAACACTGCTTTCTTTTTTTCGCATTTTCCATTCCGTCCCAACTTTTTCTGATTTGGGGTTGTAAATGTGGAATTGGATGTTTATAAGTCCTGCACGCTAGTATACTCCTCCACTTTCCTCTTGGCTGGGAAACCCTTCAAGTCCACAGGCTGTCTACCAAGGCAGCTACACAAATAACATGAATCACTTGTATCCTTTTTTTTCCTTTAGGAAGTATAACACTTGTTGACTCCAAGAGGTAATCTGAGATATAAGCTGTCATGATATATTATGATTGGCCAGCACTATGTTTATAATGCATGCAACGTTTCATGGCAGAGGGCATTGTTACAGAAGTTTCAGTGTTGAATATCGAGTAAGATGGGGGCGGTTCAGTAAATGTATAGTATTTGGGAAAAATACATTTGCAGATATATTTTTTTAAACATGCATTGTCTTTATGCTATGCTTGTTGCCATGCTTGTTATTAAACATTTTGAGACAAATATTTTTGTGTGTCCATATATTACAAGTGCAAATCATTTTAAATGTGTTTCAAACATTGCGGTAAAAACTGCTTAGCTTTGTATATTATATTTTTCAAAACTGTTCCAATTCATTTTTAGCCACTAAATGTAAGCAAGAATAGCTACAATTGGAAATAGTTTTTGTGTTCCCTGCACATAAATAGGAGTTAGGAAATGAGCATTGAGGCTGAAGAGAATCTGGCACTTTGGAATGATTCACCCCTTTACCATACATAACAGAGAAACCAGTCAGTGTTTCAGTGCTTAATCAAATTGAAAATTGTTTCATTGCAATGTTTGCCTTTCTTCCTAAAATGAATCTAGGCAAACAGGCTGCCAATGAGAGTGTTGTGATTACTTGTGTAATCCATGTGCCTTTCTGAGATACTGCAGTGTGTGTGTGTGTGTGTGTTTGGAGGGTGTGTGTGTGTTTGTGTGTGTGTGTGTGTGTGTGTGTGTGTGTGTGTGTGTGTGTGTGTGTGTGTGTGTGTGTGTGTGTGTCTGTGTGTGTGTGTGGGGGGGGGGGGGGTATCTGGATATGTGGTATGTTTGTGAGTAGGAGATATCTCTGCAATAACCATTCAAAGCAACAAAAGAATGATGCAACAAATACAACATTTGCCACTTAACCAGGGACATTTTCACTGGCGATTACAAATGTATTCAGGTAAGTTTAGTTTAGTAACACTTATAAGGGCCTTAATACTGACTAATAAAGTCATTGTAGCAATCATTATAACTATTATATGTATAATGTCTTCACAATGACTCATAACCACCTTTATGATACATTATATCAGTTAATTATAAATGGTTATAATATATGATCATTAATGTGTGTGTCGGTAACACTTTCTTTGAAGCCTGCCTTTATAAGGCCATATAAGGGCATAATGCCTTTAAAAAGTAGCTATGTCATTGTATCACTCATTATGACTATGTATATGTCTTCACATTTATATACACAGACTAATGATCACATATTTATAATGCATTATTCTGTCTTAAATTATAACCATTTATAATTAACTGACCTGTTATAATGTATCATAAAGGTAGTTATGAGTCATTGTGAAGACATTATACATAGTTATACATAGATATAATGGGCATCAGCGAAGCTCATTGGACCGGACAAGGTAAACTACAGCTCCCGGGGGGAGAGAACATAATCTAATCTGGAAGAGAAGATGACATTCACAGAGGAGGGATAGGTATACTAATGTCAAAGAGCGCTACAAGAGCCCTGATGGATATCATTCCAGACAAATTTAACTGCCCATGGTGCACATTTACCACAGAAGACGCTGATGAACAGGTTAAAAAATGAGTTCTAAACAAGACTTCAAGACATACTGGATAAGTGCAACACACATGATATGCTGATACTGGAGACATGAACTCGAAAGTCGGTGAGGACAACTGGGACTATGAAAGAGTGATGGGGAAATATGGTTTAGGAAGGTGGAATGATTACGGGGATAGGCTTTGTGAAATGAGTGACATGAATAAGCTAATGAAAGCTGGAACACTATTTCCACATAGAAAGCTACATAAGACTACATGTCATCACCGGACGGGACGACCAGAAACCAGATATCATATCCTTATAAGGAGGCAATTCAAAAATTCTGTGAAAGACAACCGAGTATGTAGGTCTGCTGACCTCGAAGTGATCATCAGTTAAGACTAAGAAGCCAACCAAAGGACAAAGACAGTGTTATATACCATACTGCAAGGTAGAACAATGATAACACCAGTAAAGTTTTTGACATCGCCCTGAAGAACAAGTACTTGAAGAAGAAGAAGAGACAGGATCAGTTGAAGAGGAAGACATAGAACGCAAATTCAATGTAATAGAAAATACAGAAGCTGCAGAAACGGTGCTTGGCAGAACCCAGAAGAAGAAGAAACCATGGATCAGCAACATATTATGAGCCCCCATCATATGTTGCTGATCCATGGTTTCTTCTTCTTCTTATAGAAAAGAACAAGAAGATACTGGGGACTCGATCAGAGTGAAGACGCATTTTAGGAAGAAGTATGCTGACAAGAATAGAGAAGATAGCCAACACATGAGAACCTTATACGGATTAACAAAGACACTGTGTAATGAGAGATCCAGGCGGAGTGTTGGACAAGGATGGAAACCTTATAAGTGGCAAAGAGTAAGTACAGAGAAGATGGACCGAACATTTAAAAAAGTTCTTAAGTACTCTCAATGATGAGAATGGCTTTGAATATGAGGACATAATGGAAGATATTGCAACTAACGAACCAACTATATGAGAAGTACAAAACAAAAATCTAATTTTTATTTTTGATTGTAATGAACTGGGTTATGAGAAGAGCGGTTGGCAGCGGTAAGAATGGCATCAGATGGAAAGTCTATACTTTAATAGAATATTAATAAAGCACGCTAAAGTTGAAGAATGGACCGGAGGCAGAGTCAGTTTCAGTTGGCTTGTATTTCAGCATGGAGACCCCTCTCGCTGTTGGTTCAAGAACGGTCTAACCTGATAGCAGTAATGCTATCCCATTTATACAATTCAGGTTACAATACAAAGGGAGAGGGGAACGGCCACACCCTTTTAGGTGAAAGAAGGGGGGTGGGGGTTACAGTCAGAGGTTCACCTATGGGGGGATGATGCCAGGACACAAGGCCTCTAGCAGGAAGAGGGGGAGGGGAGGGTCACATGTCATTTGCATTGGATCTCAGTGAGAGACAGACCTAGTACACAATCAGAGTGAGTTGTAGATACAGAGCAGTACATCTTTACCTATAATAATAACAATAATTCCAGTTCCATCAACTTGATGATTTAAACTTTGAAGAAGATATAACGCTGCTCTGAGCGCAGAGGTGAGATGTCGGAGATGGAAGATGATCGGACACATACTCAGACAGGATTGAGACAACCATAATAACACGGCGATGACTTGGGAACCAGAAGGGAAGAGGAGGAGAGGAACATCGAAAACCACATGGAGGCGTACAGTGGTGACGCGTGGATAGAAACGGGCCGGAATTCATGGGATGCGGCACGAGGGATTGCAGCTGATATGAAGAGATGAAGTAAATCTGTGGAGGCCTTTTGTGCCATAAGGCACACAGGAGACAGATGGGATGAGAAACCATTTGACAATCTTCCATGCCACATAACTTCCTTGAGTTGTTAGTTCGATTCCCCACTCCTCCTAACCAAGAGTGTTAGTGTCCATGTGCAAGATACCGAAACCCTTAACTGCTCCTGATGTATAAATGCAAAAAAGCGTCTGCTAAATAACAAAATGTAAATCTAATGATGATGTTCATACACATTTTACCAAACCATTACCTAATGCTGCCTTTGTGGAAAAAGTTTGAATTGACCCAAATGACAAATGATCTAATTTGGCATGTGTTCTGTACATTTTAATGGTGAAAATATGACTGAGCACATGGTTGTTTTATGTGGTGTCATTGTGTTACTGCTGACCTGGCACATCCACTCTGGTCTGGTGGCCTATGTGTATTTAGGCAAATGTTTTGCCTTTGAAAAAATGTAAACAATCCTCATCGGTTACATGTTAACAATCAAGGTGTGATTGACAAGTCATTTAGGAAGCGTTCTAAAAGTACCATGTCACTGAAAGTGATGAAGCATGGATGACCCATGATGATAACTGGTTTAACTCATTTGCATGTCATGGCTTACACAATGAATATATACCTAGATGTTTTGGGGGGTAAGACTAAAACAACAGGCAGCTGTACATAGCCTTTGTATGAATGTGCAAAAGCATTTGTAAGATCTTCAAAAGCATGAGAAATTGCTGTTATGATGTGCACAAGTAGCTAGATGATGTAACGGCTGAACAAACAGTTTTGAGAATTTTTATTCTGATCTGAGAAATGTACCAAAGAGAAAAATGTCAAATTACTCATGCTATTATTTTGAGTTTCAAAAAAATATGTAAACCGGTCTACTTTTACAAGTAATGAATAATTAATAATAATGAATTACTTATATTAATACAGCATGATAATGAATAAATAAGAATAGATATTGGCTGACATATAAAATGTGTGACACATAATCTGTCACATTCATCACATGCACATGTTTAATAGTAGGCAATTAAAATGTTGGCCTCATACAAAGTCTTTCCTCAGATACTGACAAAGTCCCATTATAAGGATACTTTTTCACAAAGAGAAAAGCCCACTCACAAATTCACAGCACTATGCCCAAGAATATGCGTTAAGCTCTACCCACACACGCACACACAGGGTGAGAGCAGGGGCAATAGAGTGACAGTCGCACACTCCAGAAATCCATGACTGGAGAAAACAGCTTGCAGCTAAGCCTGCAGGGGTGACTCATGTGCTAAATCCTGTTCTCCAGGCTTCTCGCAGACACATGGCTTGACTATGTGTGAGTGTATGTGTGTGTGTGTGTGTGTGTGTGTGTGTGTGTGTGTGTTTGTGTGTGTGTGTGTGTGTTTGTGTGTGTGTGTGTGTGTGTGTGTGTGTGTGTGCGCACGTGCGTCTGCAGCTATGCGCGAGTAAGGACTGGCACTGAATGCCGAGTAGTTTGTGAGCACCTGTGTGAGCAGGAGAGTGTGTGTGTGTGTGTTTGTGTGTGTGTGTTTGTGTGGTGGTGGTGCCGAAGAGGGGGGGGGGGGGGGGGGGGGGCGGACGCAGGTGGCAGACTGTGTTGATTTACTGACTGGCTGTCAATCAGATTCTCACAACTCATTACACATTGCTTGCAGACACACACACAGACACAGAGAAGATGAGGAACCCTTCCATATGGCCCAAAGGTTAAGAGTCCAGTTTGCACCCCCTGCTCCACCCATGGCGAGTCGTGTCTCCTCTCTCTAACATTGGAAGGACCAGTGCTTTGAGCCTAAACATAGATATGACTCAGCACACCATCCTCAAATACGAAAAGACTTTTTCACACCCACAAATACAAAATGTTTAAATCTTAGTATTAGTTAAAATATAAGTTGTTTGCACAACTCACAATGATAGATTGTAACATTAACTGTGTCTAGATATTTGTAACAAGTCATTTCAGCTACATTTTACATACAGATCTGGACAGGCATAAATACAGGCTTTCACACCCCTACCCTTTCCTCCAAACATCAATGTTTCAGTCTCATGGCCTTACATCAAATTTAATAAAATAATAATAACAATAATAAAATAAAACTTTTGCATCCCACGTTCACCATATTGTCATCAATCCATATGCTGTCATCCTTAATGGTTATCATTACTTTCATCATATCATAATAGTACATTGGTCAAAACTCATAGACAAATCATAGACCAAATTTTGGTTGCATTCTATGCTTGAGAAGACCAAATTCCACCATGGAGAAGGATCTTTTCTCTGCATTTACTTAGCAGTGGCTTATAGATAAGTATCCAAATTTGACAAAAACCTATTATTTCTTCCCCACAGTGAAGCCACTTGTGTTGCTTGAATGCTTCCGTTAAGTAACCTCTCACACTAACAAAACCAAGAATAAGAGCATTCACCTCAGTGAGATCTGAGGCATCAACGGTTGGAACTGGAAGCGATGGAATAATGTGCTACACTTCAGACCACGATTCCTTGAGGTACATTCATGTGCTTAAGAAAACAAAGTCCAGACAAAGTTTTTGTGAAGACTTGTTTTAGATTGGTAGCCTGTCATGTTATTCTTCACCAAAAGGTCAGAGGCCAATAGTGGTTTGACTTGTGCGTTAAATCCCAGAAGTCTCCTTGTTTTAGTTTTTTCTTGGTTACAAACTCTCTTTGCGAGAACATAATTACTGTTTTTCTTCAGTCATCCGATAGTGTATTGAGGAAAATTAATATCCAGCAGCTTTTCCTAGTTTCCGCTCGTCCGAAACAGCAGTGATGCATCCATCCTTTTCAGACACAGCATTAATCACGTTGTAAAACATCTTCCTCGGCTCCACTACGTGACCCAAAGCTTTAAGGTTCTCCTCAACACCCTGTCAAGGAGAAGACGGAACATCAGGAACATCATTTTATTTATAGTCATTGCTAACCACTGGTAACTTAGCAATTCAATGTTTCTGTCAAACTACCAAAGAACAATAAACATAATAACCAAAATAAAGTATGGGGATAAACATTATTAATGGTTAAGGGTGGAGATATCCTTTCTTAAGGCTTTAAGGTTCTCCTCGTCATCCTGTCTAGGAGAAGACAGACATCATTGAATTCACTGTGTCCACAAACGAGAATTTCGGAGCTAGTGTTCCCCAATGGTAAATCACTAAACCACAGACCAGAGAACAATATTAAGCAAAGTGTAAGTATTTTAAACTTGAAGGCGTCACAAACTAAGAACTATCACTACAATGCCTGCTTCATACATTTGTACTGACCACAGCATTACAAGAGAAGAAAGCTCATTCATTTAGTCATCACTGTAATGCGGAAGGAAAGATTCTCTTTTGTGTGGTAGCAAGGCACATAGTTTGATAGATATTTCCGTGCAGCTAGCAGGAATTCCAGGTTTTTCTGGATGTTTGGAACATAGTAGCATGATTTGGCATCAAATTCATGCAGCAAGGCAAGAAGGTAGAGATGAGAACATTTTTAGCATTAGTCAAGGAATATTTTCAGCAGTTCAGCTGTGCTTTAGCACAAGTAACTACACCACAACCTGGTAGCATTTGGACACTGGTATCATGGGTGGATGAACCATTTCACCGTTGGCTTTCATCATAGCAATGTAGATAATTTAAAGGACACATGACATTGCCATACTGACAACTGCTCATTGTACCCATCGGCTGTTGTCTGAGATGGGCAAGGATGTAAGTGAAATCTGGCATTGGTAGAAGTGATTCAACCAGTAAGGCAAAACTGGCTGAAGAGAGTTTTTAAATTGATTAGTTAAGGTTAAGGCAGGTGGTACAGTTAAGGCAGGTGGTACAGTTCCACATTAAGTGACCAAAAACAAAGGTTTCAGTGCTTAGATAATTAATTGTTAAGGCAATCAGTACTATTGATAAGACCCTCTTGCCTGCCTCATTTACACCTACTCATATCAATAATTTATATCACATAACAGCAGCTACCAACTACCAGCCTGCAGACAGAAGTCACTGTCAATACCTGAGTGCACTACTTGTGTATACACATTAATGTAAAGATTGTAAAGATTGATTCAGCATAATTCAGCAAGACACCTTTTTCAATACTATATTATCGTCGTATGTGCAACATGTATAGCTTAATTATTTGCTATGTTTAGATGTAGTGAAGGTTCACTGGATTTGAAATGACTAGAACAGAACTTTGATGAGGTTTCCTGAGAATGGTCCACTTTGTTTCACAATGTTTTGGATATACTGAGAGTTTTCAAAAAGGGGAAGCACAGTCAGTCACTTACTGTGTTGATGACCAATGAGCCTGAGAGATCCATAAGAATGTGTAATTACCTTGTCAAAATTTGGCTCAAAGTTCAGTGCATTTTTGGAGTCCACAAACACCACAGGAGCAGAAATGGCATCCTTTAGGCTCTTACCCATCCAGAGATGGTTCATTATCGTCTGGACAGCACAGGAGTGAGACAGAAACATGTAATGTAAACATAACTCACCATATACATCAATCTCATAATCTAATACTACAAATAAAAGCTAAGAACTTTACGTACGTTCTAGTACTACAAATGACAACTACAGGTTATGGTCCTAACAGCTTAGTTCCACTTACACTACAGCCCAAGACTTTAGGTATGAGGTTATTATGCAAGTCTACCATACAGGAATAATATGGCAGTGTTAATTGAGTACTCACCAGGGCCATACCGGTGATGATCATGCTACCCCCAGATCCCCCTACCACCATGGTGTGCTTCTTAGATTTGGAATACAGGATGGCTGGAGACATGGAGGAGGGGGGCTGTTCACCTATGAGGAAGGCACACAGACTAATGACAACAGCAAAAGGACAACAAAAAACATATCTGCAAACTAGTGACAAAAAAAAAAATATAATATCAATTTCATATAATATCATTCATTGTGCTCTACACTGTACTGTATGAAAACACACACACACACACACACACACACACACATATCCTCGTACACACATACCTTTCAAAAACCAGGTTGAGTAAAACTTTAATAGAAGATTGAGTAACAAAACAATGCTGAGCTGGAGAGGTTTTTTGTGTGAAAAAGTCAAGAAGGAAACATCCCAGTGGGATGAGTCAGACTTTCAGCTCATTACCTGCCTGAATGCTGCTGGCTTTCCCGCAGAAATCCGACAGCTCGTTATTCAGGATGATGCCAGTCTTGGGAGAGAAGACTCTGGACCCAAATCTGAATACACGGAGACAAAGGCATAAAAGTTTGCTTGAGTTACAGAACAGGCATTGCATATTCTTTGTTCTGAAGGATTCCTAATGCAGTTTCAGCAGCATGAATAATGTACATTCCAGGGAATAAAATGCATAAAAAGAAAATGACTGGCATTTTGGGTTATGTGCCACAGCTAACCACCAGCTCTAATGACTGCTACGATGTCACAGAGACACACAGGAATCATAACTACGACTATAACTGATTGCACAATAAACCTTTTTTTGTTTTTTTATCCTTAGATGTACAATAAAAGTTGTTTCATATTTGCTGGGAACAACAGTTGAACTGTGCCACTTTGCTGTTAGCTAACGTGGCCCATAAAAGAAAAAGAAAATTACTGGCATTTTGGGTTATGTGCCACAGCTAACCACCAGCTCTAATGACTGCTACAGTGTCACAGAGACACACAGGAATAATTAGTACGACTATAACTGATTGCACGTTTTATTTTATTTTTATCCTTAGATGTACAATAACAGTTGTTTTCTTATTTGCTGGAAACAACAGTTGAACTGTGCCACTTTACTGTTAGCTAACGTGGCCCATAAGAGATTGACATTATGGATTTGCTGCCAGCTAAAGTTTTTGCACTCCAGACTAGCTGTTAGTGTGCTGTTGTTAAATACCTTACCATGCGTGTGTAATTGACACTATTTATTTAGTCTCTATAAATGATTACCCATAGGTTAGCCGCTTTTATATATATGCTCGGTATGGACGCGGATGACATTTCTGATTGGGCATGGGTGGCTGCTTTGACTCACATGTGGTTGATGGTGCTGGTGACGGACACAGCCATGCCATCCTCCGCCAGCACTGAAACATGAGTGGTACCCATGCTGTCCAGAGATGGAGTCACATTGTAGTACTGGGCATCATGAGTCTGGCTGTCTTGAATCATTGCTCTTGTTCTCTCTGCAAACTCTTCCTCGGTTGCCGCCAATGCTTCCTGTGCATTGAAATTTAAATGGATGTATTGCTTGCATTTATAACATATTTCATGGTTTAAACAATCAGTACCTTTTGCAAGACTAAAATCTGAACACTAAATATACTTCTTAACGGGGTCGAACTCTCACCTTTTAATTAACTCAGCAAGGAACATTATTTGACCCCAACCTGACTCTAATCCTGACTACCAATCCATTTACAGTAGACCTTTTCATTGGAAAGAATCACAACAGACTTGGATGAATGTTTACAGTTTGTTGTCTCATCTTGTAAACTGAGGTCCTGATATGATTCATAGGAAGTGTTCCAAGAGTTGGAGAAGCCAGTCCCGGTGAAATAGCAGACTAAGCAAGTGCATGAATAAATGTCTCTTCTTCCTGTAATACTGGTTTACATGACCAGACTAGTCGACTCTTTGCGGCTGGGAATTTATCATCTTGACTGAGAACATAAAGATGCAGTCTGAAAACAGGTTTAGATGTGATGTCTTGACTATTGTGTACCTTGCACCACTAGTCGGCACTGTGCCGCCAATGATACAATGACTTGTATGTAGCTCACGCATTCAATAGTTTTCTATTTTTAATTGATGTTGTATTTGTTTCATGTTTTATGGAATGATTTCTTATTTAAGAAGGACCCCAGGAAGAATAGCGGGGGTGTCTGCCCCAGCTAATGGGGATCCAATAAATAAATAAATAAATAAATAAAATTGATGCTTCAGTAAACTATTACAGTTCAGCCATAAAGACGTGTCCGTTTGTACTTCACATTAACAAGGTACTCTAGAGTGGAAACCACGAATACATATCAAGATATATGATCTGCTTTCCGATACTTTCAGACAATGACGTGATTCTGATGTGTCACGAATTCCCCTGAATTCTAGTTTGTGTTCATCTGGTTTTGCTTTCATGTTTATCACCATCTCCTGTCGTTTCAGATCCAGCCACTCCCACATGCCACACCCTGCCTGCCTGTCCATCAGATTCTGAATACCCTTCCTGCTCCTTGTCGGATTGTTTGTATACCTGATGGATTTCCTGGTTTTTACCCTGTTTGAATTATTACGAAGTAAAATATAATTCCGCTACCCACTGTGTCTGTTGTCTTGCTCTTGGGTTCCAACCTGTCTGTACCTCAAAACGTTATATGATGGTACAATAAAAGGACACTGCACCTTTTTGCACATAGTGTGTCTGTTATAGGGATTCATATGCAGTTCTTTATGGATTTCATACACCAGAACATGCAAATTAATCAATTTTTTAAAAACAGAATCACAGAAGGAAGATGGACATAGTGCAGAGGTAGATACAGGTAGACATTCTCATCTATTTTTCCCTTCAGGATGGCTAGCCACTATGGCTCGGCTAGACAGTGTTTGATCTTTAAACAAACAGAACATACCGGTACATTTTGCATATGCTTTTCATAAGTTTCACCATTCCTAAGGGCTTTGCGTTCTAAATTAACCCTGTAAGGAGAAACTATAACAGGAAACACAAGAGAGTTTCTGAAATACATATCAACACAATATATCCTCTTCCTGATGCAAATGTTTTCCAACCACCAAACTTTTGGTAACATATTCAACAAATATACATTTAGTCTTTTAGCAGACGCTTTTGTCCAAAGCAACGTACAAGGGACATGATTTACATTCTCCTGTTTCCTACTCCCTTTAGAGGTACAGTACAAAACATCTGTGGCTAAATAGTCATCCCTGACTGGAACAAACATCTGTGGCTAAATAGTCATCCCTGACTGGAACAAACAACTTAACCACCTAATCGCAGTAATCACTTAGCACTAGAAGGGAGCGATGGAGAAATGCAGTCTCTTGGTTGCTCCACAGTGGAGTCTGATATGGATACTGATGAGTCACTGCACTCCAGAAGTACAGATGGAGCACAGTTAGAGTGCAGTAGGGTGAGGGTGAAATACCATCATTATGCTATAACACTGTGCGAGTAGAAGTGACCCCCTGGACTACAGGCCAAGAATACAACCCCCATGATTGAGGTAGCTTTTTTTCTTTTGGAAAACCGATCAACAACTACAGGGACAATGCTTTACAGAAATTCTTACACTTAGTAGAAATGTTGTAGATATTCAGTGAAGTGTTCTAAAACTGCACAGGAGAGTGTATATTTTGTAAGTGAAAATGTACGCACCTTGGAAGGTCTGAATCTTGGATCTCTGAGGAACCTCCTCAGTGCATTGGCAAATTTGGATGTCTCTACGTAGCGCTGAAACGTAAGAGTCTTCTGCTGGCCTTCAAGCGATTCTGGTGTCGGTTTGTAACCTGTGCGGGTAGCAATCACCGACAGTTTTTAATGGTGTCCTTTTTCATTTATGAAACTTTTAATGACATAAATTATCACAGCACACAAAACAGCCTGTCAGATGAGGCCTCCAGATGTCTTTCAGGTTTCATGGCTTTGATTGATGCCATTTTCAAACGTTCCATTAGCTTCTATTGATTTTGCCTGGCTAAACTCATTAACGAAAAAAAAAAAAGGAAGGATCCCGCCACCGAAAGTCTCCTTGATCTTCATTGGTTGATCACTCCAAATTCAGTCAATCGGAAAAGCTTTGATTATCTGACTAGTTCAATCAAATGTGATACAACAAGGCCAACATCCCACAAATGGAGTGTTTGGAGGTCATTGCACTGAAGAGGTCAAGGGCAACCCTGTCTCAGAGTGCAGTAATGAAGGTCGGTGTGTATCTCTGGGCTTGCTCACCTCGCATGGTGTTCAGTATAAAGCTCAGAACAGCACCTCCAGCTGGTGGTGGTGGGATATACATGTCGTAGTCTCCCAGCGGCACTTTCCAAGCGTCCAACACCTGGACACTGAACGAGCTCAAATCCTCCAGGGAGAGCTTTCCACCTTGTATTCAACATCAAATGACATCAGGGAAGTCTGTAAGCAATTATGGTCTATGGATAAAGTTCTGTGGGTTAAAATAAATTATGTTTGGGAATGTTGTGTGGAGCAGCTAACCCACAAAAGCACAAATCCTCCTAAAAAATAAAACATGTTTGTGATTGGAAGCATGTTCACCTGCTTCCTGGATGTCACTGATCAAGTCTCTTGCTATGTCCCCCGTGTAGAATGCATCCGCCCCTTTCTCTGCAATAGTCTCCAGAGTATCCGCCAGTTTCTCAAACCGCAGCGTGTCGCCTTCCTTCAGCAGGTTCCCATCTCTGTCAACAAATAAGTTCCTATTTCAAGAAAAAAAATATATATATTTGTTAGATTAGAAACTCTGTTCAACAAATTAATGACAATAAATGTAAAGGCAGAGTGTAGTGTTTGCATATGAATGCGCCCACAGAATGACAGAAGGGAACATTGCTAAAGTGCGTTAAAAATCAAATGAATTATCATTTATTATTAACACATGAGCACAGCCATGAGAGGGGGGAAAAAAACAGATCCCACATGGACAATACACACTGTGTGTATCTCACCGTACTGGCAGTGTCTTGTCCTTGTCTAACACCGTTAAGAAGCGAGCCAGTACAGGGGGAAGAGGGAAGCCCTCCCTGGCCATCTTGATGGTGGGCTCAAAAAGACTGGCCCAGGGCAGCCTCCCATAGCGCCTGTGGGCCTCCGCATAGCCACGGATCTCTCCAGGAACTCCAATCCAATCGTTCCCTTGAAGAAGGAAAAGGAATAAACATCATCATGATCCAAGGCCACATTTAGCAACACAACCACTGTTTTGTGAACACATCTTGGACCTACATAGTAAACTTATTTCAGTCAGTCATTCTGAGTGTAGTCTACACCCCCAGCCCCCACCCCAGGCAGATAAGAATTCTGCTTTGGATGACCTGTATGTGATTATCAATGGTCTGGAAAATGTGCAGCCTTCATTGTAGTTGGAGATTTCAACAGAGCCAACATGAGGAAGGTACTGTCTAAAAACCATCAGCACAGTGACATCAAGTTTGCTGACGACACAACCATTGTGGGCCTAATCACTGACAGCGACGAGTCAGCCTACAGAGAGGAGGTTACTACCCTGACAACATAGTGTCAGGATAATAACCTATCTTTCAACGTCAGCAAAACTAAGGAGATGATTGTGGACTATAGAAGGCAGCAGGTGGAGGAGCATGCACCCCTACACATCAATGGATTTGAAGTGGAAAGGGTCAGCTGCTTTAGGTTCCTCGGGTGCATATCAGCGATGATCTCTTCTGGTCTGCTCACAGACAAGGTGCTCAGAGTGGCCCAGAAACGTCTCTTCTTCTTGAGGAGACTGAAGAAGTTTGGCATGGACTCATCCTCACAAACTTCTACAGATGCACGATAGGGAGCATTGTGACTGGTTACATCACAGTGTGGTATGGGAGCTGCAAAGCCAGGGACCGCAAGGTCCTCACAGTGTGGTCAGGTCTGCAGTGTTCATTATCGACAGGGGGCTCCCAGCCCTGCAGGACACCTACCACACATGATGCCTCAGAAAAGCTTGCAGGATTTTAAAAGACTGTTACCACCCATCCTACAGACTTTTTACTCTGCTGCTATCTGGCAGGCGATACCGTAGCATTCAGTCTCGAAAACATAGAATGGAGGACCGTTTCTTTCCGAGGGCCATCAGGCTTCTCAATGGACAGTGATTCACTTTCGCCACTTCATTCACTTGCCACTTCACACATAACACTTTTAACTACTGTTTGCACTATATGTTTAGTATATGTTAAGTATGTTGTATTGTATATTTAGTATATTAAGTATAGTTGGTATATTTATTATATTAAGTATATTTATAGTTTTCTACGTTAGTAAAGGTTTATTATATATCTATTATATGTTCGGTTGTTGTGTGGCGTCTTGTCAAAACAATATCAGTGCCCAGTCTGACCCTTTGTTGTTTTGTGCATCTGACAATAAAAGACTTGAAATTCTTAAAGCTTGAAATTCTAAAACTGTGCATGTAGTGTTCATATGGTAACAACAACTTCAAAGTTTCAAAAACATGAATTGAAAGTAGGCAATTACAGATGCAAAATTTCACAACACAGCTCAGACATAATCTCTAAATGCCAATGTCGCACAAATCATGTGTAACTGTGACGATCATTCTAAATATTATGAAGAAATAAGAAGAACCATGGGAAGCCTGGGCTGTAATTCACATTAGTCCTCTACTCGCTTTCAATTTGATGGATATCAATAAATATTCTCTCTCTCTCTCTTGCTCTATCTCTCTCTCTCCCCCCTTCTGAGCATGTCATTAGGATGTATCATTGTGGGCACATTCTTAAAGGAGTGAGTGAGTGCGTGTGGTCTGCCAGATGGGTAGCTTCCTGTTTACATGACTATGTTGCCTGTGAGAGAGACAGGGATGTGTGTATGTGTGTGTGGCCTGTGAGAGAGGAAGAACATGCATGGCACTCTGATTAGGTAATTAGTCACTCTCATTTGTTCAACATACTTCAATGTAACTTCAACAAAGTTTAGTGGGTCATTCCTTTAGTGGGTCATTTTCTTTGCATGATTCCCATCTTTCAGACTTACCGGACATTAGCTGGAAGGACTTTGGGCACAACGTCATCAATTTACTGTTGAAAGCTTTAGGAACAGTCTCACGAGAATTAATGATTTTCACTTTTCCTGCAACAATAAAGAAATGGTTTCAGACTTAATTCAGGCTTAAGCTATTCAGAGTAAATAACCAACTGTTGGAATCTACTAAGCCTCTTAATTGTTCTGCGGACACGGTCTGCTCACGTTGCACGCACTGTCCCTGCAGCACTTAAATGTTGTGTCCAAACTCTGTGATTCAGCTTATGAACTGAGAGACGTCTCCGCAAGAGATAAAGTAGTACCCTTGGGAGACACCCATGCGAACGAAGCCGTGTCCGCAGAAGCATATTGAGCCCTTACCGTCCTTTTCACGGATGGTAAAGATTGAACCTCCACCGATGCCCATACTCTGCGGGTGAACGATGGACGTGCACACCAGGGTAGCAATAGCGCCATCTACCGCCGAGCCGCCCCGCCTCAATGTGTCCCTGCGTATCGTGGAGGTTGAGGGAGAAGAACAGTGAACGTAGGCTATTAGAAGTTTACGCCTGTGTACATAATCATCTCATATGTCACCTGATTTTCTTTAAGTCTACAACAATAACAGCAACTATCACTGTGTACCCGTGCCATGAATTAACTGCGAGGTTACCTGCTACCATAAATAATTACGTCTCTTCACCGAATGGTTTTTCCACAAAGGACACTTCACGTCTCCTTTCTTTCTTTTTTTCAAAAGGTTGTAATGGCTCTATCGCTTATTCTGACTGGGTTTACTGCTTTTCTTACACATAGCACGTACAAATAAAAGTTGATTAATAGAAGTTGAAGAATTAAATTATCCTAATTGCCCAAGCCATGATAGGCCTACCACAACACCGAGAGAGGGAATTTTAAGCTGCTTATATGTTCAATGGGAGCTACTGTACAATGGGCATAACTGCAAATCAACCTAATTATATCCATCCTGATAAGCTGCTCATATCATTGCAAGTCGAAATAATATTGCAATATTGTAATTCCCACCATACCGATAGGCTATGTTTGAAATGTATTGAAAAGTCTGTAAATGTGCGCTCATATTTGTCCTCAACAGAAACAAAGAGTTTAACTCAGGATGAAACAACTTGTAGGCTATTGTACGTCTTATGACTTCGTAGTAGCGTGAATTGAAGTTCTCAACGGGAGGTCATCACAGTTCTTAATATTGTCATTCAATATACTTACCGCCCGATCTTCGAACACATCTCTGAGTCGGCAGCCACCGCAGCTTTTCCAAAATCATCGTCTGAACATCCTTGGTGAGTCAAGAGAGCCACGCATAAAACGCCGATGATAACTATGCTGTTTAACACCAAGCATAAGCACATGCACAACTTCAACGTAGGCTTTGCCATTTGGTCAGGATGCGCCTCTGGAGTGTTTCCTCGTCAAAACGGAGTCGTCTGTCCCGACAGTGAAGACTGTCAAACTCCTCCCTGATAGTTTGCTCAACCCACGCCGCCCCAGAGCATTGTCAGAGTAAAGGTAAACTGGTGGCAATGCATTTGAGAACATTTGTAGTACATTTGAGTACATTTGACTGGCATGGGTAAAAAGGCAGGGGCTGACGATTTCGTAATTGAGTTCAGTCTCCTTTCTGAATCAATCAATAATCCACTTTTTAAACATCAAAACCTAAGGGGAAGAATCAATGTGTTGCAATCAATAATTTTATCATTATAATTTGCTAAAAGGTAAATAGCAACTGGATCACTTAGAACACAAACATGTTGGCTTTGTCCCCACAGGACCTCCACAGACTACTTCCCGAATTAGAGTTTGTTATTAGGTTTGCATATTTTGCTGTGTTTCCCATGTTTGTGTCAAATTCCCAGGTGAAGTTTGCAGAGAGGTGGCAGTTCAAGGATGAACATATGTCTCCCCCCCCCCCCCCCACCGTCTAGACATTTGTGTTACATACAGGGTATTCGGGTCCACTGAACCCGGGGCAAATAAAAGTGTGGAAATTGTAGGTCCTGTGTACCTAAAGTCTGTTTCCCTCCTGCCTGGGTCTGCTGTAAGTGTGTGTGTGTGTGTGTGTGTGTGTGTGTGTGTGTGTGTGTGTGTGTGTGTGTGTTTGGCCCACGTGTGTATGTGAGTGTGCCTGCAAGTGTGTGTGTGTGTGTGTGTGTGCGCACGCTTATGTGTGATTGTGTGTATGTGGACCTTGTTTGTATGTAGGCTAAGTATGTGTGTGTGTTTGAGTGAGTGTGTGAGTAAGTAAGAGTTTTGTGTTTCTGCCGCTAGGGTTACACTGGCCACTGTTGATTTTATTTTACATATTGGACATCTTGGCGTACCTTTGTCACCTGGATGGCACTGAACCCGGAGTGGAAGAGAGGAGGGCTCCAGAGGATAAGCTTTTTTCTCGAGGAACTGGGAAAGACACTGGGGAAACCTTTAAACCCTGAGAAGACAACATGTTCCAAGCATCTCAGCCTCTGCAGCCACCATCAGGAGGATTCAGGAGGACAATGCTGGTGCCCCAACCACCCATATTAGGCTATGTAAACTGACCTGTTTTCAAATTAAATTCACATAAATCAAATAGTTATGAAAACCCTTGCTTCATTGGTAAATTTGTTGAATTTTGTCCACTGATATCTTGATTATAATTGATTTTCTTGATTTTGTAAACAAAACAAAAAAACGGGTAGCACTTAAATTCATAAATGTGATAAATCAAAGCTAAAGGGCAAATATTAACCATATTTTCTGTTCATATTGGTTCTAATTGGGATGAAGTAAACATCTGTTGAGTATTTTACAAAAAAAATTGTTTGATTGTAATGAATTTAACACCCAAAAATCGAGCGGGTCCACCAGACCCACTATACCTTCTGTGTAACTAAAAAATGAACACCATACAAGGGTTAAAGTAATACTTATTGAAACAATTTGACACTTTTTGAGGTATGCTTTTGTAGGCAATTCGTTTTGGTACCATCCTCAAAGTCCGTTTGATAGCATGGTCATGTGAAGGATAGATAAACACCAATGTCTTTTCCACTAGCCATTCAGGATATGCCCTATGTAGTTCTGTGTACAGGTGTAACAGGCCAAATTAACCCCCGTCCAGATTAAACCCGGGCACACTTTGGCCCGGGCCAGAGTATACCCCGGGGATAAACTGTCCTAGGCCAAACTATACCCGGGGGTGTAAAATAGCCTAGGCCATATTATACCCCTCCAGGCCAGAGTATACCCCAGGGGGTTAAACTGTCTTAGGCCAAACTATACCCCGGGGTGTAAAATAGCCTAGGCCAGACTATTCCCCTCCAGGCAGGGCCAGTCCTTCCTTTAAGTCATAAAGGCAGTTGCCTAGAGCGCCACCTAGAGGAAAGCTTCAAAAACTGCGCCTAGCAAAACAAATGTATAGTATATTTACAGCTGAGGAAAACATTAAGAGACAACTTCAAAATGATCAGTTTTTCTGGTTTTACCATTTATTGGTATGTGTTTGAGTAAAATGAAATACCCGGGGCATAATCTAGCCTAGGCCCCTTTAACCCCAGGTATAGTCCGGGCCGGGGTATACTATGGCCTGTTACACCGGGCTGGAATACCCTTCAAAGATGGAAGAAAAGCTTTCACAGCATGACATTGCCAGCTATAATGCCAAATGGCACCATTCACGTTCACACTTACAAGTTGTAAGCCAGTGTCTCAACAGCCTTTTTAATCCCCTTAACATGAGGTTGTATTTGGCAGCAGAGGACAGACCTATGTGCCTTTGCGCACCAAACACAGCTTTGATGGCAATATCTTCTGACTGACACACTCGTCCAAACCTAATACAGACCTATTTTGAGATATTTTCAGATTTTATTTTGGAACATACAGTGACAATAAGTAACAATATGTGCTACTTTAAGAGACTGGAAAGACTACACACATTTTTTTCGAAGTCATTAATTAGCTTATACGTTTTAGAAACCTATATAGGTAGCATAATTGTCTTAAGAAAGCAACAACAAAAGCAAGCAGGAAAAACAACTTCCATGCCAATTAAAGTCCACCAGTTTATCGATGCATGTCAAAAGTTGGTAGTTTAGTATTGGACAACAGGTAGATTAGTCCATTTTGTTTAGTGGATGCCGCTCTCTCGCAAAGCATCATGGGAACTTGAGCTCTTCCTTATTCAATTACAGTTGTTGCCATTATCACTTGTTACATTCTGCACGTGTAATCGTGACCAAATTCCTTAAGAATGGTTCTTTGCTATGATACTAAAATGGGCTAAATGTAGCCTATGGAAACAGTTTAGCCACCAAGCATCATGTGTGATTCAGCAGTAAATATAGGTTTACTCTAATATCGAAAGGCAGACCTGTGTACTACGCTGTTAAAATCAGTCCTTGATCTTCGTGTTGCACTGCGGCGCTTACTAGCCGATTGCAGTATGTGGGCAGCAACACAGGTAGGTGGAAAGGACATGACTGACAGTGTGGGAGTCCTGGTAATACGAATGGCATAAGGTCTGCACTAAAGCTGTATGAGTATGACTTATTTGTGTTGAATCGACCACAGGTTGCCTAGCTATCCAGTTTTGTTCTTTATCTTGCATTGGGTATTATTTCTATTATTTCTATTATTATTACGTGTACTAAATCTAACGGTACAACAAGGTAATCTGAGTTATGTAATATCCCACAACGTAATGTTGTGAGATTAAAGTGAGCGTGGGCCGCAGATCTCGAAGCATCTGTCGTATTTTTCGATTGTGTCATCGACACAATGGACGACGAATGACAGCGTCTCAGAGACTGGGAGAGAGCTGCGTGCTCCAGTCGAAAGGAAGGACGTGTTGAGGTAAAGCCAATGAAATCAACGAAGTAACTATTTGTCCACGTTAATCAAAGTCGATCTGTTCGGTGAGGCAGTTTTGGACGCATTGTGTGATTTCATGCTAACGCGTCCCCTTACAGGGAATGACAAGGGTTCTGCATTCGTGGTTTTCCGCCGTGGTCTGTTGGGTGAGATGGCCGCACAGGCGTGGAAGTTGGTTTGTGTTTAAACGTTGTATTGGACGTTGCGAGGCAGTATTAGTGAGGCGCATATAACGGTTGTCGTTTGTTTGCTGTTGAATTTTAAATTAATTTGGACTGTAAAGTTTGCCTGAAAGCAGTTATATCTCTGTTGCCATTTGCCTTATGTACTATGCCTTCCTGGAAACTGGACGTCACTCCATCGATTAGCCAGTCCCTCTATGGCCGTGTAGCGATTTGTGTTCATTAACCCACACATTCAGTGTTTACCTTCCTGAGTTTAGCGTTCGGTTTCAGACAGTATAATGTAGCCTATAGGGGTCCACTAGGTTTGTTGATGTGCAGAGAGTCTGTGCGTGGGAGTTCCCCTGCCGTGTCTATGTATTTGTCCATGTAGGCTAACTGCTTTGATTACCCACCTATACGTGATCGTCTAGCCTTGGGTTTGGGTCATTAGATGTTGATTTAGTTGTGTCTATTTGCTATTTATTTTTTGTTGGGTGTGTGTGTGTTAACATGTGTTAGGTTGGGTTTAAACGACAGCACTTATAATCGGGTGACTCATGATTTTGTACTGTGCAGTGCGGAGGAGGCATCTGATTTCCAAATGTATTCCCTGGAGGTGCTGCAGTCCTTGTCTCAGTCACAGATTTCAACTGCTGTGTATGTTGAGTGTCAAAGGAAAGGGGAGGGGGAGTGTTAGTGTGTGGGTGAGTATCAGTGGGAGCATGTGTGTCTGTGTGGGTGGTGTGTGGAGAGGTGTGTGTGTTTGTCTGTGTGTGTGTGTGTGTGTGTGTGCGTAGGTCACTTCATATGTATCTCTTCTTTATTTAGTACATCATGAGGGCTCTCTTGTGTGCGTTTTCCCTTAAACCCCCCTTATTTCTCCCCCGCTCACTCACTCTTTCTCTCTTCCTCCTACTCAACTCTGTATTTCTGTATCTCACCTTCATCCCTTTGCCCCCCACACACACACACCCTTCATCTCTTGCTCTCTTTCTCTCACCAACATTTCTCTCTCCCTCCCCCTCTCCCACTCTCTCTCACACTCTCTCTTTCCCTGTCTCTTTCTCTCTCTCTCTAACATCTTTCTCCTTGTCTCTCTCCCTTGCAGAATTTGATGCCCTGCGGTTTGCTGTCTCTACACATTTGTCTAAATGGGCAGAAAGGTAACAGTTGAAGTGCCCCAGTAGTACCCTGCCTGGCACTCCAGACCCTCCTGGACTCTCACTTTCCTGTGTGTCCTGTCCCGCCTGTGGGTCGCATTCTCCTTTTGTTCGGCAGAAACCGCCTCGGACATTCCTCCTCATCTGCTTCTGTTTGCCATTAAACCTCTACTGTTATGTGCAGCCACACCTTGTATGTCTGTATGGTATGAATAGTTCATGTGTAATATGGACGAGTTTGACTGTCCACGTTCCGTTGAAGAGCTCTGTTGGAGAACATTCTGCAACTGGACCCAATAACACTCTCTACCCGAGGTCACTGTGCTTCCCACTGTTAGGGAAGATTGGATTGTCTGGAAGCTCCTCGTCTTCCTTCCGTACGGGTGCATCACACTAGAGGGTTCTTTCGCCTGTGTGGTCTGAAAGCGCAGGAGAGCTCAAGGCAGGCTTTACCACTTACTCAGTCCAGTCACCAGAAGAGGAGAGATGAGGACAGCGTCAGACTGAAGTCCCGTCCTGGGGGATCGGAGACTGCGGCAACCCTCTCCGCTCATCTTTGCCTGCCTGTGTGTGTGTGTGTGTGTGTGTGTGTGTGTGTGTGTGTGTGTGTGTGTGTTTGCCTGAGTGTTGTAGAGCCAGCCAAAAATATGAATTGTAGACATACAGAACTGCATGTGTGTGTGTGACTGAGCGTGTGTGTGTGTATATGTCTGTGTGTGTGAATTGCCTCATCATTCTCGGTGAAAATGGACTGGTCACTGGAGAAGATGCGTGAGCTTGTAGCCGGCGGAATGCAGTCGATGCGCGAGTGCGAGTCCAGCGTGCTGGGCACTGCCCTTTGTGTGGTACTGCTCTTCGTGTGGTACTGCTACCGTGTTGGTCGCGAGCAGAGCATACCCGGCCTGCGCGGCGGCTACAGTGTGGCCGAGACCAGGCGCGGCAGCCTGGCCGTGCCGGGCACCGGCTCCCTCATGCCCTCGGATGGAGTTGGAGGCCTGGGCAGGTCTAAGGGGCGCCAGTGCACCGGCGAGGAGCTGAACGGCTTTGCCTTCTGCCAGTCGCCCGAGTGCTTTCGCTGTACCCATGCAGGCGAGGGGCTCAACCAGCGCCTCTACCACAGCTTGCAGGACTATGCCAAGCGCTACACCTGGGCAGGCATGGGCCGTGTGCACAAGGGTGTGCGCGACCAGGGTCGCTACCTGCTTTCAGGTCGGCCCTCCATCCAGAAACCAGAGGTCTTCTTCCTGCCCGACCTGCCCTCTGCTCCCTTTTTCTCACGGGACGCACAGAAGCACGACGTGGAGCTGCTGGAGCGGAGTTTCCCTGCGCTGCTGGCCGAGTTTGAGAGCGTGTACCGGTTGCCTGCTGCTGCAGCAGCCGCCGCTGCCCGTGGTGGTGGTGGCAGTAGTGGCGGTGGCGGCACCTCCTCGCTGCCGCCGGGGTGGAAGGCCAATAGCACGCCGCGGGGCCAATGGTGGACCTTCTATCTGGTCAACCAGGGCATGCCACTGGCCATGAACGCCCGCAAGTGCCCGCGTGCCTGGAGGGTCCTGGGCCAGCTGCGCACCTTCATCGCCAACAACGTGTTTGGAAACGCCTGCTTCTCCGTCATCACGCCAGGGGCCACCATTGCCGAGCACTATGGGCCCACCAACGTGCGTGTGCGCTGCCACCTGGGTGAGTCTGAACCCCCTGTTGGGGCACGTGAAGAACACACACGACACGCCCGACACAGTCACACACAAAATAAAGAAACAGCCAACTGCATGCTTGTATTGTTGCCTTGTTATGAGATTTGGGATTGTAGTATCAGTAGTGTTACTGGCACCCATCTATGTACACTCAGATGTTTAACACCAGATATTTTGATGTATGCTTTTTTTTGGTAGGCATACTGTTGAGTGTCATAACTCTGTCAGAATGCCCATGGTTAAAAGTAGCAGAGTCTTTAGAAACGGCAGTCCGCAGTGCTTCAGCTTCAGTTCATGGCTTAAGAATTCACCTTTCTCTACAATTCATTTTAGGGTGAAGAATCGTGTACATACTGCTGAGCACACTCCCAGATTGATATGCAAATGACTGTCGTTGGTGTGAGCATTGAAGAGTAGATCTATGGAGTGTGGATACTGTCCAGTGGTTGTGGGAGTGGTTGTGTGTGTGGTTTGTGTGTCTGTGTCCCTGTGTGTGTGTGTGTGTGTGTGTGTGTGTGTGTGTGTGTGTGTGTATGTGTACATACATGTGTGTAAAATTGGTGTGTGTGTGTTTGTGTTTTTTTGTGTTTAAATTTGTGTGTGTGTGTGTGTGTGTGTGTGTATGTGTGTAGGTTTGAAGGTGCCCGCTGGGTGTGAGCTGGTGGTAGGGGGAGAGCCGCAGTGCTGGTCAGAAGGCAGCTGCCTGCTGTTCGACGACTCCTTCCTGCACACTGTCTTTCATGAGGGTAAGACACACACACATACTCACACACACACACACACTCACACATATGCACTTATGTACGCACACTCGGACACCACAGGGACGCCATATTGAAATATTTTTTGTTAAATTACTGGGTCAGGAGGGACAAATACAGCAACATTTCTATTCCCTCCTTTGCACACACACTTTAGCTGCACCCTGAGGTAATCTTGCTGTACCAGTAGAGCTTCAAGAGGCAGTTGTAGAAGAGCAGAGAGAGTGATGGTAGGGGCATTACACTGACATTTACATTTCTTGCCAAGGGTTTGGTAATTTTGCCACAGCAAGATATTAGTGGTTACTTTAGACTCTAAAAATAATTTCACATTGAAATGATTGGATGTGGTCCATTAATCTAAGGTTTTCAGCAGGCAATATGTTCATATTAAATTATTTGTGTGAAATTGACCGACAAGGTGAAAATACTATCACAGAAAGCAGATAGATAGAAAATGTAAATGTGTGTTTAGATTAAAGAAGTTTCAGTATATCTGCATCTGCCAAATTATTTACAGTTTTATGGTTTTATAACAAAAACGTTTATGTACTTATTGTACCAAAAGGAAGACCCACAACAAAGATGGCATTTGCACTTGGGTCAGATAGAAATGGAAGTGTGAGCGAAAGACATTAATTATAGAATAGGAGTGAGAGTAGGTTATGAAGAACCATCTCAGACAGAACGGTCACCGAAATGCCATTATAATGCAGATGTGAGCATAGAGCGTGTTTAATTTATATTTAGAGTTTAGTTCATTAACAGATTAAGCAGCAGAGAGAACATGTGTTGGTCAAGGATTAAATCAGCAATGTTCAGTTCAATGCTGCTAAATCAGGAGTATGTCTCACTTGCTTCAGGACTGATTTTTATTGGACTACGTAATGAATATCATATCTTTGAAAACATTTCCCTATTCTTTATCATCATTTGTATACCTAACTTGTTAATTTAATGTAGATAGTATTTTCTTTGTTTCCTGATATGTTTGTGTATTAGGTGCTCCTTGCCGGTGTTTTGACTTTGAACCGAAATCTGTTATTTTTCATCATCAGTTGCCTTTTGTAACTGGATGATGTCGTTAACACAATATTTCTTTCAGGCACTGCTGAGGACGGCCCCAGGGTGGTCTTCATGGTGGACCTCTGGCACCCAAATGTGGCAGCTGCAGAGAGGCAGGCCCTGGACTACATCTTCAGTCCTGGACACTGAGAGAGATAGAGAGCGAGAGAGAGAGAGAGAGAGAGAGAGCGACCGACCAAGAGAGAGAGCGAGCGACAGAGAGAGACAGAAGGTGAGAGAAGAAGGGAGAGAGAGAGAAAGAAGGAGAGAGAAGGGGATAGAAGGGGAAAAACAGAAAGAGAGAGAGAGAGCAAAAGCCTTGGTGCCTCATATATGGGTGAGAAACAATACAATCTGCATTTGAGAGAGGCAGAAAAAGCATTTATAAAAGGTTAAGGAAAAGATTTGGAAAGGTTCCAATGAGTAGAAATCATAGGGAAGTAGTGAAGACAAGGCCCGTTTGAAGGGTTACGCTTTGTGTATGCGTGTATTCCTTTTCTCTCCAAGTGTTTATACTCCAAGTGTACATAAAGTATCCTTCTCTGACACTACATACACACCCACACCATGTTCTGTACTTTGGCAAGTGCTTCCGGGAACAAACATTTTGTACTGAAAATGTACGGTGGCTTGGGAAGGTAAACAACCCCTGAATCATCACCATTTTCACAATCACATACTAACCCAAATTTTAATTTTTATTGCAAAACTTTATGCTCTAGTATATTTAGGAAGGCAATAACTTATTTGTCTGCTAACGTTAAAATAAATAAATTAAAATCTGATATTAAATATATTGTACTTGCATAAGTATTCAAAGCCCCGTGCTTTTCAGATCTAGATTGAGGCAGGTGACAAATTATTCACAAATGGCGCCATTCTTTTGACAAAAACTGGTCATAAATTGGAACAGCCTGTGACTGGTTAAAGTAGAGATCTCGTACTGGATATAAAAATCACTGTGAGGAAGTGAAGAAAGAAAGTATTTTGATGTCCAATGACGCACCACTGGATCCACAAGAACACAGTAAGAATGACATCACACCTGCCAGATGCTTTGTAGAAAAGGTTATCCTCCAAGCGAAGCATCCGATGAGGATATTGACTGATGAGGGAAGCCACCACAGTCCAGCCATCACCCTTAAGTATCTACAAACCAAACATGGGCTGGAATTGAGGTGCAGGTATAGGAGTCAATCTTAATAGCTATCCTTAAAAGTGGACTGTAATGGGGAGTGGCAACAGAATCCATTGCTTTAGAAGATCCACACTTAAGCAAATATGGAGGTTGCTTAAGACATGGAAAAAGATTTTATGGTCAATGTTATGGAAGAGCGATTACCTACCAGTAGGACAATAACCATTGTGAGAAACAGCGTTTGCTCTTGGGGGAGATGTGCACTATACAGAGTGCCATTCCAGTTTTTTTATTAATTTATTAACTTTAGTCGACAGATAACGTATTAAGCCTTTCGGAATATTCTATAACATTTGAGTTCACAATGTGAACTCAGTGTAAAGGTCTTTAATAAACCAGAAAATGGTGTTGACTTTCAAGGGGGTTGAATACTTTTCCAAGCCACTGTAAATGTTTACAAATTGACCAATCAAGAAAGGGTGTAAATCTGCCATGTGTGGCAAACCTTTGATAAAACCCAGAGTAGCTAGAAAAAGGCTCAACACTGCGGTGACATTGTCCTATTAGCTGACCTGTTTGTACAAAATACTTGGAGCAAGTTAGCTGTTTCTTGTCATCACTTTTTGTAAGCCGTAAAGATAGGCAGAACGCCATGTTAATGATCCAGTGACATTTTACGACTGGTACTTCTTTGAAACCAAAAGATGGTACTCACATGGTAGTTTACAGGAAAATGTGGTTGGATTTAGCACACTGAGGGGTTGGGGGTGTTTTTGTTACCTTGTGACTCATTAAGAATACTGAGGAACACAGTGTACACAATACTTTCTGATAACTTAGTTATTGTTGTGCAAGATTCAAAGGATTGAGGGTGAGTCTGTGTGTTTGTTTGCAGTATTCACTGCTTTCTACTTTGATACATTTAAAGTTGAGCATAGCATATACTTGACACATTTTTAAAGTTTACAAATGTTACAGTTCTTAAATGGGCTAGGTTTTAACTTTTAATTGTTCTGTATTCTGATCAGTCTTCTCTAAGGACAAGTTGATTGCATCATTTTGTGGTATTGATACATTCCTTTTGTAAAAAAAAAAAAAAAAAAACAATGCAGATGTTTGATGATGTGGTTCAAGTAACAAGTACTCAATTTTATTTTGTTTTGTGCTTTTTTGCCGTTGCAAATCAATTCTGAAATTGTCTCTTCCATCAGTATTGTGCCATGATCTCACTTGGAAAACAGTTAAGTAAATTGGTAGGTTTAATAAAAAGTGTTCCCTTTACACTCACTCCAGAGCGTGTTTGTTATTGATGTTGTTTGTGAAAACGGAAATTTGGTCAGTCACTCTCACCAGGAAAGAAAGAAGGCAAGATGTCTCAGACCATCAGCTCACAACTCCACACCATGCAGGCAAAAGTACCCATAGGAACCTATCTTCACCTGCTAGCAGCGTCTGAAATGAGCGCAAATATTTATGCTGAGACATTTGGATGTCAGGTTTCTTCACATCTTTCACCCTCTCTGACATGGAAAAAACTAACCATCTGTTCAGGAAGAGAGTTCAGGCCTCCAGCTTCATTGAGGTGTGAAAAGATCAAAAGATCAGGTGCAGAAATTCTCTGAATGCTTCTTGTAAGAGAGAGTGCACTGGTGAGAAATACACATATGAAGTATTAATAGCTGTTGCTTGACAGGATTAGCCTTTGGACAAGCTATCCTGATTTTGTGGCCTAATTCACAAAGTCTTGAAAGTATTGCTTTCCCCGGGCAAATGCCTGATGTTATTATAAGATGAACTAAGGTCCCTGTTGCTTTTCTTTAGCCCACACCCTGGTGTTGCTGCTACTGCCAGATAGACAGACATCCATATGTAAAGTAGGCTGCACGATGTGAAATTGACTGTTAAATTCTACTGAAAATGTGTACAGTGGTGATGGAACAAGGTCTGTTTTCGGAGCTGTCTGTCTAAGTAGGAATCGGTTTGAAATTAATGGGATAACAGACATCAGCTTCTTTTTTTTTTATCTGCTTGCAAGAACTGCAGCTCCCCATAGATATCAGCTTGCTTCTGCGTCACTTTTAAAACGATTGAAGTCGTGTCATTACATCTGTGTGCTTTGATCTCCCCCTTGTGGTATCTGCCAGAGAGAGTCTAAATGAGCTTGGGCGTTACTGATAGCACAGCATTGCCTCTGTTATTTAAAATGTGTAATAGGGGCAGCATGAGACAGCAAAACCATTTTCTCAAATCCTATATTTCTATCTATCAGGTAGAATTCCATGGGCTTCATATGATCTGCCCAGAACTTTGGTTGAGATACATGTGAATATCAATGGCAATGTCGTCAGACACTGTCAAAACACATACTAGATCATTTTGTCCAAATAGGTACTTATTTTTAAATTGCAGCACCCACGCAGTTTATTGAGTGCACCCCAATACCGTAATGCCTTTTGACCATAATGTTTTTGTATCACAGTATGCAGTGTGCTAAACAATATGAGTCACATAAATAATGTCTTTATGACAGAGCCCTGTGGTGAATTGGATATCATTTGATCAGATGTTATCTTTCAGAATATGGATAACTTGGGCAGATTCCAATGTACAGCACTACCCTATATAAACAAATGAGGGAGCAAGTGAGAAACAGTCGACATGTGCCACCATGGAAGCCGAAGCATCAGGACTTTACATGCATTTTGCTTGGCCAAACAGTCCTGCAGACTACTCTATATTTTGTGCACCAACACCCATTGGGTTTTATTATTTAACATCCCTGTAGAACTGCATAAATGTCTGTCATTTCTTATTGAGGCATGATAAAAGAGGCATGATAGGAACTCCTTTTCAGGCTAAACGTATTTCTATGCAAAGGCCAGAGGCATTTCTGGTTTCTATTTTTGTGAAATGTTTAGTAAAGTTTCAAAATGTACCAAAAATATGAAGTGATTTGGCATAAATGCCAAAAGTAGCTTGTTTAAAAATTCACTGAACACTTCTGCTAATAACAATGTGTAAATTCATCACTTACATCAGAGCTTCACTGTTGAGCACAGATGCTTACATGAGTGATTGTGCTGAAGGCTCTGGGATGTGTATTTTAGGATTACTCACTGTTATTGTTTGGATTGTGGTCACCCAATGACATATGCACATCCTTGTGGCCATCTGTTAGAGGGATGGCATTGACTAGATCCAGAGTCACATCCATATGTGTGTGTGTTTGTCTATTTGTCTTTTAATAAGCACATCCAAGCACTTGGAACCATGCATCACATCTTCAAAGTCAGCCTTTTATTTGTAAGAGTCTTGTCCCTAAGTACAAAGGTAATAATAATAACAATAATAATAATATATTTTCTTTAGTGGAGATCAATAAAAACATGCAATAATCATAAAAAAAACGCAAGATAAAATAAGATGTATAACACAGTGAAATAAAGTGTAGTTGATTCTGTTAGAGAAGTGAGATCTCCTTTTCATACCTTACTCTACACAAGTTGCCTTTGTAAATTGATATATCAGGAACATTGGTTTTATCCTGTCTATCCTGGAGGGTGTGAACAACCACACTTTTTGCTTTTGATACTAATGTTCTCACTTCAGCTTGTTGGCTTTCCCAGCACAGACTGGTGAGGAAACATCTCTATAAGCTTCTAGGGGGAATCTTGACATTCCCAATCACTTAACATTCCCAATGTTTATAAGACGTTTTAATACATTTCATATTGGGAAGTGATCCCAGGGTTGAATAGCAAGACTAGTCTCAGAAAGACTTGCTTGCAGTACCTCACAGTGATCAGTAGGGATCACTTTTGCCTCTTGTGGAGACATTTCACTGCTGCCTAGAGAATGGAGTAAAGGCAAGTAAGTAGGAGGTGACATCAAAAAATACATACTCTATGGGAATATACATTCAATCATCAAACATAGCCATATGTTTCTGCATAAAAAAAGTCAATCAACAAGACAACCACCTTTGTAACTGGTCACTAACGCGCCATGCCATGAGCACACAGAACTGATCCTTTGGGTTGATGTGACAAAGAGGCTGGAAGAGGTATCTGTTTTTTATTCAAAAAATAATAATAAATGCCCCAATAACCAGGAAATCGATGTTGTGCTTCATACTACAGTATCATCCACAAATACACTGTGACCATTGTTAGAGAATGCAAATGCACATTTTATTTGAGTACACATTTTACTTATTTGATATTCAAATTTGTCTCTCAAAGGTTGCTCAAGAGCCAGTAGGATATTGCTATGGCTTACACTTCTTTGTGAAAAAGCTGCACTAGTCAGTCAAAAATAAATAATATTTTTTATAACACATGATTCCTCGTAGGGATTGTACGAAATTAAAGTATATAAGTATATCCTGTGAGTGAACATGAGATAAATGAACAAGCAGCTGCTGTGACCACCAAAGGTTGGTGAGCATAATCTCCAAAATGGTAATCTTATCATGTTAACAAAGGAAAGGACCCCACACTGGTATTGCTCAGACACCTGTGAGTGACTGCAATGAATCCTAGTATGCGAGTCAGGCAGAGGGTCCGAGAAACCTGATTATCATACAGAACAACAAAAGGTTGCCAGACCTGTTTCCATTAGAAGCCTAGCTCATTTACATTAAAAGCCTAGGAGGTGTCTTAAACCGTATATATGGCTAGAGATGGAGATGTTGTTCTGCACCACTGAATCTTGATGACTGCACTTTAGTAGAATAAATCAACCGCCTGACAAACATCCTTTTTCTTATAGGGTGCAAAGACACTAGGACCAACACCTGAACCATTCCTTATTTTCAAGACATGGGACTGACCTCTTACCCATCTTGACACAGAACCCCCTGTGTAATGTGTGGTTCATCAGTGTCCCTGGTTTTTAAACCGAACTAAATTATAAACACAACAAAAATCTAAGATCTCAGAGAATTAACTCAGTTATATGTCATTTGGCAAATCCGTGCATTGCAGTGGATGATACTGCATGACTATGGTGAAAGATATGAAGCACAGAATTTGACATAAATATAATTGTATGTAAGCATGGAGAAATTGGTGGATCTCTAATTAAGCTTTACGAAACATGGGACCAACACTTGACCAATTTGCTTTTATATTTTTGTTTGTTGTAATTGTCTACGAGAATGTGATTTGAACACTGAACACTTTATCAACTTTATCAACCCACCCTCTTTTTCAAGTAACACTTCACCTATTTATCAGCGCACAAGACTAATCATAACATTTCCCCTTTGGTCACCCCCTCATATTCCCCTTATAATAAGACCCCCCAACTGAACTGCCACCCCTCTCCTCGCATAACAAGACCCCAAGAAACCCAAGAGGGCAATGTGTAAATAAGTGCAATATTATCCTTTTCCATGGGCAATATTCACACTCTATCACCCATGGGATGTTGGGGCCATATCTACCTTCAGTGTTGGATAAGACTTTTGTCATTTTTGTTGGCAAAACTTTGATTGCAAAATCTTAAACCAGGATGGTGGTGAAATCCTTTAATGAAATTACTGCATATACAAGCTCTCCATAAAGAGCCCCCTTTATACCTCTATAGCCCTTATGTTTTACAGTAATTACTAGTAGTTTGATGTCCACCATCGCATCTGTTTATTTAGACATTTCAAATGTAACATCCACGGATGAAGTGCCCTTGAGCAAGGCACCTAACCCTGATCACTGCTTCCCGGGCGCCGCCAAAGGCAGCTCACTGCTCCGGGTTAGTGTGTAACTGTGTGTGTGTCACTTCCCTGGATGGGTTAAATGCAGAGGGGGATTTCAGAGTGTGTGTGTCTACACCACCTCTGCCATAGAGAGGACTTTCACTTTCACTTTCAATGTAAAGGACCATAACAAACACCACTGAATACAGATCCTGCTAGCTGTAATTAGACACCCGATATGCAGATGGGTGTTAAGACTTGATAGTGTAAACAGTTGATGTACGTTTTCCAAGTTATATGCAAAGCACAAAAACCTTGCAAGTGGCGTAAGTTCTGAACATTTTGTAAAAGCCAAAAAGATGTCCTTGAGCTGTGTGAAGAAACCTCATTTCAACTCTGGCTTTTAAACGCTTGACTGTTTGTGATTTGAAGAAATGGCTTGGAGGTGTACTTTTGGGTTGGGCCATTTCCAAATAACACAAAAGTGTCTGATGAAGGAACATAACAGGCTTGAGGATAGAAGGAAACCCAGATTTTTACACTTAAATGTCTAGATTATTACACATGATGTCCAGCATAGTGAGATGTATATTTGACATCACATGAACCCGTTGAGCCTTTGCCTCAGACATTGCTATGTGTTTTGAATGAACAGCAAGTAGTATAGTCCCTTTAGGCTCACTTTCTGCAGAGCTGATATTTGTTGATGGGTCAGCTTCTGTTTCTTTTTCCCGTGTATCTGCTGGAAGAACACAGGCCTAGACTGGGTTGGGCATGCTTTTATCCTTCATGCACCCAAGGGACATTTTAGGTGAAAATTCACTCAAGTTATCTCAGGACTCCGGAGTTGCATATAAGTTTATTTATTAAACATTAACAAGAAGCCTTCGGGTTCACCCACGTCCTGGCAGGTCAGAGCGAGGCACAGACCCTCTTTTAGAGAGAGGAGGAGCCCGGGTTCACTCCCAGACTGCAGCAGATAAAGGAGAGAAGCCATATTAAACACATCACACAAGGTTTTCATAGAAATAAATTAGCGTTCTCTGACGCCAAAACAATTTGTCAGCAGGGATAACCACGTGGTGGGTCTCTGACTTCCGAGGTCATCTTACTATGCTTTCTGCCTTGCATGGATGTCAGTTTTACACAAGGTAAAAAGAAGCACAGTTCGACCCTTCTCATCACCTCTGGTCCAAACATACTCTAACACATATGCAGACTAAATGGCACCTGATAATCTAAGTAACACACACAGAGAAACACAGAAAAGCAATGTTCCGGCTTACATAAGGACATGATTCATACAAGGTAATTATTCATACAAGGCACTTGATTAATATATATTTGAGTCATTAATAGTGTTTAAAAATTATCTCTAATAGGAAAGGTGAACTTTGATTTTTGTTTTTAGCTCAAATATAAACAACCTTTTTTTGCAGAATCATAGGCACTCGCATTAAACACAAATAACATATTCACACATAATTATTCCAACTTTCAACTTGGATTGGTAATTCACTTAATATATGACTGATCCCTGAGTGACTGAAGTATTTCTTCATGATTCTTTTTTGTTATGAACACGATCATGTATGCAACTTACAATATAATTTGCTTAGAAATCAGTTGTTCAGGGGGAGACCAGCAACCAAAGCAGGAAGATGGTTTTCAAGCGGCCAAGCTGAGGCTGAACCCTTAAACTGAAGTTGTAGTAATTATGAAACAGTATAATTATCATTAAGAACTCCTAACTGGTTGTTAAGCTTTAATTAGATGCTAATGCATGTTGTGAGAATGGGTAGCTGCCATATAGGGAACACACAACAGTGTTTTAATCTAGGCTATATAAACAACTGAACTAGAATGTAATTATTCTTATTTTTGTGTAGACAGCATCCAATGATCAGGGATGCGGTAGGACAAAATATATTTTAATACTGGCTTCCACAATTATATTTTCCCCCAACATTTTATTTATTGAATAGTTTCATTACTATAATGTGTTATATTATATGATGTGATATTATACTTTACAGCCCGCTAATGAGAAATACTCTGCTGGCAGGTGTCCGTATATTTCTGTACAACAGCACGCCTAAGCCCTTAATAAACCTTGGTCACATCAGAATCAATACTGAGCGTCTCAAGAGCAATTAAAGCCTTGGGTCAGTGGGCTCCGTTTTAGACTACCCCTGTAGCTTACATGTCTGCTTCTAGAATGTTCTCTCTATAAAAGACTGGCAGACTAACTCACAGCATGCCCGCCTTCCCCAGAGAGAAAAAGGGTGTCTAATGCAATATTTAGGGACAGCGTCAGCCTCATCAAGAGTCTTCGGCACAGTCTGCCACCCTGAAGTAATGCTGTCAGGGAAGTGAGCATCGGCGCCTTGTCCCCTGGTTGTGGTTCATCACTGGCCATCTCCAGAATAGCAAATTGGGTTTGACAGGACTGGACCTGCAGAGAGAAATGTGCATTTGCATGTCCCCTAAAACAGACTCAAAAATAAACACAGGCTCAGCTCACTTATGCCCACATAGACGCACACACACACACACATATACTCACAAACATACTCACACTCTCTTTTACACACACACTCAAATATGCTGGCTCACTCACTCACAAAAACATGCACACACACTCACTCACTCACTCACTCACTCACTCTCTCTCTTTCTAACACACATACACACTCACACACCACTTGTCTGTACAACCCCCCCCCCCACACACACACACCACTTGTCTGTACACACCCTCCCTCCTTCCAACACACACACACACACACACACACACAAACATGCGCACACACACAGACAAAGTCAGTGTTTCTAGAGCCTTCCTTTTTGCTCCTGTGGACTCTTTCAGGCTGCTGAGTGAGCACAGTGCAGATGTAATGAGGGTTGTCAGCAGGGCCGAGGCTCATGGAAGAGACTGTGGTATGCCTATCATCCTCAATCTTCAATCAGTTTGCGTAACAACGTTACGCTAGAGAGGGGCGACCGGAGACAGGCATCCCGTCTTTCCCAGCGTCACCGACTCAGTCAAGCAGCAGTCAAGTTTCTCAAGTCACTTTTTGTGCGAGGCCGAGCCGCAGAAGAGACGGGCGGCAGAGAGCCCCTGAGCACAGCTGTCCCGAGTTTAGAGAGCTAAAGTTAATGAAGCAGAAGTGGGTGGATGCAAGAAGAGAGAGAGAGAGAAAGATAGAGAGATGGTGGTGTGTGTTTCGAAGGGTGTGTGTGTGAGGGGGGGGGGGGGGGGGGGGGGGTAATTCAGAGGAACTTTTATGCTTGATGTGTTTGCCTTCAGAAAAATCCACCGCTGCAAGGTCAACTGTGAAGTGATGGTGTGTTTGTGTGGAGGGGGATGCTTGGGATTGACGTCACCTCTGGAGATGCTGGAACAAAGGCGGGTGGGGGGGGGGGGGGGCAGGGGCATTACAGCAGGAAATGCATCAGTGCAGTGAGTTGTTGGGGCGAAAAATGATTTCTGCGAAGAGATTGAAGTGAGAGGATGCCAATGAGATAGTTTGCAGTGTTATAGTGTCTAATAGTGTCTCTTATTGTTTAAAATACAACAGAAAACAGAAGCGTACATGTCCATGTTGACTTGTTTGGCTGCCCAAGATGATCTGCAAGGTGAAGTTGATATTTTTTTTTATTATGATAGGCCTACAAACGCTCATCCAGTTCAAGTTCAAAATATCTTGTTCAAAACTGTTGATTTGGAAAATATAACCACTGTGTCCCAGAAGCCTTTCCCTTCCAGATAATATTAAATATGAACCCACTGAACTGTTAAAACAAGCGAAGGCTGTGGTAGAGGCTGTCGTCAGGGGAACATACTGCAATGTGCCTCTCATTAGACAAAATGCCACAGCAAATCAACAGTCCTGCTTTGAAATTAGTTTTACAATTCATATTATATATTTTATAGGTTTAAGGTTTAAGTAACACTGCATATAGGTTAACATGGAACAAATGTAAATAAGTCTTTGACCTTGACAGAGGCAGGGATGCCTTGGGTGTTTAATGAACTCTTGCCAGTTAATTACAGGTCGTTGTCTGTGTCTCTATTGTGTAGCTATCACTGTACAAAGCGTTAATTTTGCTGACCCTGCAGCACATCCGAGGTCACGACAAGCGCCTCCTTCGTAGCGAGGGACACGCACGCACGCTCCGGAGTGCGCCAAGAATATAGTCATTCATTAAGTGATGCCATGCGAAAGACATGACGGTCTGTTTTCACCTCTTACCCCGCCTCACTCCCCTACTCTCTCTCTCCCTCCCTTCCTCAGCTCATTCTCATAAAAATGCTGTACCCACACGCATATCTACGCGACCTGTACAAGAATAGCGGTCCAGCGTTACTGAGCTATCAGGTGGCTGAGGCCAACTTTTAGAAGGCTTCTTCGGTCACATCATGCGCCGTCAAAAATGTCAGAGCGGGACTACGTCGTACTGCCATGGCATTGTAGGCTCGATCAGTCGACTTAATCTGTGAAATACATTGATATGTCATTGCGGAGACGATTCAACAGCCCTCGTGTAAACGCTGACGAATCTGAACAACTGAAAGCCTAAGATGAGCTTCTCACTTCCGAAAAGCGAATCTACAACCTCCTTGCTGAGATCTTCGACCACAAACCGAAGATCGACACATCTCCCCGAACCCGGGGGATCCCGGCGGGCTCAGCATCGTACCCCTACGGTACAGGTATCTGGCAGCGCCGCAGAGGAGTCGTTCTGGTCGGCTGAAGGCGATGCTAGTTTGCGAAGACCCCTGTGTCACCCCTCAGTCACCGGTAACCGGGATAGCACTGCAAGGCGTGGGACGAAGAGCCAGTCTCAACACTATCGCAATTCCCACGGTCCCCTGCCCACAGCGCACAGCCAGGAGGACATCCCGGAGAGGCAGGATGCCAGCCGAGGCGGGAGGGAGCACAGCAAGCCATCCAGACATCGCCACCACCACCACCATCACCATCGTAAAGCTGCGCGGGATAACCTGCCGCCAGAGCCTCAACACAAATACTGTAATTCGCCTCGAATGCCCAGTCGAGCCCAGTCATTTACCGAGGGTTCAGATGAGGCGGCGCTTTTCTTTGATTCACGCAAACAAACTCGACCAAGTTCATCCTCAAGCGGGGAAATATGCCCACTGTCTACGACGTCGTCCTCACCAGTTCCAGCATCCTCCAGCAGGTCCTCTCGCCAGTCCGGGAGATCCAGCGCAGCGTCTTCTGAATCTGACTTTAATTTGCGTCCAATTCTTAACTCCCTTTTTGGACAGGTAGGCATATTGATTTCTTGCACCACTGAATAATAACACAAACCTAAACCTCCATCGAGGTGCCCTATGGAACTTTACATGAAATCGCATACAATTAGGAAGGTGAATAATTGTCATGCTACAGGTGGCAAACTTTAGAGGCTACAGTCTTATGCTGTAGTAATTATTCTACAGTTTTTATAACTGCTCATGTTTGGGAGTAATATTGTCTTGGTCTGAGGGACACTGCATCTAGACCCTGCTTAACAGGTGTCACATCACCATGTTTACTACAAAATATATAACGATATGACTGACTAATCTAGTATACATGAATGGGAGGTAGGCACATCTGAGTCAGCCTTTGGAATTATGTTTATGTACATAGCTCTGGGGGTTAAATGCATTGAAAAACAGTGTCAACACTCAAAGGTAGAAGAGAATTCTGCTCTGCTTTGAGAGACCCTCATAGTGAAAGCAGCTCATGGTTTGCAAAAGGAGAGCTATTGACTGGGTTGACTTTTGGACGATTCTGTGTCCAATATGTAGTGGCATCCCCTCCCTGGTGTGCGCATCACACATCTTGCATGGCTCCCAATCAATGGCATGAAATATGAATGAAAGCTAGTCTGCCAGTGCCCATATGACACGCTGTGATTGGCTCTGTTGCTGCCTTCGGTGCTCTCATTGGGTTAAATGGAATGTCCTTGTGTTGTGTCTTCATGACTGTCATGGGTAGGTGGTCAGGCCTTGAGTGTCACATTGACTATTTTTTTTAGACATTTGATGTCTGAGTTCTTAGGCAGTGTAATTTACATGACAGGGCAGCTGCGTCGACTAGGGCATCTTCTGTTTTGAAAAGAAGACTACATTTATTTATTTATTTAGAGGTTTGTGTGTATGTATGCCTGTGTGTCTGTGTGGATGGGTGGGTGCGCGCGTGCGTGTGTGTGTGTGTGTGTGTGTGTGTGATAATTGTGTTTGTAATTGTGCCTCACATTCTGACACTGAATTGTTTTGGCCTTTGGTGTTTATGTACGTATGTTTGCTTGTGTGTATGTATGCCTGTGTGTGTGTGTGTGTGTGTGTGCGTGTGCGTGTGCGTGTGCGTGTGCGTGTGCGTGTGCGTGTGTGTGTGTTACTTCTGGCTCTATGCCAAATACTTTCAATTAAATATGTACTCAAATATAAAAAAGTTGCTATTTCTGTCAACTGAACTCTTTGTGGATTTGAATGCCTTTGTTTGTGTGTGTTTGGTGATATGTGTAGATTTGTTTCTTCTTGTGTGTGTGTGTGGTGTGGTGTGGTCTGTGTGTGTGTGTGTGTGTGTGTGTGTGTGTGTGTGTGTGTGTGTGTGTGTGTGTGTTTGTGTTTGACATCACAGACTGTCTGTGAAGTGTAAATTCTCATCAGTCAGATGCTAAGCATGTTCTCCCATTAATTGTTTTTCCCTGAATTGATTGAAAATAGTGCCCGTCCATTGGTCTGTTTTTGGCCTTGAAGAGGCTGTCTTTGAAGACTACATCCTCTCTGGCTGGAACACTGGGCTTTCTCTGTAGACTGAGGCTCTGCTGTTGAAGCGGGCATCTGCCATCCTCTATACCCCTGAATTTCAGAGTGTATCCATATAATGTCCTATTCCAACTCTTATCTGACTAATGTCATTATTGTTTTTCATTGCAGAGGAGCAACAGATTGCATACAATTATCTGGTTTGTTTGGGTTTTTCACAGTTATTCCTAATGCTCCTGTTTAAAATTATGCCTTGAGAAGATGGTCTAAGGTAGTAGTTCTATGTTTCAGTGGATATATATTCGTACCGGTATACCTTTGAATGATTCTTTTCTAGACGATATTCTCTGGCAGGAAGCATTGTTTGTCTCATTTGGTATGCTTAGTCTAAATGCATATAGAAACATAGAATCATATTGAGATCTTCTGCATTTACAGCATCACCGCCATGGGAACTGGTCCAGGTCTTGCAGTTAGAGTGCTAGAATGAGTTACAGCTGATTTTATGCCAGTCTCTGGATATTTCATCCTCTGGAGGGATGGTGTCCTCTCACACTTCTCAAAAAAGCTCATACAAGCTGCCATTAGACTGATACAATGGGCGAACCATAAAACAGAAGACGTCAGTAGATTAAACCTTCTTTTCAGAATTATAATTATGACAATCCACTAAAGTCTTCTGTTTTTGCCACAGACACATCACTACTTGTATCACTACTTTGCCAGTGTCTGAATACTATTGTGAGCAAGTTGTGTTAGGTGAATTAACAATTCAGTTCATTCATTCATATTACATATATATTCTTCAGTTGAAAAAGGAAAATGCACTGTTTGAAAGATATGGAACATTTGACACTGGCAAGAGTTTTGCCCTCCAATGCTTATAAAAATCCCGTCCTTTTCTTACCTCTGTGTCTCATCTGCTTTTCCCTCAATCTCCTCTTGGCTGTCAGTCACTTGAGCCTGGGGAACCCAAAGCTTATATATATATATTTTTTCCTCTTTAGCTATTTGCTTACATAATTGAACATCAATTGTGCCATGCTTGATTTAATGAATCCATATGCTTGTTTAAATGAAGAGGCTATTTATAAATATATCCATGAGTTTACAATATTGAGATTCTCAAGTAATGTGGGAGTATAAAATCTTCAACTCATCTCTCAGTCCTTCTGGCCTTTCAGTGATGCACTCCTACTCTTGTCTGACGTCACCAGCCTTTTCCGTCCTCGAGACCAATATATTTCTCTCTGGGTACCTGACACGGTGATTCATTTCATTATGGTTGCTTTTGGTGCTGTGTCAAAGAAAAATCCCATCTTGATCACCCCGGGTAACACAGACCATGTACTCTGATAGGGAAAACAACATGATGACTCAACTGACCTGAGGAAGGCTCCATGCAAGTGAGCTTTTTACTAGAAAGGGCTGAATTTTTCGGCAGAGCAGGCAGTGATGTCATAGACACACACACACACACACACACATAATGCGTGCGTGCGTGCACACACACACACACAGAGCGCGAGAAAGAGAGGAATATTCTGCATTAATGGGTGTACTTTCATCAGTCATGCTTAACATTCTGAGGAGTTCACTGAGGCTGCAGTAATGGATCTAAACAGTGGCACAGTATGCCGTGTTACACAGGTCACATAGCATTACTTTGGACCCCAAGCTATTATTATGTTTGGCGTGGGCATGATAATAAAAGGAAATGTAATGAAAAGTCACTGTACATCTCACCTGAACTGTAGTATGTGTCATTTGGAAGCATATGCTTAATCAGTAACTGATGAACACTAAATACTTAACAATAACTGATGAAGGTCTCCTCTCCGTTGGCATAAGACGCTACAAAGGAACTGGGAATGTTTTTTTTTTTACGATTTCTTTTTTGTCTGTATCCAATCCTAACAGCGCAGGAATGAAAAGACAATGAACGTATTGTTTCCCACGGCATTTGAGGGTATTTTTGGCGTCACTACGAAACAAAAGCAGAGACAAGCAGTTCTTGACAGGCAAATCAGCAGACATTAAAGATGACAGCGGTGCAGCCTTATGATGCGGGGGAACGCTCACTCACCCACACACACATCTATGCTCCTATATCAGCCCTCTGCAGAAAGAAGAACGGATATCTGCAACAGTCTGACTACCTCAGCTGGGAAAATTGTCAGTTGATCTTCAACTCCTGTGATATAGGGGCTGAAAATAGGAAAACAAACAGATCTGTGTGTGTGTGTGTGTGTGTGTGTGTGTGTGTGTGTGTGTGTGTGTGTGTGTGTGTGTGTGTGCTGAGAGGTGGCACTGTATTTCTCTCTCTCTTCTTCATTATTCTTCTATCCTTCTCCTATTCTCCCCCGCTCTCTCTCTCCCCTCTCTCTCTCGCTCTCTCTCCCTTCCTCCCCTTTCTCTCTCTCCCTCCCCCCTCTCTCTCCCCGTTTCTTTTCCCCCCTCCCTCCCCCTTTTCTCTATCTCTCCCTCCCTCCCTCCCTCTCTCTCTCTCTCTCACTCCCCCTCTCTCTCCTTCCCTCCCTCACCCCCCTCTCTCTCTCGCTCTCTCTCTCCTTCTCTCTCTCTCTCTCTCTCTTTTCAGTGGAATGCTGGAGCTGTAAGACAGGAGTGCAACCAGGTGCCCAAGCCTCTCTGCATTCCACACACGTATCGCTACTGAAATGAGTCAACAAAGCAAAACACATCGCAGCACTGCAACATGTGTGAATGGCATGCATTCTCTCCCTACTGCTCTCTGCTCTTCACCTCTAAATGTGTGTGTGTGTGTGTGTGTGTGTGTGTAGGTGTGTGTGTGTGTGTGTGTGTGTGTGTGTGTGTGTGTGTGTGTGTGTGTGTGTTCATTCACTGTACCTCTGTCTCTGAGCAGTCACTAAAATGATGTTTTGTATGTGCACTTCAGTGTGTGGAATAAAAAGATGTGTCTCTCTCTCTCACTCCCTCTCTCTCTCTCTCTCCATCTATCTGTCTCTCTCCCCCTCTTTACTGTGCTTCAGTGGGGTTTCTGGCTCCATCAGGCTGTGATGAGGTCATTGTGACCTTGCTTTTGTCTGCCAGGAGGAGTAGATGGATGGGGAAAATGGCAAATACAAGAAAGAGAGAGATAATTTGGGTGAATAGAAATTCTGATTACCATTTCAGTGTGGGAGGACCATTTCGCCAATTGCTACAATTATAGTAATACCATGGTTTGAGTTTATATGTATTTTTTGGGACATTTTTATTTTCAGAGGTGAACCATTGCATTGTTTGTGTGTATCTCTATAATGGGATTGTAACCAGTTCATTTCGCACAGCTCAAGCTAGAGTGAAGGGGAATTTGTGTGAAGGTCAAAACTGCATTAAATCCGCATTAGGTTGAGATATTGACATGGAGATTGAGAAATATAGAGAGAGCTGGTGGAGAGAATGAAACAGCATTACATTTGGAGATAGAACCATTTAAGAGGTGGCTGGAGCACTGTGGAGTGTGCCAATGTGGAGGGAGCCACGTCGAAGGAGTGTGTGTGGGGGGGGCACAGCACTTGGTTTGGTGCCCACCGGGTGACCTTGTGATCATTCCACCTCAGACTCCCTGTGGTTTCCAGCACTCACACAAACGTACACACACACACACACACACACAAACACACATACACACACACACACACACACACAAACACACATACACACACACAAACACTTGATTTAGTGCCAACCAGGTGACCTTGCGTTTTAGCCAAGATCATTCCACCTCAGACTCCCCGTGGTTTCAAGCGCACACACACACACACACACACACACACACACACACACACACACAAACACACCCATTCTCACCTGCCTACCTGCCAAGTCCCTATCATCCTGTGCCCACCAAATGGGCAGAAGACACGGCCGGTATGAGAAAGAGAAAGAGAGTGGAGGAGTTTGTGAGAAATGCCCTTCTGGGCTGTAGTCTGTGACTTGATTTTATTTGACAAACCACCAAGAATATTCACGTCCAGCTGCACACGTTTGGGGTAATTACTTGAGAAGTATGTCTGCAGCAGAACCAAAGTCACATTGAAATTGCTTTGTGCTTCATCAGCATGTAAACCCTCTGGCTACTGTGTGATTGGCCTAGACGTCTATAGGCTCTGGGAATACCAAGAGGGTGAACAGTATTGTTTGTATCAGAATCAGAATCACGTTTATTGTAAGTAAAAAGTAAGTTTGCGCAAACAAGGAATTTGACTAATAAGTTAAGTGGCTCTCGGTGTACTTACACAAAATATACAACACAACACAACACAGAACAACAGCACAACAATCTAAGAAATATACATTAAATATTATTTTACAGCTCTATAGAATACTTGACTCAAGAACTATACGGTTGAAGTTTGCTAGACAGTTGGCACAAGCTACCAATGTTTGTTACTCTGACTGCTATTGAGCTCTAAGAGAATTTAGCAGAAATACAAGGGAAATCAAAAATTTACTTTGATATCTACAACCGGATCACAACTGTGATGTTATTTTTAAGCAATATAGCACGAGTGGGAGTGGGGTAGGTAAGGGATAATCCCACGGGTGGTGTTCGGCCGTAGCCATCAACACGAAGTTATTGATTAAAAATGGTTTATTTCGCCATTGTTTCTCCGCAACAAAAAATAGTTCCATTGTCAACGTCTTGGTTTGGAATTTTAAAAACTTTGAATTAACGGTTATCATCAATGCGAATGTTTCATCGCGGAGTGATTTATTTTTAGCTGTGAAAAGTCCCGTAACTGTAGGTATGTTGACGAATAACCTATAGCATGGAACGTCTCTCGTCCAATCAGAAACAGCTAAATTACGCGCTAGAACCCAATTGTTTTATAATACACATTATAACACATTACATTTTTGCATGATTGCATGATTCTACTGTAGTCTAATCTAAGTTATTAATATTCTACAATTGTGTATTGACCACTGAAAACCATTAAAAAGCTTGTAATAGATCCATAGTTTTTAATTTCCAGCTTGGCTGGTTGGGTGATAAGTGGTGGAAATAAACTGTTAGGTCTCTCAGGTGTTTGCATGTAGTGTGTATGAACACTTTGTGCCAGGGTGTTTAATCTCTACACTTATGTGTTTGTGTGATATGCGTTGATGTTTTTGATTCACTTCCACAGGTGTGTTGACAAGGTTTTATGTGTAAAAACCATATTTGGGCTATCTGTGAGTTTGATTACTGCAAACATTCTTGTGTGTATATGTGTGTTTATATGAATGTGAGATTTCTGTTACTGCGTTGCGTATGACCTTAGTAGGTAGGTTTCTATACGTCAAGTATTTTAACGTTTTGATTACCCATTCAGTATCTATATGATAAACATTTTGAAAATTTTCAAGCGCAATCTGTACATTTGCAAGTGTGCATCCATAGTTGTGTATGCCTATGTGTTCAATATGCGTGTATTTGACAGAATATGGGTAATTAAATTAATAGGCAGTTGGGGCAGGTGATATATGGTACCTGGGCGGGGGTGGGGGGGGGGGGGGGGGGGGTATTGGGGTCTGCGGGGTCAAGGGGAAGGGGTGTGATCAAAACTTTTGGAAAGAGAGGAAAAAGAGACGACAGCAAAGAGAGGCCACTCAATACTGGTCACTGATTGGTCCGCCCTTTAGAGTGTCTGAGTGACACATCTTGCGGACAGGGTTTCCAGACTACAATCTCACTCTCCACTGAGCTGAGAGTAATAGGCGGGCTAACAAGAGATGGCAGCAGAGAGACAAGACCAGGAGAGAGGACAAGATAGAGGGAGCTGTTCAAAAAGTGAGGGAAAAGGCGAAGAAAAAAGTCGGCAGGAGAATAGACCAAAAGGAGGAAAATAGAGGTGTTAGGGAAATGTAGTTGTGATGTCAAGATGAACTAATCAAGATCTGTTAAGGCTATGTCATAGCTTATCATGGGAATAAGACACATTTTTAAATCATTACACTGGCCCTATTATTTAGTATATACAATGACAAACAGAGAGAGTGTGTATGATAGAGTTGACAGGTGCTCATAAGTGCAAATGTGTGTATGTTTGGTAAGGAAGTGTGTGTGTGTGTGTGTGTGTTTTGTGCATATGTGTTATTCGTAAGTCTATCTGTGTGAGTATGTAAGTTCTGTGGTATTTTTAGCCATCTGTTTAATAAGTGTTTGGATCAGTGCTCTGGTCTCCTGCTGCTAAGACTCTGTCTGAATGAATCTCCCTCCCTTACCTCTCTCTTCTCCCTCATAGTGGGCATGGTGGAGCAGAGTGGAGGTGGACAGGGAGACAGAAAGAGAGCGAGGGGGGGAGAGAATGAGAGTGGAAGAGAGAGAGAGAAAGAATGACAGAGAGAAAGAACAGCTTAGCTGGCAAACCAACAAGTGTTCACAGCTTTCTTTCACACCCTCTTTATTAGACATCTTGCACTCTTGCTCTCTGTCTCATTCTTTCTCTCTCTCTTTCTTTCTCTGTCTCTCTCTTTCTCTCTTCTGTACCTCCCTCTTTTTACTTTACTATTCCCTCTCTCTTTGTCTCACTTAGTTAGGGAGCTAGTCTTCTCTTCAAATTAACTTTCCCTCTTACCCTCTTATAGGTCTCTATGGCAGTACAACACCACTCTCTCTACCTTTTCCTTTCTCTAATCTTGTGTTCACCTAGAGAGACACCAACATAACGCACACACACGCGCGGACACACACACACACACACACACACACACGCACACACACACACGCACACACACACACACACACACACACACACACACAGACAATTGTGTTATAGATGATGGGCAACTGTGTTAAATCTCCTTTTGGACATTTCTCCATGAAGGTAAGCTTGTGTAAGTTTGACTTGAAAACACATTTTGAGGGATTTAAAATCGTGACACATTGTGTTTCTACTTAATCTGTAAGCTTTCACTGAGTATTGCCAGGGCAACATATTTGCAAATATCTAACGTTTGCATGAGGCACGCCTTAATTTGTGTTATTGCTGTGCACACTTTAGTAGAAGCACTTTCTCATTCGTATATTAGTAACTCAGAGTCAATTCAATTCAGTTAATGCTTTGAGTTTGCTATATGCATGTATGCCACATTTGCCAGTTACATAGACAAAACACCTTTATGAGTTACAGAACTTCGTCATTAACATCGGTTAACATCTCTTCTGCAGTGCAAGCAAAATAGCATTATCTACCTCTAAGGTACAGGTTTTGAGGGTAAACGTCTAACTGTGTCTCATAATAGGTGATAACAATAGGTGCCATGCTCTGCGATGTTTCCATTTGTTTTAAATTGGATTTAAATTGGAAGGAAAAAAAGATTTGACTTAAACAGAAAACTACAAGTCTGTCTGCAAATTGGAGTTAGTTCTGATGTGTAGTGGGCTCATGGTCATGTGTGTGAGTGTGTGTGTGTGTGTGCGTGTGTTAACTGTGTGCATGTTTGATGCGAAACAAACCCATGGCGGTGGTTCGTTCTAGCTCTAGATGACGGAATTGCAGAATGATTGACGTTATCCCATAGCAGAGCATAAAGACATTAGCCATCTTATATTCACACGTAAAAAAAACTTCTGAACCTCTCTGGATAGTGAGTCAACATTAACACATTGAGGTGTTTTTTTCTGGGTCAGTTGTCATGTTTGTTTGTTGCTTATTTCTCCCTTTGGACTCTGTTTGGCGCGCTCAATTACAGATTCATCTGTTTCTGCTCCATGGGTTCATAATCAGTGCTGTGCAGATGAATGATTGATATCAGTATTTCCTCAAAGAATTTCCACAGTGGAACATGTTGAAAGTATTTTTTTTTTTCGCTCTCTTGCCTAACACATTTAGCATGACAAAAATCTCCCTAGTGTTGATATCATCCTACAGGATTCCGTATTAAGTATCTTCCCATTGAGATCATTCCATGTTGTATATAACTCTGAGATATTGAATGATAGCCATCCTGTTAGGTAAGAGGATATGTCAGCGTGTGTGGTATTTTGTTTAGCAGATGTTTTCATTCTCAGTGGCTTACGGTGCAATGACTTTCCGTCAGGCAGAAATGATGAAGGTTCACACGCTGCTACTGCATCTCAATTTCTGCTTGTGCGAAAGCTTCTCTACAAATAAAGCAAGAGCATTAGGGACATCTTTTTATTCCTTTATGTACATTTTACTCATTTCCTGTCTTTGTGTGAGTGTGTGTGCGTGTGTTTAGTTTCACTGAGGGTGTATATAGTGAGTGTCAAGTGCCAGTCTGCATAAAGCACGCAGTAAACTGTTATGATGGATGAATGGAAAAAATTGGGTGGACTTTTCAGCCACTGCTCTGTCTCATCGCTCATTCCACAACTTACAATATATCTCACAACCCTACTTTGACAACACACTGGAGCAGGACGTTTACAACACAACATCGATAGAAGCTGCACAAAACATGCGGGGCGTTCCCCCTCTACAGTACTACCAGACATATATCGGAGACCAACAGGATCAATGGTGTCAGTGGGGCTTTCTTTGGACATGATTTACCTTTTCTGTGTCACTAAGAACAAAATGGACATTTTACTGACAAAGTAGACAGTTTCGAAATGGTAGGGATTTTATCCATGCAATGACTTTGTGAGCAAGGAAATCCCATCTCTCTCCCTCCCTACCTCCACCATCTCAGCCCCTGACCCTCCGTCTCCTTCCTCTTCCCGGGCCCGTTGAGACAGTAGTGCATGAAAGATTAACAAGCGTTTTCATCTCTTAAAGATGAGCTGAAACCAGACAGTTGGGAGTGGGTCTCATCTGTTATCTCTATGTGGGAGGGAGAGGGAACGGTGATTAATATGGACTTGCGGGGGGGGGGGGGGGGGGGGGGGGCAAAGATTTCAAAAGCCTAATAATTAGGGAGTCGTTTATAATACAGCACTGGACTGCACAGTTAAAGGGAAAGATAATGAGCCAACAGGGCTGATGTATTGTGTCCTGAGGGGAGGAGTGGGAATTGAGAGAGAAGAGAGAAGGATTGGGCTGAATTAGTCAAAACTATGGCTCTTTGCATTACTGGATTACTGGACTGGATTGTCAAAGTCAAAGTCAAAGTATATTCAGTAAGAAGCAGTTTGTTCATTTCTCTCACGCATGTTACATACAATTGTTTAGTTTGTAACATGTTGAATGTATGGATCTCTTTGAGGCCTACAAAACACTTTAAAGTTGATAAAAGTTCCTGTAAAATGATCCTTCACGTAATATAGAGAAGGTCTGCCTTCTGCACACTTTTCCCGAAGGGGTAGCATCAGTTAATGCACAATTGAATTTGTGCAACCAGATATATGTAACCGATACAGTAACACAGCGGTCTTCAGATGGGCAGCCATTGATTTTACAGCAATGAGAAGAGACAAGAAACAGGAAAGATGGTGCACTGTTCATGAGTGTAGACAGCTTATCCTAGTGGTTGTGTACTAGCTTCACCCCAACCTGTGGAAAGCCACACTCTGGTGACCTTTGCTGCCTGAAAAAAAATCGAAGCCCATTTGTTTCTCACTTGGACATCTTTCCAATTTTACGGAAAAGAGACCATGGGAGATATTTGTAATGAGTTTAAATGTAAGTGTATATTGCGTATCCTGTGTGTTAAGGTCAAGTAGTGCTGTTGATGCAGATATGTATTCATCTCTCTCGGAGCATGACCACTAATAAAATATGTAAAAGCTCTTCTATGAATTGCTTTGAAAAATTAGAGTATCTGTTGGTGTTAGAGAGATTCCCAATATGAGAGCCAATTTTATTCAGCTCTCAATCTTGACGCTTTCTATTTGTGTAGAACATGCTGTTCACAGTAGAGAAGCTTACACAGTCGTCATCAGTCACCAATTAAAAGTCTGCAGTCACGATTTAAAAAAAAAGTATTCATATGAATACTGAGATGTAGCACCAGCATATGTAAGGTAGGCCTGTGAATGTGATCAGTAGACAGGTGACTTGATTCCTTTTGCTTGAAAGCAGCAGCATACTGCATAGGGTTTTTAATGTGTTTACAGTTACTCTGGCAGAAGCTGTCACAACATGTAACTTCAGGTCCCCCTGATTCATGTTTCAGCGCAGCGAGGGAAGCTTTTCCCGAACCCAGCCTTGTTCTGCCAGCACACAAATATCAAAAGTACTTAATTGTATTGTTTTATTCTTTTTCAGCCCACCTGTTTTGCCTGTGGATGTAGGAGTGATTGTTCAAACTGTGAAACTGTGGCTAAGAACCTGGACTTAAAGTTCAAGACAGATAGTTATACAGTCATAATACATGACCAGTCACAGTTATCAATGGCCATGAAGCATTCATTTATAAAATTAGGAATTCTTCTGAATATCCGTTATTTGTGCAAGTAGGTTTGTTACTGATCCGCTTACTCATGGATATAAATGGAAGAACTACAGTATAAAAAGAGTAATGTTAGGCTGGCTTGTATGTGTGTATGGTACTACATTAAAGTGGTGCCTGTGATTTACGTAAGATGTTCTCGCCTTTGACAGTGGACAGTGGAGTCCGGCATGTTTTGGGAGTCAGGACAGTCCATGGCTCTCTGTGAGAGAGAACTGGAAAGGACATCCTAATAAGACACCCTAATAAGACAAGACAGAATAGTCTGGCTAGCCTCAGAGATCTGTCTTTACATGGACTCTGTCCTCTACTCCCTACACTACTGGCAGACCCACAGGAAAAGATGGATCTTTGATAGCTCAGGAGACCTAGATTATTCAATTTATGTTTCAATTTAATCACAGGTATTTTCCATTAACTTCCGTAGAAGAAACAGTTGAAGACAACAATAAGATAAGGCTAATAAACATAAACCATAACCAAACCTACCAGAACTGACACACACATTTTTTTAAAATGTACTTTACTATGAAAAGTTGTGCCCCCCACCTCCCCCAAACACCAAGGTTGTCTTGAGGGAGAAACGGTGGAGGTAATATTGAGATGTCTAAACATGAAATACAAACTGAGCATGATTTATGACCCTGTTGAGATCGCTCCTTTAACCCCATAACAGACATTTGGTCCATGTACGTACAGGTCTGAGAAGTAGGAGATTTAAGATCCCACTTTGAGTTGTCATTGTTGTCTAGGAGAATATAAGGAGAAAATAAGTAGATCTCTTTTTAGATATTTTTTACTGTTATATACATACACGTTACTGAAGTTACTGATGTCCTCTCAGGTCCTCTCCGTCCTCCCTTGGTCAGTTCTCAAATAGATTAGAACAGTTGAACCCAAACACAAAAATGTATTCATTATAAAATCAGCATCTAAAAATTCACGGCTTCATTTCAGTCTAACAAGTGACTTTTTAGATGAGAAACTATGGCAATTCCCTGAACATTCCTTTTTTTGACTTGCAGTGGTTTTGCACGTGCACCTCCGCATGATCAGTTGTGGTGCAGGTCCTGGTTTACTGTATTCCGCATAGTGTCACTCATAGTGGTACTCATAGTGTTCATTAATATTTACTAAGCACTTCATTTGAAAAGCTGGCATGACTGTGTGGTGTGAAGTTTGGCATGTTGAATGTTGTTCTGATGCACACTTAATAAAATACAGTGAATTGATCTCTGATTGAAATGCATTAGTACATATGATCATACCAAAACAACAATAACATATCATCTCTACACCAACCTCCTCCTCCTCATCACTATAAAGGAACTCCTACGCTGAATGCTCATGTATACAATCGTATTTGAGTTGAAATAACTTCAGACCCAGTCCCTGCGGAACCTCTAACACTGTCTCTGTCCTGACTCCACCTCGCCCCATTTCACTGGGCCGCATGGGGAAAGGTCCTCCAGAAGCAGAGGTGCAGGCGTGGGGAAATGTATCAGTGCAGTGAGGTGGAGGGGTCGGGCGGCGGGGGTCCCAGGCCCTTCCAGAAGCCCCTGATGGCCCTCGCTCAGAGCTGTTCTGTCATGCATGCTGTCATCCTGGGGCCGGCCTGCATCTTCCTCCCCACCATTCTGGCCAACATGTGGCAGGCTGTACGTAAGTCTGGGAATACACATACACATTGCACACTCACACATGTACACACACACACACAAACACACACTCACACACACACACACACACACACGCACACATGTACACATACATATAAAGTATCTACATACTCAAAGGCATTCATACATTTATGGGACAAATAAGCTCACACATATGGAAAGCATTTAAACATGTACAGTATATGTATATGCAGGTTTAAATGCATTCAACGAAGCACTCTACAACATACGTATAATTACCAGATATGGTATACACACATGAACACCTGCACAGACATATCTGTATATTACATATGGCTCATGTCTACGCAGATGTAAATGTGCACATATGTAGCACACATGCACACACAAATACAACATACAACCTACCATAAGGTGTGAAGAGGACCGTGTGAGTGTTTGTGTGTTTGTCTGTATCAGATATGGAACAAGATCATTGCAAATGGATGAAGACTACATCTGTGAAACAAAAAACTGATATTGAGTGCGAGAACAAGCGAACATGTACTGATCACCAGACACACCACAACATCAGTGGAGCTGAGTTGAATGGAAAGAGGCCTCTGTCGGGTTTATTTTTGGTCAACTGTCAGAGTGAAAGAGAGTGTCTGGGTCCATGTGCATGTGTGGTTTTGTGTGCTCTGACATAAGCCGTGCATTTGTGTTTACCCTCTCTGCTGCTCCTTGTTGTTAACCTGTAAGGCTTCTGGGAACCATCTCTATCTCTCTCTCTCTCTCTCTCTCTATCTCTCTCTCTCTATGTCTCTCTCTCACTCTACCATCTCTATCTCTTTCTCTCTCTCTGTCGAGAGCATCTCCTTTAAAGGTGCTTGTCATTGTTGTAGCCAGGGTTGCATTCTTTCATTCTATTCATGTTCTCGTTTCCAGGATTTGGTAGATCACCTGTGACGTACAGCGCAGTCCAAAATATTACCTTAACACATGAGAGCAAAGGTCATTTTCAAAAACACATTCCAGTGACGCAAGCCACGCTTCACAATAAAAACGGAGTCTCCCTGAGGTCGCTCAAGATCTTTCACAGATACAGCGTTGATGATGAGCATAGAGCAGTCAGAGTTCTTCCTATTCACAGCGACCATAACGGTATCAGCTCCAATACTTTTGCACACTTCACACGGTAGAACTGTTGTTGTGGTTTTCATGCGTGGCTCAGTTTGTTTCTCCGCAAAGGGCTTTGTGGATCATGACAAGGGCTCACTGAGTTTTTTTTGCTTTGTTTCTGTTTTCACAGGACAGGGAGCTGAGGCCAGAGGAGATTGATGGTGAGTTGGCTTGGCTGCTGTTGGGACTGGTGTGGGGGGGGGGGGGTTCTTCATCATTCTCGGCCTGTTTATGTTGAGCAGTGGGATGCATCTTTAAATGGATTTCTCCCCTGTGAGAGCTCATCAGGTGCTTATCCGGTCACATTAACCTGAGGCTGATGATATGCGTGTTAATGTTGGTGATCGGAATAGTTCTGTTGATGCCCCTCCATAAGCATGCTCAGAGTATTGTTACTGTATGTTATTCCCTTTTAGTGTTGAAAATGTTCATTTAAGTCCTTTTTTATTACATTTTAAAGAATCATCCACTTTTTCATTCCATATCCTTGCCTTGTTACTGTTCCTTTTCTTCCCATTTTCTTTCTCCTTACATCAACCCTTTTTCATTCAATTTGAAATGATGCTCACTGGCAAAAATGTTTTTTTGTAGTGAAATGAAGTGAAATGTTCTCATGTTAAATGTATTCAGAGTTGCGGGAAGCCTTCAGAGAATTTGATAAAGACAAGGATGGCTACATCGGCTGCAAGGATTTGGGTAACTGTATGAGGACAATGGGCTACATGCCAACAGAGATGGAGCTTATCGAACTGAGCCAGCAGATCAACATGAACTGTGAGTTTCACATGTGAACACGTTAGTGTTAACACACTGTGTGTGAGCATGCCCAGGTGTTAGTTTGCATTGTATGTTTGTTTGACCAGAACTGGTGTTGATTTAGTCACCTAACATACTTAAGGACGGGTGTGCAGAGATTTGCACCACAAGTTCTGATCAATCTCTGTCTTTTCAGTGGGAGGCCACGTGGACTTTGATGACTTTGTGGAGCTCATGGGTCCAAAACTACTAGCAGAGACAGCCGATATGATTGGCGTGAAGGAGCTCAGAGATGCTTTTAAAGAGGTAAGACAGACAAACCTTCAGTATTATTGTCTCTTTCTTTTAGGCCTTCTACTAAATGCCTCTACTTAAACACCTGTCAGTATTGTCACTCCATATACACATCTGAAATCAGTAGCATTTTAACATATGCACGTGCAGAAAAAGATCATCAAGTCATTATCAAATGCTGGAACTTTAGTTTATAATGGAATTCCGTTCTCCCTCCTAGTTTGACACCAACGGCGATGGAGAGATCAGCACCTCCGAGCTCAGAGAGGCCATGAGGAAGCTGTTAGGACAGCAGGTGAGAGTCTAGAACAAAAACAAACTTCGGGTTATGTTGATTTTCTTCAACCAAGATAAAACATTACCATGTGAATCTTTGAAAGAAATTGTACTAGTTTACTATTTACCTCTAGACACCTAGCAAAGTTGTGTGCTCTGTCGCCTAGGTTGGTCATAGAGACTTGGAGGACATCCTACGGGACATTGACTTGAATGGTGATGGAAGAGTGGACTTTGAGGGTGAGATCTCGACAGGCCTTTCACTGTGATTATTTAAATCAGCCATAGTTACTGGCTAACAGAGAGTAAAAGATACATTAATAAAAAGTGCCAATTCTCTCAAGCCACTTACATTTTCAGGGGACTCTTCTACCTCTTCATTATTCATCTGAATTCATTCTTTTTCTCTCTCTCCCTCTTACCACATGTCTTTGTCCTGCTCCTTCAGAATTTGTCCGCATGATGTCCCGCTGACGTTAACAGAGATTGAAGTCCCACTCAGTCCAGACCTCATGTTCCTGTTGTGCGTTCAGTGTGTCACCTCATCCAGTGAGAGACTGTGGAGGTGTCTGAGCCTTGTGAATTTGAGCCAGCTTTCCTAAGGATCAGAACTGGAATCCACAACATAAATGCGAGAGGAGGAAGCAAGTTTCTTCCCATGTCTCCTCAATCTCTCTCAAAAAAGAAACTATCACTTTTCTCTTCAGTAGCAAGTTTTCTGCACCTTTTTCACCCCAAGGAACTCCATAGACCTACTGCATCCAATCATCTGTCTGTATGAACTTTGAGGAGTGGTGACATCTAGTCTATAAAAAGGCAATACAATGTCCTGTGATTACGTGGTGTTCTTGTCACTGTGTAGACATGTGTACATGTACCCGACTATATGCAAGGCATAGGCAATTATTGGGAAATAGTTTTTGAGAAGGAACCTCTGCCAGTGATGTTCATGTCTTGTTCTCTGTATATTTCAGTGGTGTCTTGAACTTCTCCGATGCTATGAATGAACAAAGGTTTCCCTGCACCTTCCATTACCCCAGAAACGTGCAAAACACTGTGTTAAAAAGAGAATCGTCATTCTGAAGGAAAGACTTTGTAAAGAGTATTTGGTCTGTGATGAATTTGTTTCAGACTGTCCATCCAAGACAGCTTTCCTTCAACCTTGAGGTACTCCAAGATGCAGGCTCAAGTCAGATGTGCTATTATTTCTGGTTTAACCCAAATACTGTCAGTGTAGAAGTATGGTATAGTATAGAAAGGAAAATAATGTTCTTGAAGAAGTTGAAGAAACTTATGAAAGTGATACTTACGTTGTTCCACGTATGCAATATGCCGTCTGATTTAGCACAGTAGCTTACCTGTTCGTTCAGGAATTGTGCTATGTTGTAAATCCCGATGGCACTCACCTTTTGTAAGCTACCCGTTCCACCCCTGCCTCTTTTCCAAGGTGTTCTGCATAAATCTCTGTCAATGTTGTGATTTAACTTAGCTGTTCTGCATCTCCTCTAATAACATGCTGGATCCTATGGATGCAGATGCAAACAGACCTCTGACATAGCTGAAGTCTCACACATTTAAAAGAGGCTGGACATTTGAGCATGTTGTCATCACAGTGTTTGACAGTGTGTGTGTGTGTGTGTGTGTGTGTGTGTGTGTAGGTTTTTGCCTGAATGTTAGTCTCTGTCTAACTCAATGTTTGTTCCATGTGAGCAGGTGACCAATGTGGATCCCCGTCTGTTAGATTTGCTGTTTTTCCGCATGCCAAAAAAAGAATGAGGCTAATTTGCACTCACGTATTAAAAACATAATTTAAATAGTCTCATGTAAATAAATATGTTATGTTTCAGTTGTCCCTGTTCGGTCTTTGAAGCTATCAAAAACTTCAATAAAGTTTAGAAGCAGAACATTTTACATCTTGTCTTTGTCTTTCATTTTCAAATGGTGCCCCTTAAAGAAAAAGAAAATCACCACCATGGCCCTTAGGAGGCTCCGTAGAACGCATGTGGTTTCTTAGGCTGACAATACACCAGTATCAGCACTACTATCATCAAGTAGACACATCTAATTGAATTTTTCATACAACTACACATTACATTTCCTTTTCTCACGATGATGGAACATAATGACCCAGCCATCATTGCAACAGCCTCTTAAGAAGAGAGAGTCAAAGATTTTAGATAGATGGTGCAAGATACGTCATGGCAATGCAATGTCTATTGAAGCAAAAGGGAAAAGGTTCTGGTCTGCATAAAGGGGTGTGTCACAACCCAACATTTGAATTGTCGTTGGTAAAGATCGAATGAGTTGAAATATAAAAGTATATCCAGAGCTCATCTACAGATCAATAAAAGTACATTAAATATTTTCATAACATACATCTTTTTTTTTCTGACTGTATTACATAAATGTCATAGTCTTTTTAGCTTTTGATTCTGATAGACTGATGGAGCAAGATACTTCCAGGAACCCAGATTGCGAAGGGTGGGAGGGGAGCTGACAAAACTAAAGACCACAGAAAGCCACAGCTCATTCACGTCTATGGGCATATGTCAAAATATGAGTTCAACCCGCTACCAGATCCACTACTGACAATCCCTTTATTGCACTGCAACCCAGTGAAGAATCTGCATATCTCCCCCCTTTCAGTGCATGGCTGCCCTACTGAAGGACCACTCATGATAAGCTCCTTTAAAAACTTCAGCTTTGTGAAGAATGCATTATGGAGATGGAGAAAAGTGACAAAGCCGGTAGTTCCATGCCCACCACCCCAGCGAGGATCTCCACCGGCAGTGCTTCATCTGCCTGTCCATCCATGCTTCAAGGTCTTGGGAGCAGAGCCGGTATGTGGACTGTGTGCTGGTCTCCCTCTCCAAGTTAGGAGGGAGAAGGCTGTGCATTTCGATGGAAAAACGATCACTCAGCTACGCACTGGAGTCAGAAGCTCTATTGGAGCTAGGCAGTCCTTCTCCTGGGTCTGCACTGTCTCAGTGGGATCTACCAGAATTGGAGGATGACTATCCCTCTGTCCTGGAGCTGGCCGCAATTCTTTCAGAGGTGACGCTGCCCAAGTCTCCTCGCACAGCCAATGACAGACCCAGACCCAACGCCATCTTACTGAGCCACATTGATGGAGCGACACAGCAGTGATGGACACCACCCGCTCCATGCACATCGTGGCTGCCTGCACTGCCCTCAGTAGAACACCAGTGAGTCGGTGTATGTCCTTCCAGGTGGCTTCCTCCTCTCAACAGGCATGCAAGAGAGAAACCTCCGCCAGCTCATTACCGGTCAAGCAACTAATGTTTAGTGCTGCTGTACTTCGCGAGAACATTTTATCTGCCACTTTTGTCTCTTTCTCGCGCTTGGGCGGGAGGGGTCGCTGGAATCAAAGGGCGCAGTATCTACTGAGGCACACTTCTAATTAGTTCTCCTGGCCAGTCTGCAATGGTTGGCGCCTAGACCAGTACTTGCCCACTAACATCGTGGCTCTGGCCTTTCCTGTGTGGAATCCTGTGCGAAGGCTTCCCTTCCAGCTGCTCGCTTCGTGCCCTGCACAGCCATTGCAGACTGGCCCGAAGAACTCATCAGTGGTCTGCCTTCAGTAGATACTGTGCTCGTCATGCAGTTGAAGCTGGCGGACACGGCCCTTTGATTCCAGCGACCCCATTATCTGGATGGCTGGCTGCTCGTATCCAGCTCCCAAGCCAAGGTTATGTGTCAAGCACAAACTGTGATAAATTGGGAGAAGGTATGGTGGCCCCATTTACGGCGGCAGGCTACTTATGAATGATTCTAGATGCAGTATCGGGTCATGCATGTCTTGCTGACAAAACATGTGTTGACAGCCCAGCGGGTATTGACTATGACAATTATGCCTCTTCTAGGCATGATGACAGCAGTGCATGAGGTGGTGCCACAGAGTGGTTCCGTTGTTGAAGCTGGATCCACAGCGTCAGAAGATTTACATGGTTTACTGGTCTAGATGGATACTTTATTAATCCCAAGGGAAATTTGCAAATCTGCTTATTAGGGGTTCACAGATGCTTTGCTCAAGGGTCAGGGAAAGCTGGTAGGGGGCATGTGGGGACCTCAGCACATCAATGTCTTTTCAGGACCACCCGTGGGACCAAAGTGTGCTCAAGGCCACTCTGCTGTTTAGATGAAAGGGTGCTGAAGGGGACTCCGGCTCACCCCACATCTCTGGTGGATCGACATGTTCCAGGTGGTTAAACCAGGGAGCGAACATCATGTCATGAGAAGGCACCTGAGCAGGGGAATGGTGCCTACTCCCATGTGTCGCACAGCAGGCGTGTGGGTTTGGTTAGGACATCCTGTTGTGGATTTGTTTGCTTTGAAGAAGAATGCCCTGGGCCTTTTCTTATCTTCCATCATGGTAGAGGACAACACTCCTCAGGGCATGGACGCCCTGGCCCAGAGGTATGGCTAGGTCAGCCCTTAATGGCCTGGCTCCTTAAAGGCATCATTTAGAGGAACATGGTTGGTCTTTTCAAGGGGCCAGGGAGACCTCCACCATGTCTTCATATGCTGCATGTTGCTGTAGACAAGAAGCAGTAGTCGGTGGTTAGTCCACATTAAGTGAGTTATCAATGGCTCTAGTACGTTATCAGGAGGCAGCTGGGCATTCTCATCTGGTGCCACCTTAAGGAAATAGCCGAGCAGTTAGAGGGCTGACCCCATACGAAGTATAACGGTAGGCTACTACTGCTAGCAACTAACTCCAGTTATCATATTTGATATGATCTTGACACATTCACATAGACATACATTAAACAGTGGCCTCTCTGGTCTGTTTAAAGGGTGATTTGTGCACGCCCCCCACTCCCCTCGCCCCCACCTCACGATCTGGGTTTCAGGAAGTGGATCGTCATGAAGTATCTTGGTCATCCTATGTACAATTTTTGAGGAAGTCTTGTGTTTGCGGTCCACCAGAACGTCTTCTAAAGCGCTCAACGGGCTCCATCATGTGGTAACAAAATAGCATCTATAAACCTGTTTTGTAAAATCTCTCTTCCATCACACCGATGTGTTATAAGGGTATAGAAATGCAACTTGATCTTTCAATTCAAGCCTATCAACACATTCTTCGTGAATTTCTGACGTTGCACGGTTTTGTTTGGATACTAGGCTACAGCCGTCCTAGGTTTTTGCGAAAAAGCGATGTCATTGCTATTTATGCAATTAAAGATCAATTTGACCAAAAGACAGAGCGACGTAAGAATATAGGATTTCAAGCCTGCCTTTAGGTTTCTAGATAGGTAATAGGCATTTCCAGCATCCATTCCTCGCGCATTTGTCAATTAACTGAATTCCCAATGTTCTGCAAATACCTTATTGTTAATATATTTCACATGAATGAGGCATGGCAATGATTAGTTTTACATTAAACGCAGATAGTCGAAGTTCCTCTGAAATAGTCATTGACTGCTGATAAAGAAATGTGTTGATTTGTCTTCCGCATTTTGCCATCTGAACATTTGCAGGTCAATCTAACATGAATACCGCATCACTACAGTCTGACAGAAGGCAATGAAGTTCTGATGAATCAACCACATAGTCATTCTCCAATAGGAATCAGCTAATGTTGCTATACAGAAGCTTCTAACCCACCTGTCCATATTAAAAACAAACAAATAACACTGTGTTTTACTCCAAAACAGTCGCTAATATTAACAATTTAACGATTTTTTTTTTCCGCAAATCAATGCCAGTTATAAAGGGGCAATACCTTACACGGACATATCCCATTATTTAACTGTCTGTTAGTGTTGCTTTAAATTAATGAATCTACTAAAGAAGACCATTTTATTAATAGCATAATTATCCCCGTTACAGTAATGGTCGATGGCTTCCTTGAATGAAATTGATCTCATAATCTCCAGTGAAAGTCAAACGCTTTCGGTTTGGCAGCTAGATAGCCTACTGTACTTTTTAGGATTTGGCAGAATCTGATAGTGTTATAGCCTGTCGGTTCCTAGCCAATTAGATCTTACCCTGTTAGATGCGGGATTGGACATTTTTGTTTGTCCTTCCCCAATGACCCAACGATCATGTTAGATTACATTCCACCTCCCTACCCCCTCAGCCTACACCAACTTCACAGAAGCCGATGTTAGCGTTACTGTGCGGCTCTGCATGGAAGGCAGATGCAGAAACACTAATTAGGGTTAGTCTAGTTTTGCCCGTGGTATTGTACTAGTCGGATTTCAATCACATGAAATCTACTGGAATTTACACAGGCACCCATACAAGGCTTAGGTACACGAAAGACTTTCCAATCCAAATACCTGCAATTCTGCAGACTGAGTTACATCTGGAAATACTGGTGTCAAGAGGAAGTCAGCTAACGTTAGCTGCCTGTCTTAAATAGGAAGCAAGCTCACAGCCTAAACAGGTAGATGCACATTGACTGGGACAAGTCAGCAACGGATAGTAGGCAAGAAATCTAAACGGAGCTGGCCATATTTTGTGGGATTCTGGACAGCTGTTCAACCACAAATTGTGAGCTCTAGCTTGATTTGGTCTTTGATGAGGCGCTTCAGTAAGGCATATGATGCGTGGTCACCTACATATAGCTAGCTAGCAAGCAAGTAAATGGCAGTTATACTGTAAAGCGTTCGCTATATTAGCTAGCTAACAAGTTAGCTCAGCTGCATCACGTTACCGTCTCTAGGTTGGGGGTGCTGTGGGCTTTTGCAGAAGGCTGCCAGGAGTCAATCTAACCCAACCTTTTTACTCTGTTTTCAGTTTTTGCCAACACGTTTTTGGAAGCTTGCTCCCGGCTGTGTGTAGCAATGCGGAGGGTAACGATGCCGGGGGTTGGCTGGCTGGTGGTTGCAGTTTTGTCTCTCCTGATCGAGCTGTGTTGGACAGAAGGAGGGGGCCCAAGCCTTGCTGAACGGGTAATATGGGCTGTAAATGCCGGCGGGGAGGCTCACGCAGATGCGGATGGCATCCACTACAAGAAAGACCCCTTAGAAGGAAAGGTTGGAAAAGGTAAGTAGTTCGCGTCTGGTACCGAAGTAGGTTATCTTGTTGGAAATGTAAGGCAAGGGTGGCCGTCAACGTTGGCTAGTTTTATCTCCAGCCGGTAAAGCTAGCTAGCATGAGTGAAACCCAAACCAAAATAGGTAGCTATTATTAGCATGTGTAGCTGCTGAATGAATGAATGATTATCCTGTGAACTGTAAATTGGCTTTGGCTTTGTGCATAGTTGTTGATCATGTGCAGATATTGCTGTATTAGCTAGTTGAATTCCAGAATATCTAATGTGTAACGTGATGCAGCTTGACTACAACCCTTCGAACGAAATATCAACAACGTTTTCTGTCGTTAACCCTAGTCCAATCTGAAGAGGCAGAGTAAATAAGTGTCGAAGGTTCCTTTTTCATTGACCGTGGCCCTACATTTTAAAGTCGGTGCTTGAGTGCTTTGTAATTGAAGTTCTTGGTTTAGATAGGTAACTTAGCAAAGCTAGCTAAAAATACAGTGAGTTGGTTTAACTGGTTATTTTAAGTTCACATGCAAATATCAGCCCTTTGGAAAAGGTACAGCATGATAAATAAATTACTTCATCAAAAATCTATGTTATTCCCCGCCTCAGCCTGACCATAAAGCTACAGCGAACCAGTAAATTAGCTAGCTTAAATGGCAAAGGAAGTACACGTGTAACTGACAGCAAGGGCCTGTCACTTCCTCTCTGCGCTAGGTGATAACATGACTTAGGTCAACGCGTGCAAAAGTGAACGCTCTGATGAGTGCAGCTGTTCCCTTAGTGATACGTGTACATATTTTATAAGGTAGTTTGACTATATTGTCATTCATTTTTCCTTTTATGATGGTATAGAAATAGAATGCACAGTGGCACTAGTCCTTTTGCAAAAGTTGTAAGACTTCTTTGAGGTTTGTTGTTGTTCAGAGAGAGATACTGTGAGTGAGCCGTCTGCCTTCTCCTCCTCCCTCTTTTCAGCCTCCGATTATGGAGTGCGTCTCCCTATACTGCGCTCCAATCCAGACGACCAGATTCTTTACCAGACGGAAAGGTACAATGAGGACACATTTGGGTACGAGGTGCCCATTCGCGAGGAGGGAGAGTACATACTGGTGATGAAGTTTGCAGAGGTCTACTTTGCACAGTCACAACAGAAGGTAAGTTCTGAAGGTACTTTACAGTTCTCTCTTAAAGCTTTGCAATTGTGCTTTGTGTCACATTTTCACACACGAAAGAGGCTATGTAACCTCCTAGCCTGCATTCAGAGTCAAATACTTTTGGCCTAGTTGTCTTGTCATGTGACTAGCTCTGGCACTAACCTTCAGATTTGTCCCTGAGAAGAGAATAGAGTCGGCGTTATTAACATCTACTTAAATATAGTCTGAGTGCTACAGTAATTTGGAAATAAGTCAAAGCTGTCAGACATCATGTGTAGGCCTACTCCATATATATAACTTAACTCTGTATGCACAATTCAAGAAAAGGCTTTATTGTCATTGTATTTGCATACAATTAAATTTGAAGTGCTTCTCCTGTTGGTGTGACAAGGAACAACATATAACACAACAACATATAACAACAATATTACAACTTTCTAAAAACAGTACGACTAGCTTAAAAATATTTATATATATATTAAGAGTTCAACAAAGTGCGGTGGTCAAGATTAAAGTACTTCCCCGAGGAACAATACATACATCAACAGTACTTCCCTGAGGTGCTTTACAATACATTCTGAAACAGTTTTGTTTTTACACATACATACATGTCTAAGGTGACTGAGATGGTATGTGTGACTTGTAGTCAAAAAAGTGATTAGTGTTTAGTGTATGTCTGTATTTAGTGTTCTGATGGCCGTCAGGGGTAAAAACCGTTCATGTACATTGTCAGGCTTCCAGTTGTTGGAATGTCTGTTCTGTTCCAGCAGCAGTAATGTTAGTTATATTATTCTTTTTACCATCAGCTTGTTTAATGTAATTCCTGTTCTTCCTCCTTGTGTTCTTTCCTCAGGTGTTTGATGTGCGTCTGAATGGCCATACCGTGGTGAAGGACATGGATATATTTGAGCGTGTTGGGCACAGCACAGCACATGATGAAACTGTGGCCTTCTCCATAAAGAGGGGCAAGCTGAGTGTGCAGAGGGAAGTCTCGACCTTCAACGGCAAGCTCACTGTAGAATTTGTCAAGGTGAGGGAGGATGGCAGTACCTTGTATGCCAAATGTACCATCCTGTTTGTTTTTAATAGTACAAAATGTCAAAACTCACTTCCACTTCAGGTAGTGAGTTGTCAAGGAATGTATTTCTATTACAGTTGTTCACCCAACTTCTTGCACTGTTTTTCCGAACAAAAGTTCTGCTGTACCAAGCTATATTCTGCAGTGAAACTGAAAAGTAGCAGACAAGACAGTGTGATGGGACCTATGCGGACTAATGTTAACTTTTATATAGTGCTGTGAAAATGAACGATTAATCGCAGTTAATCACAGCAAATTGTGCGATTCATTCATTCATTTTTTTTAATCGATTGAAGGCACTTCTTTTGTGTATTTGTTTAGTTGATGATTGTATATAAAATAAGTGCTTTCTGTTAAATTAGTGGGAAGATTTTCTGCTGTCTTAAGATTGATGGATGAAATGATTAGTTAACTGTTCAAGATAAAACTATTCACTGTGCTACAGACCATGGTTATGAACCTAATTTTATTAACCTTCATTTAGCGACCTTTGTATCAAAGTTCATGATCATCATCATCTTCTGACTATTTTGACTGTACTTCTTTAGGGGTACTATGACAACCCAAAGGTGTGTGCACTATATGTGATGAAGGGGACACTAGAAGGTGAGTGAAAATAATTCCTGGTCCTGCATTACTGTGCATATGGTTGACCACATGGAAGATTGCAAAAGTATTGTGGCTTATTTCCTGTCTGATCAGGATTTTATGTATCTTGCTGTATGATGAAATGACTTGTGCAATATCTGTTTTTCATCATTTCATCACAGTTTTCATCTTCTGCTTGTATAAGGGGAACACAGAGTTGTAATTCCACTGAATCTGTTTCTTGTTGACCTTCTTTTTTGGGTTCATTTATGGATCTTTTAAGTTTTGGTGTTTTGCCCAAATGCAGCTTGCCGTTTTTCCTTAATTTTTCACATGTACCATCCTGTATTGTTTTTCTGCGTATTTTGGCACCCTCTTCGCATTGACACTTCCTCTCCTTACCCCTCAGATGTCCCAAAGCTGCAGCCTCACCCTGGCATGCTTGAGAAGAAGGAGACAGAAGAACCGGAAGAGGAAGACCCGGAACTGCCCGAGATCGACGACCCCAAGACCCCCTCTGCCGCCCCCAAAGCCCGCGTGCAGTCGGGCCCACGCACCCCGAACCCTTACGCAGCTGACAACAGCAGCCTCATGTTCCCCATCCTGGTGGCCTTCGGAGTCTTCATCCCCACCCTCTTCTGCCTCTGCCGGCTGTGAGAGAGCCATATACTGTGGGGGGAGGAGGAGAGGAGAGAAACGGGCGGGGCGGGGCAGGGAGTCAGCAGGTGATAGACAGGAGCCTGTGAAGGAGGTAGTGGGGATGAGGGTGGGGGAGGGGGGGAAGAGTCTGCACAGAATGAGAGGAACATGTAGATGAGGGAGGGGAAAAGTGAAAGCTGATCACTAAAAGAAAAGATAAAAGAAATGGGTCTGTGGCTTCAGATATGTCAGTTTTGTTGACTGCAGTCACAGAAGGGCTGAAAATGGAGGGGGTTGGGTTGGGGGTGGGATGGAAGAGCAAGGGGCTTGGGCAAGGCTTAGCTGGCTCTCCACAATCCTGACTCACACACACACAGACACATACTTCAGTGGGACTGCTAGTGGGAACGCTGAGCAGGACACACCAGACTGGACTGATTAGTCAGGGAAACCTAGTTTGTCTGGTCTGACCAGAATCTGCAGGGCTTACACTCGATGGGACCATTTGGCTTTTGTCTACCGCCTCTTCCACTGGCCTGTGTTGCCATTTGTCACTGGTGAGGGAATGGGAGGGTGGCACAAGGCTATTGGTCTTCGGGACTGTCGCTGCAGATCTGCATGCCTCTTTGCAGGCAGGAAAGGTACACACGTCTCCCAAAAACATCTTGTTTTTTAAATTGTGGCAGCGGATTAAGCAGATTGAGAGGGGATGGGAAGATGCTGAGCTCTGAAAGAGCATAGTACTGCTAATGTAATAGCCTTTTTTTTGTGCTTTTTTTTTTTATCAGGGCTGTTGCCATGCCTTTCATTCCATCTTCAGTTTTTGCACGAATTTGTCATTAATCTCTGCGGTTATTTAATGTCACCTCACCATGTCCAAGCTGTAGAGCTGCCTACAGCGTTTATAAAAGCTCTGAACACCTCTTGTGCCAGGATTGATTTGTTGGGTAACGAGAAAAACGGTACTAGTTCATAATTAATTTCAAGCCAAAAGCTGCCAGCTGAACTATCTTTAAGTGTCTTTATATTTGAAGTTTTATTTATAAGGGTAGAACTGTTGCTGGGGGGTCATTATGGTCAGAGTTCCATCAACTCCATCTGCTCACAGCATTTCCAATAATCACAATGAACTTTTGACATTTTCCACCAGGTTGCGTCTTCAATTTAGTATGCGGTTTGCTGAAGGTCCTACAGGTCCCCTTGAGCCAGCACTGAAAGGCGGTGCTTGTTAACTTAGACAGGGTTCATCAATCTTTGACAGGGTTGGTTCAGTCTTATCCCGTTGGTTCTTTTTGTATATCCCTTTAAAAACGATCTGTTGTCCCTCATCTGCTGAGGTTCTCCTGCTCCCTAGTGTATGTGTCTCCTGCTCCCTAGTGTATGCGTCTCCTGCTCCCTAGTGTATGCGTCTCCTGCTCCCTAGTGTGTGTCTCCTGCTCCCTAGTGTATGCGCCTCCTGCTCCCTAGTGTATGCGCCTCCTGCTCCCTAGTGTATGCGACTCCTGCTCCCTAGTGTATGCGTCTCCTGCTCCCTAGTGTATGCGTCTCCTGCTGTCCCCTCTGTTTCCTCCTCTGCAAGATGGCTGGGCAGAATGGATACTGACTTGCCCCTCCACTTTAGAAGACTTGCCCCGTGATGGGGCAGAGAACAACACAGCTGCTCACAGTGATCAAGGGGTGTGTGTGTGTGTGTGTGTGTGTGTGTTTGCTTGCTTGCTCTCATTTTGCCTCATGCCATGCAGCTCTGTCCCAGCCCCAACTGCCTTTACCCACTGTCACTCATTAGAACTTTGACCATTTGGTCAAACACTTCTTCTGTTGTGCTTTTCATCAGATGGCTTTCAGTCTCTAGGACGTGGCCCACAGAATGCAGGGAATGGATCCCTTCCATGTCAGAGGTCACTTGTAATGATTTCAGCATACTGGTTCTTATGGGGTCTCCTCCAACAATGCTTGGAGGCTATTCTGATAAGAAATGTAGGATGCCTGCAGTGACTTGATCACTGAGAGTTTTTTATTTGGACTCTCTCTGATGTTATCTCAGTCATGCGTCCTTCATTTTTTTAAAGTCGTTCCATATTCACTTTGTAACTGCTGTTTTATGCCGTGCTGACAGGTCAGTTTTTCGGTAACCTCTGATGAGTTTAGAGGGAATATTTGATCAGTATGACCACCCTTCACTCTGTAGTCATAGTCTTAAGAACCTACGTCAGAACCAGCAGTCACTTATGTGTGCCCGTCTTTCTATCTATTATTCACAATCAGCTTGATTTGACTCATTTACAAAATATTATTTCCCATCTTCGTACGGTTTAGGACAAGCTGGCTGATCCCTCTGCAAAGTATTGTAACTTACTTTTACCCCCCCCCCCCCTCCCGAACCTCCCTCGACCCCCTAATCCTTACGTTGATGCTGGTGAACTTGAAAACGTCTTTGCTCCCCGAGATCTTAATTGCCTCTCTTATTTCTGGGACCCTTTGCTTTACAGATGAGAGAGTCAGTCTCATTTCTGCAGGTCTAAGTTAGGGGTTATTTTGTTTTTTAACAGTTGTATTTTAACATGCAGCAATCGTTAAAATAAAATGAAAGCACCTTTTTGAAGAAAAAAAAAGATAATTAATTTAAATCAGTACCAAAGTCAGTTGTTTTGTTTGTTATAAATGTTCCTTTTTTTGAGCAAGTAAAAAACTATGTATTACACAGAGCGTGTGTGTGTATATAAGGTACAATATCACACTCACTGAAGTGTGCCAAGCGGTTAATCTTCTTTATGATGTTATTTTAGTGTGGTTCTGGGGTTTGTTTCTGTTTCTTAAATGGATAGCTGGCTTCCTGATGACTAAGTGGCCTTTCTGATTGAGACAGGTGCTAGAACGGAAAGTATAACTATTTCTGGATGAAACAAACGGAGAGACAGACACTCTGACTGATTGTCAGATAGTGAAGACTAAAGCTTGGGTTTGAACATGAGGGTTTACTGCAGCCTTTTTTTATTGTATAACTTAAACAAATGGGGGTTTGTGTTGAATTTAAAAGATTAAGGATTTGTTGCTTATATTTTTCTTCATGTTTGCTCCTCAGGATTCTATTTCCTTTTGAATGATTGTTGTTGTGATTTGTCATTGGTGTGATTTTTCTTTTTCTTTTTTTTTTGCACTGCCTGGTATTTTTTTGAAAGCATATATTTTTCTGTCATTTGTTGTAATTCTATTTTAATTCTGTTGCTTGTCGCCTTGATTTGTTTAATTTTTTTGAATACATGCATACATACTTTACCATTTTGTGGTACTTGATCTTTCTGTCTCTGTTCGACTCTTGGCTGCATGCTTATTCAGTTTGTTTAGTTATTTAAAGTATTCTGAGCGTTATGCAGTTTTGAGTACCCTTTTATTACTTATAAGTAGTTATCAGATGACAACCAAAGACTCACTGGCACCTGGATGGGGATTTTAAATTTTGCATACTGGTTTTCATTGTCTTTCATGTCTTCATTGTTTATGACCTTACAACATGCAGCTCCATTCACAGTTGGAAGTTGTAATTAAGATTAGAAGCCCCACCCCTTTCCTCAGCAAGCTATACTTTTGCATAACGGATGCCTGAACAGGAGGACTGAAAAAGGAATTGCTCACAAGCACTCCCTAGCCCTACCTCCAACACACCCCTCCCCAGCAGCCTGTCCTCCAAAATCTGACAAAAAATAATTACCAGTGAGAACTGCAAATAACTGCTGTTTTTTTTTTAATAAATGTGCTATTTTTATCTAACTTGACTTGAAGGATTATTGTTATTTAAACAATACCCCCCTCCCCCCCCCCCCTCCTTTATGTGGCCATCCCTGTGAGAGACGTCAGAAGATCAATGCTATATGTCATCTATTAGGCTTTCCATTTTTTCCCTTTAGTGTGATGAATTACTTTTTGTGCATGTAACAGTGTGCAAAGTTGCAAAGGCCACAGTACACGCCGGAGGGAGTACACTCTCCCACAGAAACCACAGTTCCCGGCTGCTTTAAACGCATATCGGCTTTTAGACACAACAGCTCTCAAGGAGAATTTATGCTTTAAATTCCTGTCCTTGCGCACAGGGGCGTGCGCCAAACAACATTGCCATTTCCACTGGAGTGTGGTTCGCTTTGGTGACGTTTCAGCTGGTTGCGCACCTCCCAATTTTTCAGTTGTTGTTCGGGCCTGGGACATATGCAACATGGATGAGCAGGAGACATGAGTTGCAGACCCTGCAATGCAGGTGCATAGGGATTGTCAGATGGCACAAAACTGGTGGAGGGCGATCACTGAAAATTGTACAACCAATTTGATAACGTTAGTCTTGCCGGATGAAGACCTGAGGGTCAAAACTTTGCATTTAGGATGTGCAAAAACACAAAGTCTTCCTGATGAAAATTGCTTGAAAAAAAAAGCCATAATGGTAACAGGCTAGTTTTCATGGCGACTAGCAACAAAACACTAACCAGAAGCGTTTAGGGCCCCTCCAGTTTAATCCACAGATGAATATAGGTGATACAGTTTAACTGTCGTGTCATATCCTAATTGGCACATTGCCTCTTATTTTTTCCGCTTCCAGCGTTTAATTCACAAATGAATACTGGTGATACAGTTAACTGTCGTCTATATTTCACTGTGCTCTAATTTGGTGCATTACTTTCAGCGGTGTAGAGGGTCATTTCTTGGTAGCAGCTTTTCTCTTTTAGGAGAAGACTAAGGATCTTTAGGCCCATGTAGTGGGACTTTTTGCTTTCACAGAAGACACAAAGACAGGCAGCAAATACTTTCTTCAAAGATGTTTTATTAAAAATTTGAGTTGGGGTGGGATCGCACATTAGGCAGTCTGAGTCAGAAAAAGGCGGAAGACAACAGATGCTTACATTTGTACTGGGGGCCTGTGAATCAGTGAATATAATGACAACGAGAAATCCCCAGTTGAGAACATGTCAGCATTGACCTTGCACACTTCGGGCAGATTCTAAACAGTGGATGGTGTCTTGAGCCATTTTAAACCCACAAAATGCAAATTTTTATAAATGCTGGGGGTCTGGGGACATGCATATATTTGCGTATGAGGTTCACCTTGTCTTCCGCTACGTTTAGGTTTCATGTGGAGTAGAGGAGGTGACCGACGTCTGTCTCTGCCCACAGCAACTCCACAGTGCCCCACAATGTACCCATGTAAATGTGGTCAGATATGGAACTGCAGGGATTCCCAATAGAAAGACCTTTGGAAGAAATAGATCTGCCCCGTCACTGTTAACGTCATGCTGGGCCCAACCACGTTGCAAAACATAACTTTGTAGCCCCATCTATTTATATGGTCACGCACAACTTCTGGTCACTACAGCAACCTACAACAGACTTTTCTCTGTTCCTCTGACATGGTTTGGTCTATCTTCAAATTTAACTTTGTATTTAAATACTTATGTAACTTTTACTAAATTAAAATGGTCCTCTTTCACCTGTTGAAGCAGTCATCATCATTCATCTGTTTTCTGCTTGGTCCCCGATGGTCACTGCTTGCAGCTATATTTAAACGTAATATTATGATAATGAATACCCCTGTCCTGTTGTAAATGTTAATACTCTACATTTAGTATTGTTTTCAAACATATTCTTGTCTTCAACTAATAATCCTTCATTTTATACATACCAACATATTTCTCAAAACTTTGTAAATAAATGCAGAGTACATTTTATACAAAGAAGCTCATGTTGTTATTATGTACACATGTCAATTTCTCAAAATGCAAAAAAAAATCACAAGAATTTATCCATCATAAAGTCACACTCATTCATATTCACTAGACAAGTTGCAAAACAACAGAATATATCTCAAGTGCACAGCTTTCACATCCACAAACTATAGTTGCTTACATTGGTCTCAGGGTCAGCCCCTCTGAACTATGGTTGAGCCCTGAGAAATACACAAACAAATACTTGGGCCCCCAGCCTAAATGCAAGTGGTCTAGAGCTAGTCTGATCATTATAGACCTGTACTGATTTAAATGTATGTTTTGCACCATATTTGAAGTCCTATTTGTCCTTGAATGTCTAGCATTTGTGTCTCAGTGAAAGGATTACAGCTTATAATTCAGGGGCCCCTGACAGAGTCATTTTAGCCCCACCAGTGAGATTTTCAGATACAAAAAAAAAAAAAAAATGAATACAAGTTAAGTAACCAAGCCAACCTATTGGTTGTGAAAGGTCAAACAGGGTCAGTGGCAAGGCATACTGGGCAAAGAACAAGATGCACATACACAGCAACTGCCTGTCGTGAATCCTGTCTGATGGGCTATACAGTCTTTGTATTTTGTCCAAAATTGTGCTACGTGTCGGTGATCCAAATACATTAATATAGCTTGTTGCATCATGTGTTGATGTGGTGTGAGTCCTGTAGGCAATCTACAGGTAGTCCCTATTAACTATGTCACCTATACACAGAGTGGTTGTGCTATGAGTTGCTTCCTGCTGTGTGGGCGTTGCAGGGCCCAAGAGGCTTTGGTGCCCAGGGGCCCTTGATTCCATAATCTGTCCATTCTCATTATCTGGAGTTGGAGGGCCCAGGAGGCTTTCATGCCCAGGGGCCCTTGATTTCATAAGCCATCTATGCTCATTCTCTCACTTTGTGCCGCAGTCATATTACACACCACAGTGCGGTATGTCTAATTGTCCTCTGGATTAACCCAGCAACAAAACATTGAACGCTGTGGCGCTTCTCAACGTTATGTTTTTTTGCTTAACCAACCTCAAAGATCCAGTAAATTGCCACTACATCACGAAACAAGACGGAGAGGTCATTGCAGCTCATTGCAATTGAATGGCAGGGTAAGCTATGTATGTGTCCCTTGTGTAACCGTAAACTCAGTTTTAAAGGTTCACAGTGTTGCTTGTAGCTTGTTTTAAATCTGTCACCAGTGCACACTTACAGATTAACTGTTTAAAATACGTTTCCATTTGTGGTGATAAAATACACCTCCATTCTATTCTATTCCTAGATTGTCAGAATCCTGTTCTCACATAGGGGCTCTGTTTTACATCACACGGAAAAAAGTATTTAAATGTATATACCGTTGCTTTTGTTTTTGTATATTTACATTTAGTATATATACATGTAATTGTAGCCCAGCCTACCCTCCCCTTCTAAAGGAAATTACAGTAATAGTAAATTATTATAACACACTCCGGCAGATCCTAACACGGGAAAACTAAGATTAAACACTGCAACTAGCTGTCATGTTATGTCACATTCATATAGTCTGTTACTATCGTTTCCTTAGTAGGGCAGTACTTTATGATCTTTATGCTCTTCTCATTTTACATATTCCTGCCACTTCTGTAGCTTTTCCGGGCTTGTCCTCAGCATCCCAAAAATAAATTGGCATACATACTTGTTTAAGAAACCAGAGAACTAACCTTTTTTTCACTGATACGTACCTACTACTAAGCCTGCCGTTTTCATCAGATATGTTGCTGAAGCTTCCTGTCATCTGATTTATGTGGTGACAGGTGGGACGACATGTCCACATAAATCAGCTGACAGGAAGCTTCCGCAGCACCTCTGATGAAGACTGCAGGCTTGGCAGTTGAAAAATGACAGATAAACATCTGCCTTTGTATGAGAATGTACTTTTCATTATGAATTTTAGTGCCCACACTAAAATGAGGTTCATCTGTGCCTGTGTGGAGACAAGGTGTTTTGCTTCATCAGTGATGGGGATGAAGTTACCCTAGGCAGGGGTCTTGCTTACTACTTCCAAGTCCAGGCACAGCTTCACATTGTGGATGCTGAGTATTGCAAATTTGCTGTGTGGAACAGTAATTACATTTTGGTTGAAAGCATTTTGCCTGATTTTTGGGATGATGTGATTCTCAAAGTTGAGTTTTTTTTCAGGAACAGGATAATTATTACAAGAAGGGGTGTTACCGATGCGGGGAACCTTGGAAAGTCCCGGGCCATTGTCCAGCCCCTGCATCTCGCAATCAGTCCCTCAGTCAGCATCAAACTGATGATGGGCGACAGCCAACGTTGACAGCGTATGGCCGCTATCTCAGCACTGGATCCTGAGACCAAGGCGTTTCATTCACAGTGTCCCTAGTAGAGAATCAACCTCATTCAACAGCTTTAAAATAAATATTAAAACAAGGTTAATAAATAACCAAAAATGTGATCATTAGTTGGTAAGCAGTAGAACTTATACATGTATATTGGGATTTTATTTTATTTTATTTTATTTTTTATTTTTTGTCAATGTTATGTTTGATATATATGTTATTGCCTTTTTTAAGTTGTTTAGCCATTTTCACTCTGGCAGGGGGACTGCCAATGGAAACTAGCCTTTTGGCTACATTTGGGTGCATTTACGTTTTAATGTTTATTAATGTACACTGTCCCTCTTCATCAAATAAACAAGCTGAAACTGAAGCCCTGCTTCACCATCCAGAATGGGCTTCTGTATCTGGGCTGGCAGATACTGTACCTGGGAGTCTGTGCTACATCCTGCAGCTGCTGGTGCCTCCCTGGTTTGCGTGCCCGTGTCCTCGAGTTGGGCCACGACTCGGGAGGTGCGGAACATTCCAGCATCAACAGGAAACTTAATCTGCTCTGGTTCTGCTTATATCGGCCAAGCTGTCACCAGGACGTGTAGTTATGCGTCCACCAGTGTGACTCCTACACGGCCAAGAAGGGACTGACTAAGTGCTCCCGCCGCAGTATTACCAGGTGGGGGCGCTTATGGAGCATGTGGCTGTGGATGTCCTGGGCCCCACCACCCACCAAAGGAACCCCTATGTCCTTGTGGCCAATGGCGTATGCAGTGCCTGCCCAAAGTACTGCCACCACTGGTGAGCGTCTGGTCAGTGAGATGTTATGCCGCTTCGGTGTGAGGAGCTGCACACTGACCAAGGACAGAACTTCAAGGCTGGCATGTTCAGCGAGGTCTGTTGGTGGCTGGGTATAAAAAAAACTCCCCCTCCAGCACGGGAAATGGGCTGGATTCATTCTGCAATCTTTGTGAATGGCCGCAGGATGTACATGAGCTGGGCAGACAGGCTCTGACCGAGGCTGGAGCTTGACAGAAGCAGACTTACGACACCAGCTGTTGTGGAGAGGACCTCTTGCCTGGAGGTCAGATATAGGTTTATTGGCCTAAGCACAAAAAGGGAGGTCTAAGATAAAACAAATTATTTAAAATAAATATTGAGTCAAATATTTAAAATATTACTAAAGAGCAAAACAGTGTTAGGGCAGTTGTTGTCATGTAGATGGAACAGTTCAAATATGGGTTTTGTCCTGATGGCCATTAGATCTTCATTGAGGTCTCTGCAGATGATGGTTCGTGAGTGATCAATAACAGCTAAAGAGTCCAGCATGTTATGGTTCTATAATCTGGAAGTCTATTAAGTGTAGTGTAAAGTGTCAGATTAACGTGTTGTTTATTCCTTAGTATGATACTTCATATTGATCAAGGAAATGTCGGTCATAAGTGAAATGCAAGTTGTCTCCTAACAAGAGTATGTGTTTGAAACACGCAGGTGGAAATTACTTTGTGTCTGACAGTGTTGACAAAAAAAGCTAAAAGGTACTTCTTGATAAGAAAACGTTGGGAGGTTGTACCAAAACATATCTCTGCAGATTAGTAGGCTATAAGTTAATTACATTCATGCAATGTAATTTTTCATTACATGAAGTTTTACATGATGTTTTGTCCCATGTCTCAGGAATGACTTTGATATGTATTGTTTGTGTAGTTTTTGTTTCGTATAAGTGTTCCTGACATCAAAACGTTTCATTATTCTTTGTAAGAATGTGTTGATACTTGGCTAAACTACATCATTGGACAATTATAAAAGGCAGGATGAGATCAGCTCCAGAGTGACACTTCTACACTGTTGTGATTCTTGGCTAAACTATGTCGGATGGCCTAAAATAGATCATGTGAAAATTACAAAAGGCATGATGACCTGATGGGATCAAGTCTATGGGGTGGGCGTGACCGACCTCTACACTGTTGTGATGGGGGCTCCAAAGGTTAAGTGCCCCTGACCTCACTTAATCTGATCATGATCAGACCCAAGCTTCAACGTCTCTGATAAAACATCTTTGATCTGAGGAAAAAAATCAGGAAGTACATGCACGTATGAGAGTAACTATGGTAACCAACTTGCACGTTTAGCCAATCACGACCTTGTCTTTTCAGCATAGGTTCTCCATAGAGACGCGCGACGCCATCTTGACTTAAGAAGTTCCATTTTTCATACGCAGCTGGCGCGCGCTCTGCATAGTAAACATCGGCGATATGAGCAGTCAAAGCTCCCGAAATGATTCAGCTGCCACTGTCAACGGCTCGGAAACTACGGTCTCTGGGAGGGATCGAAAGCCAGGTGGAAGTGTTTTAAAAAGGCTGAAATCACGAAAAAATCAGACAGATAGACGGCCTGTTACGGAGGATGAACTACGGGCACTGGGGAAAGACATTACTCCAGACGGTGTCCTCGGGCTTCGCTCTGTCACCCGTGGTAAGTAACTGTTATCTTAAGTTGTGTTACTGCTAGAAAGCTGTTACTATAGTATAGGCACTCACTTAGTTTTACCTGAAGCGCCCCCTTTTAAGTAACCTTAACTGTTAGTGTTTACAATTATCAGAATTCTGGCAATGACGGTAATTATAACGCTCGATAGGCGAAAGTTAGCTATCGATAGTTAGCATAACGTTATTGTTTAATGTTGTTAGCTTGCACTGTAGATAGTGGTACAAATTACCCCATACAAGGATACATATCGAGTCAGCGAAATGTTTTAAAACTCAAGCCACGTTGGCTTGTTTTTGTTTACGTTAATACTTACTTAAAAGCTACTTGCTGTGCCTTCTACTAAGAAAAGATAACCAGGATTGTAATTCGCACAGCACTAGCAAGCCGACACTAATGTAACATTAACCAGGCCCTGTCTTTGTATCTACTTGTATTACTTTTGTAATGTGAATTTACATTGTGAACTCATAACAACCTGGTATCTAGCTTGTAATGTAGTCCTGCTAGATATAATCTATTAGGTCTAATATGATAGCATATACAACTGAACTGCCTGGTCAACGTTACCACAAATGTCTAGTAGTAGATGATTTGCTTGCCTGAGTTTGATCGTCACGGAAACTTTATTACGCATCATTAAAGGATGTTAATGCCAGGGTTGCAATGTGTCGTTGTGTTAATGTAAGGTAGGTACATTTGTTAGTTGTGTTGCCAGCAATGTAGTTAATGTTGGCAAGGCTGGATTACACTATCTTCAGAACCAGGACGAATACCCTCCATCAGTTGTGCAGAGCAGTCTGTGCTTTGTGCCTCGTTTGCTTGATATTTACACCAGGAAGTGCTATACTGCCAAGCTGGTAGCATACATCCGTTCTGGGTTTCTAGTAAGCTTTATTTTATTTTTTGTATGAGTCAAGCATAACTCTTGTTTTTGTTGCTGCCCAACCCTACTTCTCAGACTACCTCTGCAAGCCAGAAGACAACCTCTACAACATTGACTTCATACGCTTCAAGATAAGGGATCTGGAAACCAATACAGTGCTCTTTGAGATTGCCAAACCTCAATCCTGTGGTAGGTAGTGCTTTACATTGATAACATTAAAGTATTAAATGCGTTGGATGTTCCAGATAACATTCAACAAGTACTGAGGTCTCTGAATAAGAGTTACATCACTACTTACCTGGCGAGATTGAGTGTGGTACTTTACTCTGTGATACCATGTGACTTTGGACATCACGGGATACCTCTTCTACTCACACCCATCTCTTCCATCACTCTCTACCGCTTTGACAGACCTTCTGGATGAGGATGATGAAAATGGAGAGGTCGATTCCAGTGCGGGGCGTTTTGTGCGTTATCAGTTCACCCCAGCATTCCTTAGGCTGCGCACTGTTGGAGCCACGTGAGTTTTCAGCACCGTCGTACACAGCATCCAGTCATCTAACTGGAGAAACACCTTTCCACTTGTCTAGTCAGCCTATTTCATTAGTAATTCTCACCTTCATAAAAATCCAAATGCAACCAAGGGCAAGTATAACCGTTTAAACCAGGCTCAATGTGATGTTCATATACGACACATTGAGATGTTATTTGTTCAGTGTAAACATGTAGCATATGGTAACAGTCACTTAAAACAAATTGCCTTATTTAAAGTTTGCTACTCTGCTGTATAGTAACCCTTTGCCCGTGTCGCTTTCTGTTTCTTCCTGTCTTTTCCCCTCCTTAGTGTGGAGTTTACGGTGGGAGACCGGGCAGTGCAAAACTTCCGGATGATTGAGAGACACTATTTCCAGGAACGTCTGCTCAAGAGTTTTGACTTCGACTTCGGATTCTGCATCCCCAGCAGCCGTAACACGTGTGAGCACATCTACGAGTTCCCACAGCTCCCAGAGGACATGAGTGAGTTCAGCTAACACTGTTGCACTAGGGTTTCATAAGCTAACTTCCTCTTTTCTAGTTCTTTTAGTTACCAAACATATTTTGTGTTCTATTTTAATTATTTTACGTTTCTCTGTCACTCCCTGTTTTCTCTCTTCCCTATCTACTTCACTCCTCTTCTTTCCTCCTCTTCTTTCTCCCTCTCTCTCCTGTCTCTCAGTCCGTCAGATGGTTGAGCATCCATATGAGACCAGGTCAGACAGCTTCTACTTTGTGGACAACAAACTCATCATGCACAACAAAGCCGATTACGCCTACAATGGAGGTCAGTAGTGTCTGGAGACTGTGGAGCAGAAAGCATTTGGCGTGCGTGGTGTGGACATCCAGGAGGGCCTGTTCTGCACACACACACACCATCTGCGACACCCCCCACTCCCCAACACCCAGCTCGGATTGGACTCTTGCCTCTGCCCGTTGCTCCTTGACGAGTTACCTTTAGAGGACCAACCTTCTGCCTTTCAAAGATGTTACCCTTATTGTTTTTGTAGCAAGAAAATAACCTCTTCTCTCTGTATTTATGATTCCTACACATGGATGTTTGGTGTCGTCATACACAATTTAAAATGCCCTTTTCCCCTAATTTTTTTTCTGTGTGCAAGCCAGGTTATACCACATTCCAACTTGTGTTTGTGTTTGTGTGTGTGCGGGTCCAGTCTGTATCATGCTTTTACTCTTTGGGATGAGGCTTTGTGCATGACATGACTGCCAGCACGATTCAGTGGTTTTCCCAGTGAAAGAGGGAGGTAGACGAACCCCCCACACCGCAAACCGTAGCAGTCAGATGATTCAAGGAGAGAATATTACACAGAGATAGTTGATGGTTAACCCATAGCATTCTCAGTCTTTTGAAGCAAAGCCTAGTTAGAGTTGAGTGAACTTTTCCCCAGAGGGTACTTAATGGCTCAGTCTGTATCCTGGTCCACTTCCTGAAGCCAGACTACACTCTGAACTTATGCATACCCTGAGAAAGAACCACATCTTTTGTAGAAGAAGAAAAAAACACTACACTTGAAGTCTGGTGTTAAACACGCATCTAAAGGATAGTCTTCATGACAAATGTCAAATGTAATGTGGAGCACTCCTTTATGACTTAAGGACACACGTTTCTAGCTTGTAGTGCAGGTGTGCACTTGTGTGACTCCTGCCATGGGGTTTTTATGGTGTCTTCAACAAACCTGAGGGGCAGCCCTCTCAGAGATCCAGTGGTGCTTAGAAGCCTGAGCTTCATGTTGTCATGGCGCCAGCATCCGTGAGGCCTTTCACTGTCACATCCAAATGTTCAGTAAAAACCTGAATCCACTGTCACCAGCAGAGAGGGAAGACAAGTGTGCAATTTTTGTGTTAGACAGTTGCAACCATGCTAGCTTGGATAAAGGTCACTCCTCTGAGGTTTTTCTTCGTGTGCAGCTCTTGTTGTTGGATGTTGCTATTTATGCAGACTTGCATCAGGAACTTAGCCTGGGTGCCATCCATTTTGTACGCGCTCCACTGATTGTTGCGTTCTCGCTGAAAAAAAACGAGAGAACGCAGCAATCAGTGGAGCGCGTACAAAACGGATGGCACCCAGGCTATCAGGAAGTTTGAGCAAAACAAAACAGGAAACACTCAAGCAATCCTCCTTCATATTTTCTGATATGATTCACATCTCATGGGGTCTTTTTTTCTTGACTTAATGGAACCTGACCACTATACAAAAGTTCTGTAGCAAACTCTGGCCACTACATACATACATATATCGAGTACAGGAATAAACTAAGTGTCCTTCGGATTCACAGGGTGAAAGAAGATCTTGACCTTTGGGAAATATTTTGTGTTGCTGTCTTGCATGTGGAGGGCTTTTTCTGTGCAAGTAATAGTAGAGATCCTAAGTGGAATTGCTGTGGTAAGGCTCTCTACCCATTTCACTGTTGTTTTGTTTGTGTTTTTGTTGTTGTTTCCCAGTTTGTGAGATACCAATACCCATTTGCAGCCCCAGATTCAGTTCATGTATGTGCCCCACTGGGGAAACTACCAACATCAAAGCGGAGGAGCATTTGATGGATTCATGAAGAACTTTAATTTTCCCTCAGTGGCACATTAGAATGCCTATTACACTGGGCCATTACAAGAAAGAGAGTCTCAAGCAGAAGTTAAGTGTGTTCACTAGACACACTTCTTTGCATTTAAGTGGTCATAATCAAGTATACAGGTGATTTTCCCAGTTCAGATGTTGATGCTAAATTGAGAGATATCATTGAGCTTGACCTGCTTTGATGACACCTGTACACAATACATATCAAAGGAGGATCTTTGTGTCCCATGGAGACTGGGCTGCTGTAGCCTTTGACAGTGTGGGGTTAGGGCTGCCACCCGGTGTCCATGTATATGTACTTTCATTTGTAATATATTGTTACATAGTCCATAAATATGAGTCATTTTCCGGGATAAAAGGTGGTGATTGACTGAAGTGTGATACATGTCAGGTAACCCAAGCAATCAGGGGGTGCTAATACTATCCACAAAAACCCTTGACTCTGTTATTGTGTACATATTTTGATGCTGGTTTGTGCATTTGGACAAAATGGCTCCCCCCACCCCGACTGCCTGAATCCCAGATACACTTAAGGGAAGTTGATGTGTGTGCGGTGTGTGAGTGTTACAAGCCAGCTGAACGCCGTGTTTGGTGAGCCACCTCCTGTATGATGACATTTATTCTGCATTAAAAACATTATTTTTTTGGCCCTTGGTAAAATATTTTTACCTTTGTTGTGTGACTGACCTTGTGTGTGGTTGTAATGCTAATAGGAAGGCGATTGATTGATTGATTGTATATGATGGGTGCTGATGAAGGACAGAGTTTCCATCAGGTGACCTGGTACCTGTTGATTCATCACCATCACAAATTAACTGGAACCCTCTTGCCTTTTTTGTCTTATTTCTCTTTGGATATTTACCCGTGATTCTTTCTGACTGAATGAATTTTTTTTGCAACAGCAAACCACCATTATTCTAATGTTTGTTTCGATAAGCCTGTATCAGGACAATTGTTATATTAAGCGTTTGTGCAGTCATTGAGAATGCCCCGGTGTTTTTGGAGTAATTTGACATCTCAGCTCATTCCCTGCTTACCTTCCTGTGTGAGTTTCACCACACAGGTGGAATAAACCAGCAGCACAGAAGCATGCAGATTTTGGTTGGGCAGGATTCTTTGTGCATTCTAATGAGTACCAGTGTTGGTCACCTGTTGTTGGGCCACTCTTGACACTTGTGGAGTGAAAATCCTGTCTTTAGTTTTAGACATTTACATTGAGTTACAGTTTGGGATTTATTTTGCAGCAAAAAAAAAACAACTCTCCCATCATGTCATCTGTCTGCTGATGAGAGTGTACAGGAATGTATGGCGGTCATACCTAAGCCTTAGTTGGTTCTGAACAATGAGTTATGAAGTGTTGGTTATTTTTGATGTCCTGGAGGGGAAATAAATGACTCCTTTCATAATCTTGTTGCATTAGTGTTTCTGTAAGACGTTTTCTTTGTTCATGACACTGGAAACTATTGGATTTCTCTCCAAGTTTGCACCAGACCTTGTTACTGATCGAAAGTTCAATCATCCAAACAACTCAAAACAAGAGTCAATACCAACAGGCAAATGCACTGTTTAGCAAATTTTACTTGGGCGCTACCCACATAATCAGCTGTGCTGCACCCACAAATGCATGATCCTGACAAGTTGGACTTCACCTTATACTGATTAGATTGAATGTACCAAAGCATTTGCAATTTGTTCAAAAGAGGAAGAAATTGCTGTGATGATGTTCACATATGAATAGATGATGTGGAGGGTTAGCAAGTAGTGAACAATTAGTTTAGTTAATTCTTAAGTTATTAATGAGAAATATAAGTGTTATAATGGTAGTATGGGTTGTAAAACTATCAAGTTTGTAACATATGCACCCCTAGATTGTGGTTAAACGGATGTATTAAAATGTAGTCTTATTGGATTATAAATTAAGTTAGATCACATTTCAAAAATGTTAATTTGAATGAAAATATCCAAAGGTTTCACATCGTAACCAATTTCAGATCTGCAAAAATGGAGACCTAAGGATTAAGGAAGTGAGGTCAATTTGAGGGGGAAAAAGTCATGGATCAGGTTAACAATTACATTTACATTAATACTCTCGTTTGCCATCCATCTACATGCAGGCCTAATCCACATAAACAATTATCCACTAATATGTACAGACAGCCAGCTATTACTACTTCAAACTGATGTTGATGAGTTACTGTGACCAAAATGGAGGCTGAATACAGTCATTATTTATTATTATATTTAGTTTCTGTTTATGTGTGGACTGAATATATTTCAGGAATGAGTTATGTTTTTTTTTTTTTTTTGTGCAGTGATTTAGTCCACAGTCCTTTGGTGAACTATAAACTATTACATTTGTCAAAGCTTTGTTTTATGCAAATGTGTGTTAATATACTGCAGTCATCTGTCACACATACAGATGTGTAGTGTCTCAAAAATCTAATCTCCTTTATCGTTTCTGCAGTGAGTTCATAGCCAGTCTGTTGACAGAGGACCACTTCAAATGAACAGTGTGTACTGATTTGCTGAAGGACCCGGTCTCCATCCCCTGTGGACACAGTTACTGCAAACAGTGCATCACCTCATACTGGGCCCAACCTAACCATGCAGGACACTATGCCTGTCCCCAATGCCTAGTCATACAGCTCCCATCCTGCACTTTACACAAACTCAGCCTTAGCAGAAGTGGTCCTGAAGCTCCAGCAGTTCAGTCCTGTTCTACATACTCACTGCTACGCTGGTCCTGGAGATGTGGCCTGTGATTTCTGCACTGGGAGGAAACTCCAAGAGGTGCAATCACAAGACCAGTGGAGGCTGACCCATCTGCAAGAATTTCATTGCACTATGATGCTACCATGCCGAGGGCTGCCAAGAGAACATGTGCCCCGTGCCCTTCGGCCTGATCATCAAGCAGAGGCTGCGTGCACAGGACAGATGACCATGCCAGGGCCAGCACTTCCCCAAGCACGCCCATCCCGAGTGCCCAGCCAGCCTTGCCACAGACGTCTACCAGCCTGAACTACACCAGTGGGACACCAGTCTGGTATTAGAGGAGGTTCTCAAATGCCACAGTAACAGCACTTCACTCATGGATGGTGCCAAGTCTCCCATCACTCCCCCGTTGTCCATAGAGAATGCAGGGAAAGGATCCCTTACGGTCCTTATCCAAATCCTCTGCTCACCAAACTCTCTACAATGAAGCAGCCACTAACAGCTGCATTTATTAAAAATAGAGAATGTTGTTACCACCAGCAATAGGCTGATCTACGTCTTCACATCAACAAAAAAAAGCTGATAGCCCCAGCAGCAAAAGAATGATCGAAACTTAAGCTGGCAAAATTCACCGGTGTCAAATGGCAGCTTTACACTCGGGGGATACAGTAACTCATTGAAATTGAGTGATATTTTATTTCTGCACCCACACCTTTATGTGAAATAATATCACACCATGAAGCATATTATACGCATGATACTCCTGACCACAAATCATCTTCACATGATTGGAGCATCTAGGCTGCTAGAAGACAGGAGATCCACCAATGATGTTTTGTTACAGCAAACGTTTCCAATCATAATGCGCTTTGAATCACTATACCATTGCACCATGAAATATTTTTGTGTATAATTTATGTATACTGAAAACTTTGTATAGAAGTGTAGCCATTATGCTACTTTTGCAAAATGTATCAGTTTTTGTTCAAATAGATCCTTACCCACTGGCACCTACTACTTTCACAAGGCACAGATGACCCTAAATTACTACCCAGGGCCTTGGTTTCTCAGCACCAGTGTCGAGATATGACTGACAAGGAAGTTACGGCCGTGTCGAGGGCTGGTTCAGGGTCATTAAAAAAAAAATGACAATACTCCCTTTGACTGTGTATAATCATCTTTATTCATTCCAACCTTAGGTCAGCTTTTTTATTATTCCTGTGAAGTTGAATTTATAAAGTTTATTTAAATATATAAGTATAAGTTTGTCTTTACACCCAATACATAGCATAGCAAATCAGCGGTCAGCACCTCTCTATGGTTTCTCTCTCCCTCCCTCCCTCCCTCCCTCACACACACAGACACACAGACACAGACACACAGACACACACACACACACACACACACACACACACACACACACAAAGCAATAGTGCTGTGGGGTTGGACAAAGATTACAGGAACCGGAAAACAGGACAGGTCACTGGGAGGATCCACAGGGTAAACTAGTTTGACAGCATTACTAAACTGACCATCTTTGTGTCTTTTATTATTTTCTTAATCCACATAAACCTGAATTGACCATAAACTGTTTTAAATCTGCACAGGATGGATGCACAACTAAAACCAGCCCATCTGATTGGTCCCCCAAGACCAGAACTAATAACCTGGAGTTTGGATGGTTTAGAGGGAGCAACACTGGGCGAGAAGGAAAACATCTATTAAATTAGTTCATGTGCAAAACCAGATTAATCTTGCCTAGTTTTACATTAACGTTTGAGAAACACACTTAACAGCCTACCCATCATGTTATACAGGATAGTGATGAGGTACAGACCATTTCAGAGATAAAAGTTCCAACATTGTTCAACATAAAAGCAATATGCCTCAGGTTAAGATGGCTGCCATAACACTGATCTCAAAGAGCACTAGGAAATCTGCCACCCGTTAGCTTGGCTTGCAGGGGCAACAGGTTTGTTAAGGTGCAACTGACTCCGATTGGGAGAGGGGCCCTGGAAGGTAAATCTACAGCTGGCTGACTGCTACACTTCATCCACCCACCCACTCCAACAATCCACCATTACAGCAACTCTTAAAAACTACATCTCAAAATGAAAAAGATGGCCTTGCGTTAAAAAATCAATCTAAAGAAAACTGCAATAGACATGAGATTGAGAGATGGGGTAAAGTAAGTTCATATTGATCTGGGCATGGGTCAGTCTGCAGTGTATTGTCAACCATGTTGTCAATTTTGATATTCAATACACCATTACACTTTGAATATCTCAATGTTTGGGAGGCTAATGGGCAAAACCAACCGTGGCGAGTGCAGAGGGACACTGCTGTGTTTTGCAGAGCTTTGCACTCGCAGGCCAACATAAACAACTAGAACAGGGACCTACTTACTCTGAGAAATAAAGCTGATTGAGAAAGTGGAGACTGAGAATGAGATACTGCTGAAGGGCACACAGGATACACAACTGGGTGGGGAAAACAAGAGCCATGAAAGGAGGGAGAGTGTGTGTGTGTGCCTGGTGCGACCGCACAAGACTGGTGCCCTCCTGGTACAAATGTGCGTGCGTGTGTATGCTACCTGAGCAGGGCTGCTGCTGAAAGGTGAGGAGGGAGCCAGAAGGAACTCAGGATGGGCAGGAGGGCTGCTGCTGCTGTTGGGGAGAGAACCAAATTCAGGGAATTGCTGCAGGTTCTCTAGGCCAATGTGCACCTCCGGATCTAACGACACAGAACAAAGAGGAACAATAAGCACAATCAGAATACAGAGGAACCACAAACACCACAAGAAAACAGGGGAACCACAAACATCAGAAGACAGAGGAATATTAACCACCATCAGAACGTAGGGGAACCATAGACATCAGTAGAACCCAGAGGAACAAGAGACATCAGAAAACAGACTAACCCTGACCCATAAAAACAGAGGAACCACGCAGACCATAAATACGGTCAGGACTGGCTATCAGAGCACCACTCACTAAAGCACGAGGGGTTAGGAGTGTAAGGAGAGCACAAAGGGTGAAGCTCCATGGCACTTACATTTGCCCTGCTTCCTGAGATGTGAGGAAGTAGGAAAGGGACCTCACCTTTCTGGAGAGGACTGGGGGCTGCAGGGCTCACAGGTCAGATAGGCCAGGTGCCGATGCCGACAGCAGTCTGCCATTTTAACCGCCTGAACTGCATGGCCGTTCGAGTGTTTAACGTACAGTCTGCGATTCTGGCAAAAGGTTATTGATATTTGAACTCAACAACCAATCAAATTACACGCCCTCCTTCCATGCTCCCGAAGCAATGTGTTCATACCTAGAATAGTGTATGTGTTCACAAGGGGTCATGTGGTAGAGGGCTATTACATCCCCTTACATGGTTGGCAGCCACACCAACAAATGGCTGCTCAGGCCCACGCCACATTTCCCAGAATGCTGCACCACTCTCCCGGCTGTAGATGCTCAAGCCACCTGATTCACCCAGGTCAGGAAAAGGGCAGAGTGAAAACAAACACAGGAAGGAGCTAGGCAGACGACCGTGAAACAGATACCGACCCTCAGGAAGGTTACTAAAGTAACAAATTGTTAAGAAGTGTTGGATTTTGTCTCCCCTGGGGAGTTCATGTTGGTATTTGGATTTTTGTGTTAGTTTGAAGAGTTGCCTGCCTAGTGAACGAATTTAAACCTTCTTTTTGAATCTTCCATTTTGACGGTTTTCTCTGTTTATTGCACTGCCCCACCCTCTGGGAACCTGTCATGACGTTACAGTGTGTACATTTCACAATGCGGTTCTGAATTTTCATACTCCTCTGTGAGAGTGTGTGTGTACATGAACGTGTATCTGGATCTCCACCTCTGTTGGTGTTGGTGTGTGTGTGTGTGTGTGTGTGTGTGTGTTTACCTGGCGGTGATGGCAGGGGGGCTGTACAGACAGCGCAAATTCACCGGGTGCAGGAACATCTGTTGCCCATCATCCACTACAGGAACACACACAAATACAGTACATCACATCATACTCGTATACACATACACAAATACAGTATATCACAATAACATAAACACAGACATACACAAATGCAGACATCAGACAGAGAAATAAATAACATTAACACACACATACATCGTCTTAACACACACAACCAAACATTCCGTCCAGAGACCCATATATTTAACATATACAGCTGACTGTGCCGTGCTTGTGATAGTAGTTTGATACGAGTGTGTTTGTGTAATACCCCAGCTGCTAAGACAATCACTGATAAAGGTCAGACGAGGCTCACCCTGGTAAAAGTAGTAGTAGGGCCCAGGCTCTGAGGTCTTCCTGCCTTATTCTGGGGTTCAGCAGGTGACCCCACTAATGCCTGTAGGACCTCTGCGTCAGCCTTCGAGCTAATGGGGGCCTCAGTGGGTTCTTCAGGCACCTCCTCAGCCACCTCCACAAACCTGAGTGGAGGCCCTCTCAGAGATCCAGTGGTGCTTAGAAGCCACCGCGCCTGCCCTTGTCACCCTGTGGCAGAACCTGCAGGAGTACTGTGGGCACGGCGGGGGTGGCACGCACCAGGGGGCGGGCGCTTGTCAGCATCCCTGAGGAATTTCACCTGAATCTACTTGTTCAGTGGAAACCTGAATCCACTGTCTCTAGCAGAGAAGATTTTTGTGTTTGACAGTTGCAACCATACTTGGACAAAAGTCATTAATCAGTTTTTTTTTGTGCAGCTCTTGTTGTTGGATGTCGCTATTTATGCATCTTTGTATTAATATCAGGAACTTGGAGCAAAAAAAAACACATGAAACCCTCCGACCATACCCTCTCATGTTTTTTCGAAATGGTTCAAATCTCATGGGGACTTTTTTTGTTTGATTTAATGAAACCTTACCACTACACAAACGTTATGGAACAAGCTCTGGTTCGTACACATGTTTGACCGCATTTGAACGTTACACTCCTGCCCCGTATTGCACTTACAAGCACGCATGGATTTGCACACCCAAAGAAGCACACAATTGATTGCACGAACTTTTGCAATGTTGGAACCATTTGTTTAAGTGAACTACGTTGGTGCACCAATGGTGTCTTATTGAATAAGGATTAATGGATTACTGACTGGTTGGGAGTTTGTGTCCTCGTCCAGCTGGTCAGTCCGACGCAAAGAAGCGCCGCCGTAAACTTGGAACATCTTTTTTTGGTTCCTTTTTTGGTTCGGTTAATTATACTGGGAGACTCCCTAGAATGGCAGTGGGGACAATGACAATGGTCTGGGCCAGACCACTTCGACAAGGTGTTTTATACATACCTGGGAAATATGATTAATTATTCCCTAGTTATCTTTGTTATTTAGCACACAGAGAAATACCATGTTTATGTTTCAGGGTCTGTCTCGTCATCTGTGTAGTTCGATTTTTGTGTCTACTCCTTTTTTTAGAAATGGTGCTGGCCACCTCTTATAAATGTTCATTGTTCTATCTAGGGGACAGAAGTCTTGTCAGGTATGTGCGTAGACCGTGAACTGCTTATTGTTGTCCTCTGCTTAATGAGGGGCTTAGAGGGGCAGTTTTGTTCTTTAGACAGCTGAATGGAGACTTTCTGTTTTGTTGAAATTCATGAGAATGCCTGGGTGTTTTCGAGTTATTTGACATCTCAGTCCTTGCCTACCTTCCTGTGTGAGTTTCACCACACAGATACAGGTGGAATAAACCAGCAGCACAGAAGCATACATATTTTTGTTGAGTATTTGATGTGCGTTCTAATGAGTACCAGTGTTGTTCACCTGTTGTTGGGCCACGCTTGACACTTGTGGAGTGAAAATCCTGTCTTTTGATTCAGATGTGTAGGTCCTCGAGGGAAAATAAATGGCTTCTATCGTAATCTTGTTGCATTAGTGATTCTGTAAGACGTTTTCTTTGTTCATTACACTTGGAAACGATTGGATTTCTCTCCAACTTTGCACCAGACCTCTCAATATTTTCATTAAAAACATTGTATTTATTAAAAACAGCAATGAATACCTTACATCTAACATATTAATGAACTGATTCATTAAACAGTTCAGAAATACCTTCCTCATTGTGAAGGTATGAGCACTGGTTTGAAAATGCTCTTGATAAAGAAACAGCATTTGAAATCTATGAATTGATGGTGAAAAGGATTTGCATTTAAGCTGATGAATCTACAATGACGAAAAAAATATATCCCTTATTATTTATGAAACAACATGCTGCAGTTACATGAATAGGAACATTTGATGTATTGATAACCAGCAGTCTGTTAATAATAACATGCATGTATGGAAGTTATTGTGTAATGTAGAATCGGTCGACTGATTAATTTACTTCCGCATTTTCCTCACTTCCCTTTAGGAGGCTTAGCACGGGTAAGGACGGATCTAGGTCAGACGCTGGAACGGAAGCCTTTTCATTACAGCTACGATCCGGCGTGCATTTTGTTTGAGACATATTCGCAGCGAACGAGAAGTTAATTCAACAGAAGGTGAGCATATAAGGATTGTTTAGTTCAGAGAAAGGGCGATTACGTAGCCTAAATGATGAATATTTCGAGCTGTAGTTGGACTACTGGCTTCATGGCATGGACTGTTTTGAGTACTAGCTAGCTATGTCCGTGGCCATTGCGTTGTCAGTATGTTGTTGAGGTTGTGTTTTCATGTGTGATCTAACCTACCATAAGATACATTTTTTCCATGAAAATGTTTTTAACAAGCTAAGGGCTTAAACTGTTATCAGGTACATCATTTTATTTATTTGTCCAAGTCTGGTTTCAGTTTAAATTCCCTGAGCCTCGCTTGAGTAAGTCTCCCCTGACGTTCCTTTGTCAAATATTTGTTTTACACAAGGGCGCAATCCCTCACATTAGTTGACTTTTCATAAATTCGATTTGTAATGCTTAGATGTTTACGGTACTGATACATGTCAGCGAAGCCAAATTCTGTATTCCAGTTGGGGAAAGTTTAATGAGGAGCGAATTTAGCTAGCGGCGGCCAATCAGATGGTTTGGTGTTGTCTCTGACGGTTTGAAAATTGCACGACCATGGCGTCTTTGGGTCGTTTAATTAGCTAAAAAAGAAACGATTGGAGTGCGTTGTACGGTTTTTGTTGTTGTTCCTGCCACGTGAGATACTTAATCCTGTGCTTACTTTAACAAAATGACGGATCTGATATAAAAACAAGTCACTGGATAGCCTACTAGCTGGCTAGCTTGCTAACTAGCTCGCTAGTCAAGTCTGTTACGCTATTTCCACTCGCCACGCCACACCACGCCCCGCCCACTCTTTTCTCGTTTCTCTTCTATGGCACGTATCAGTACCGTGTTAACAGCAGTCTCTGATTACAGACAATTTAGGTACAAAGTAAAACATATTTGTTTTTGTCGTTTATGATATTGATGTAGACTATTCAAGAAGGAAATTGATAATATTGTTAAATCTAATTATTGAACACTTACTCATAGTTCTATTGTGTTAGAAAGAAGTCAGACCATTTTGGAGGCAGAAGTGAGCTGCTAAACTCAGTGTATCCACCAGAGTGCTTAAAGGACAGAAAATATTACTAATCTCAAGGTGCACACATGCTATTTTCTAAAATCTTAAAAAAATACATCTGATCAGATTTACTTCTAGAAACACAATGAAGAGAAAGACATCACTCGAACCATCCACTTCAGAGAAAAGGTATAATTACATGATTTGGACTCATCACTTTACCAAATACATTTAATATAAGAAATCTAAATAAAAAAAAATACTGTCTAAAAGAATCTGCTATGACTTTGAAGCTTCTATGATTTCAGTGTCAAGCTGGTAAGGTCAGACTCACCTGCATCCAGCTATGTGTCTCTAAAGACAATGGATCCACCAGCAAACTTCAAAGAAGAATTTGGACTTCATTTAAGGTCTGCTGAGGAATCCTCCACTTCAAGCAGATTGTGATACATTGGACTGATGTGTTCTTAAATTTGAATCAGATTAAATGAGATGAATGATTGAAATTCCAGGGAGAAATTATTTAAAGAAGTGTTTTACAGTAGTAGGAGTTATCCAGGTTAGATTAAAGCAAGCCCCACATTTCACTTTGCACACAAAATAGTTTTTGGTCACAAGTGGTTCCTTTCTGGGGCAGTGTATTCTTTTCCTCAATCGCTATAATTGCACAGTTCTCTCCAATGTAGTCCTATAATCTAGAGAGTATGGAGAGATGACTTTAAACAAGGAGAATATATAGAGGAAGTGTATTGGGGTGAGACGCGGGAGTGATGTACGCGTGGTTGCCTGTATTTTCGCGCTGTGCTTGTTATGTGACGTACTCCCAGGGTTTGTAGGGTGGAAATTCTGTATATTCGGTTTTTAAATTCTAGATTGGTGTTTCCCCCCCTTATGTTAATGTGTAATGTGTATTTTTAGAAAGCGATGTTGAGTCAGTTTAATTTCTACACTTCAGTGGGACTTTCCTTTTGTTTTAGCGTCTTCCTGAGTCAGTTTGATTATCTGCAGATATAAGTCCACTCCAGTTGCAATATTGTATTTGTGATTGAAGGTATGTACTGTGACGGTTAAAGACGTCATGAAAGCAAAGGATATGCCAGATTGTGTGAGATTGATACAGTATGGAGTTCATGAATCCATCAGAGAGTGAATTTGACATGACCTTAGCTGTCTTTGGTTGGATAGGTAGCACATAGTTAGACCAAAACTCCATGATGATGGATCATTTTTGGAAGTATAAGTTTGACCCAGAGAGAAATTGAATATGAGAATCACCTGAAACATCCAACCATCCTATTTTTATTCTATCATTAAGTCATTTCTGATTTGGCAAAGTGATCTCTGACATTCTAAACAAATGTGTGGTTCTGCTATAACAAGCTTTGATGATCATAATTTTTTTTATATTTTGTGATTTTAGAGTAAAGCGGGAGAGATCAGAGTCACCTGCAGGTAGCTGTGTGTCAATAAGGTCAATGGATCTCCAAGGAAAGTTCAAAGAAGAATTCACGCCTGATTCAAGGTGAGCTGAGGAATTATCCACTAATTGATATTTCTATAGGACTGTTTTCAGGTTTAAATCTGAATAAATGAAATAAATGATGGGTAATCAAGGATCATTACTCAACTGGTTAATGCCTCTGCAGAAGAGAGGCCGATGTCTAGGGCAAAATACGGCATTCTTTTCCTCTGTTGCTATAGTTAAACATGCTCATACGCATCATATTTCTCTCCACTGTAGACCTATAATCTAGAGAGTATGGCGAGAGTATTGTAAAGGAGGACAGTATATATGAAGAGTATCAAAACTGCTGTTTTTAGAAGCTTGAACCTACTTGATGAATTTATACATACAATATAAAGGATTTAGTGATATCTAGTGGTGATGCTGCAGATTACAACCAACCGAATACTTGTCCCTTTCCAAGTGTGTAGGAGAAGCTGCAGTGGCCGTCAGGTGCCATAACATCCCTGTTGAGAAACAAATCTTCTTGCTTGCCATAGTTCTTGTGTACTTAGTATTCCTACATATCTAGTGAGAAGGCTGATTTTACCTTCATCCAGAAAATGGTGTCTTCATTGGATAAAGGAATGGAGAAGAATACTCGAAAAATAATGATTACCATTTTGTCATGCCGTAGATGCCCTAGAGACATAGATGCATAGCTAATTCGGGGGGAAAGAAATGGCATAAGCAAATGATAATGTGGGCAACTGCAGACCATTGTACATTCTGATTAGATTGAATGCGCCAAAGCATTTGCAATTTGTTCAAAAGAGGGAGAAATTGCTGTGATGTTCACATGTGAATAGATGATGTGGAGTTTAGTTAATTCCGAAGTTATTAATAAGAAATATAAGTGTTATGATGGTCATAGAATAGGGCCGAACGATTTGGGAAAATAATCGTATTGCGATGATTTAAATACGACCAACATTTAGTGTCAAATATTCTTTCCCACATTTTTATTTAACTGCTCATTACAGAAAAAAGAACAACAAATTGGTGGCTTTGCCACTGTGCATTTAAGTAATTTAAACAAAGTCATTGTAAGTTTAAACACTAGGCATGCACTTTTTAAACACTGTGGAAAATTTAACAACTTAATTTTTTTATTATTATTATTATTTTTTAGACCACATTGTAATGGCTGACGTTGCGGTTAGAAAATTGCGTTTCCCATATTGCGATTTTATCGCAAATGCAATTAATCGTTCAGCCCTAGTTGTAAAACTAACAAGTTTGTACCATATTCGCACCTAGATTGTGGTTAAACATATGTGTTAAGATATAGTCATATTAGATTATGACAGAAGTCTGTAATTGAATGAAACTATCCAAAGCTTTCACATTAAAACCAAAATGTAGACCTAAGGATAAGGGAAGTGAGGTCAATATGAGGACAAGACATTTAACAGGTTATTTACAGCAATACTCTCACTTGTCATCCATCTTTATGCATGCCTTATCCACCTAAACAATTATCCACTAATATATGCAGACATCCAGCTATAATTACTTTAAAACGATATTGATGAGTTACTGTGACCAAAATGGAGGCTGAATACAGTCATTATTTATTATTATTTTTAGTTTCTGTATGTGTGGGTATATATGTTGACTGAATATATTTCAGGAATGAGTAATTGTATTTTTCAGAAAAATATCTTGTGAACTGTGCATTGTAGCACATAACATGCTAAAGGTACGCTATGTGCAGTGATTTAGTCCACAGTTCTTTGGTGAAATATAAACTATTTCATTTCTCAAAGCTTTGTGATATGCAAATGTGTGTTAATATACTGAAGTCATCCGTCACAAATACAAATGTGTAGTGTCTCAGATTTAGATTTGGTGTTTTGACCACATTGGTGTGTAGTAGAAACGGAAAAAGACTAACCATTTGCAGTTAGACGCGAAAATGTAGTGTTGAAAAGGGAAAATAGCGTTTTGAATGCGTTAGAATGGTGCTGTTTTGTGTTCAATATGTCGAGTCCTAGTTTTAGAAAGAAAGTAATACGTAGTGTGTTGTTAATCACCAGTGCTCATTACTCTGATCTAAATCAAATCTCCTTTATCGTTTCTGCAGTGAGTTCATATCCAGTCTGTTGACAGAGGACCTCTTCAGATGTACAGTGTGTACGGATGTGCTGAAGGACCCGGTCTCCATCCCCTGTGGACACAGTTACTGCAAACAGTGCATCACCTCATACTGGGCCCAGCCTAACCATGCAGGACACTATGCCTGTCCCCAATGCCCACAGTCATACAGCTCCCATCCTGCACTTTACACAAACTCAGCCTTAGCGGAAGTGGTCCTGAAGCTCCAGCAGTTCAGTCCTGTTCTACCTGCCCACTGCTACGCTGGTCCTGGAGATGTGGCCTGTGATTTCTGCACTGGGAGGAAACTCAGAGCTGTGAAATCCTGTCTGACCTGCACTGCCTCCTATTGTGAGTCTCATGTCAGGCAGCACTACACAGTTCCAGCCCTGCAGAGACACAGACTGGTGGAACCTGGATACCAAGACAAAAAACTCATGGATCAGTGTGACATTAAAACGGGGGACTTGAAACAGGTCAGGTTTAATCATGACTTATTTTCTCTGTGGCAGCTGTGTTTTTTTGTATGTAGTTATTGTCAGGATGCAGAGTTCAGTCATTGGACAGGTTCGAAATAGGTGTAACTGACCATCTCCTGTTGCTTCATTTTCACAGAATGACCAAAGCCATTGGCAAATGGTAGGAAAGGATGGAAAGCATCTGGACCAGATTACAGCTGTTTTGCAAAACTGTGAGACGCTGAATGCTACACATAGAAATCTGCAGGAGAAGTTGCTGCAGAAGCTCCTGGTGCTTCCACAGAGGCTGCAGGAGCTGCCAGAGTTGCAAGAGATGCAGAAACTTCTTCATCAACAGCAGCAGAAGCTCCAGGAGCTTCGGCAGGAGCAGCTACGGCGGCAGGAGCAGCATCTGCAGGATCAGCATTTGCAGGAGCAGCAGCGGCAAGAGCAGCAGCGGCAGGATCAGCAGCGGCAAGAGCAGCAACTGCAGGAGCAGGAGCAGCAGCGGCAGGAGCAAGAGGTGCAGCGGCAGGAACAGCAGCGTCTGCTGCAGGAGCAGCAGCAGCAGCGCCAGGATCAGCAGCGTCAGCTGCAGGAGCAGCAAGTTGCGGAGCAGCAGCGGCTGCAGGAACAGCTACGGCGGCAGCAGGAGCAGCAGCGGCAGGAGCAGCAACGCCGGCTGGAGCAACATCTGCAGGAGCAGCAGTGGTGGCTGGAGCAGCAGCGGCTGGAGCAGCATCTGCAGCAGCAGCAGCGTCAAGGGCAAGAGCAGGTGCAGGTCCAGGTGCAGCAGCAGCAGCAGCTGCAAGAGCAGCTACGACGCCAGGAGCAGCGGCGTCTGGAGCAGCACCTGCAGGAGCAGCAGTGGTGGCTGGAGCCGCGGCGGCTTGAGCAGCTGCGTTTGGAGCAGCTGCATCGTCAGCGGCAGCAGCAGTTTCTGGAGCAGGTTCTGCAGCGGCAGGAGCAGCAGGAGCGTCAGGAGCTGCTGCAGGACTAGCTGCAGCAGGATGACCAAAACCACAAGCAGATGTTGGAAAAACAGGACAGAGGTGTGAATGGCAACAGCCAGGATGCTGCTATTGTGCAGGAGAGTCCACATCAGGGGATAACAGGGGATAATTGGGTGATATTTCATTTCCACACCCACACCTTTATGCGAAATAATACCACACCATGATGCAAATTATACGCATGATACTTGTTTTGGCTCTGCCAGCGATTTGTTTAATTGTTTTAGTCATGTAAGGACTTTTATTTTGAATTGAGAAACATACAGGAAACTCATTTGTCAGGAATTTGGTCAGTTAGAAAGACAGCATGGGAAGCTCACATGTGCTTCTCGACCACTCCTTTTTGTTAGCACTTTGAAGGCATTCCCTCTAAGTGAAAAATGTTAGTAATTGTTCATGTTTAGTTAGTGCATTTTGACCTGTGAAATGTTAATAATGAAGTTATATTAGTCAATGAATTTTCTGTTGAATACATACATTTCGGTTCACCTAGCTAAAGCAGTTCATCCTTGCTACTTACAGTTACCTGGTAGGCTAAATGCCTCATGCTTGTATCCATCCTCTGCATTTGTACAATTCACATTACCTTGTACTTATTGGTGTATGTATCTGTATTTGTTTCACACCATTCACATGATAAAGCTCAATTTCACCCTCGGCATCCAAGACTTATGGTGTGGTGGTGTTGAACTTGCTGGATATCTGAATGAGGAAACTCAGTGAGGCCAGTACAATAATCACAAATTATACACATGATATTCCTGAACACAAATCATCTGATTGGAACATCTAGGCTGCTAGAGGACGGGAGAAGATGATGCCGTGTTGGAGCATAAGTTTCCGTTCATAAAGCCTTAATGAAGAATATTCTCGTATTTGTTTCTCATCTGACTAATTTCTACACCAATATATTTCTAAATGTAACGATACTGAACCCTGTGTGTGGCAGTGTAGTCATAATGTTACTTCTGCAAATGAACCAGTTTTTGTTCAAATAGATCCTTACCAACTGGCACCATCCACTTTCACAAAGCACTGATGGCCCTAAAATACTATTCTGTGAAGTTAACCTAAAAAAATTAAAGTATATTTAAAGAACCCTGAAAACAAAAATATTATGTATAATTTCCTCTTATGTCAGCTTTACTCTCAATTCTTTTCAAAGCAGATCAGCAGTCGGTACTTCTCTACGGTTTCTCTCTCTCACACACATACACACACAAAGCAATAGTGCTCTGGGGATGGACAAAGACTACATGAACAGGAAAACAGGACAGGTTACTGGGAGGATCCACAGGGTAAACTAGTTTGACAGCATTCAGAAACTGACCATCTTTGTGTCTTATTATTTTCTTAATCCACATCAATCTGAATTGGTCAGAAACTTTTTGTCATCTGCCCATTTTAAGATGGACAACTAAACCCAGCTCATCTGATGTGTCCCCCAATGCCAGGACTAATTATGACTTGGAGTTTGTGTGGTTTTCAGAGGAACACTGAGAAAGAGGGAAAACAGTGATGTTTAAAGCAGAAAAGCATTGCAAAATCAGATTAATCTTGCTTATTTTACACTGTTTAAAACATTAAAGTTTGAGAAACACACTTAACAGCCTACCCATCATGTTGTACGGGACAGTGATGAGGTACAGACCATTTCAGAGATAAATGTTCCAATCTAGTTTATCATAAAAGCAATGTGGCTCAGGTTAAGATGGCTGCCATAACACTGATCTCAAGAAGCACTAGGAAACCTGGCAGCCGTTTGTTTAGGTGCAACTGGCTGGAAGTGAGAGAGGGGTCCTGGAAGGTAAATCTATGGCTGGCTTCTACACTTCACCCACCTTCCCACTCCAACAATCCACCATTACTACCACTCTTAAAAACTTAATTTAAAAAAGATATTGTAAAATAATTGTGGGGCTTACCTGTAAAGCTGTCCAGGGTCTCTATGGAGAGGACTGGAGGCTGCAGGGCTAACTCACAGATGCTGAACTCACAGGTCAGGGGCAGATGGGCCAGGTACCGATCCCGACGGCAGTCTTCATACAAATACACACACACAGGGCAGTCTGCCAATTTACCCGTCTGAACTGCATTGCCATTCTAGTGTTTAACGTACAGTGCGATTCTGGCAAAAGGTTGTTGATTTTGAGCGTAACAACCAATTATATTACACAACCTCCACTGTGAGAGTGTGTGTGGACATGTACGTGTATCTGGATCTCCACCTCTGTTGGCACGCGCGCGCGTGTGTGTGTGTGTGTGTGTGTGTGTGTGTTTTGTGTGTGTTTTGTGTGTGTGTGTGTTTTGTGTGTGTGTGTGTGTGTGTGTGTGTGTGTGTGTGTGTGTTTTGTGTGTGTGTGTGTTTACCTCGGTGACTGCCTGTCCCTCCACCTCTACTACAGTGGCGGTGATGGCAGGGGGGCTGGCCTCCAGCCTGCCATGCTCCCTCCCTTGTGATAGTAGTTTGATGCGATTGTGTTTGTGTTCAGCTGCTCAGATAATCAATGAGAAAGGTCAGATGAGGCTCACCCTGGTAAAAGTAGTAGTAGGGCCCAGGCTCTGAGGTCTGGGGCCTTCCTGCCTCATTCTGGGGAGCTGCAGGTGCCCCCTCTAATGCCTGTGAGGCCTCTGCATCAGCCTTCTGCTTCAGACGGTCCTTCAGGCACCCCCTTAGCAACCTCCACAAACCTGAGTGGCAGCCCTCCCAGATCCAGTGGTGCTTAGAAGTCTGAGCTTCGCGTTGTCATGGCGCCATTATCCGTGAGGACTTTCACCCCTCTAATAAAACCCGGCAGTTTTTGAGAATAGTATAGGACTATAGCACTATAAGTACTATATACTATAACAGAACTGGGGAAATGACCAAGATCAAAGCGGAGGAGCATTTGATGGAATCATGAAGAACTTTTATTTCCCCTCAGTGGCACATTAGAATGCCTATGAGACTGGGCCATTACAAGCAAGAGTGTCGGGCAGTGGGTTCATCTGAAACACATCTTTGCATTTGCGTGGTGTATGTGTGTGTGTGTGTGTGTGTGTGTGTGTGTGTGTGTGTGTGTGTGTGTGTGTGTGTGTGTGTGTGTGTGTGTGTGTGTGTGTGTGTTTGTGTGTGTGAGAGAGACTGTGTGGGTATGTACAATACTTGTGCTCTGAGCAAAGGAAACCATTGAGGTGAGGTCTGTCTCATAAAGTGATCTCCGACAAACATGTACTGCACAGTTATATCGAATTAACCATGCATTCTAATGACACTATTTTGCCCTCTACAAACAAAAACATTTCCAAACTTTTGAGACTATTTATTTTTTAGGGGAGTGGGCTTAGCAGGACTCCAGATGTAATTGCTTTAGTCCAGGGGAGTGGTTTCTTTGATATGTATTTGTATAGGTGACAACTGCTGGCAATATTTCAGTAACTATTTAAATCTTTCATGTGCCTGGTGTTACAATCCACCCTGTGTTATACTCAAGGCCCATGATGGAGCCCATCTTTGACTTGGAAGTCTTGCTTTGGCCTGCAAAAGTGATACCTTCTTTTAGCCACTAGGTGGCGTAGTGAGGAGGATTGAGTGAAGTTATGCTTGTGCTCTCTCATGGGCTCCCCCAGCTGGGAATATAGAAAGCATTATCAATATCAGCGAAGTCTGTTCTCTCTTGATTCTGAACGAGTGATAGATGAGTGCACAAAACTGTGGCCTACCATTGGGGGCACTGTTGAGTCGATCATATCTCCCTCTTCAGCCTTCCTGATTATGTTATCTCTTATTTAATATCTTGTCTACTCCACTCTCACACACACAGATGGTTAGAGGGTGACACAGTCTGAAGTGGAGCAAGAAGGTTAAAGGTAAGCTCCTGATTTAAGGTTGCAGAGAGGTTTAAAAAAAAAAACAGTTCATGTATTGTGATTTAGTTACAAATAATGCTAAAATGTGTTGAAAATGGGCAATCATTAACACCCTCAAGTCAAATGTGTGATAGGTTAGAATTATTAAAACTACAATTATATCTAACTACCCTCCATATAAATATGCATCAAATTTAGTGTTTGTATTGTTTAACTTTCAGGTTAATTAAACATTGAAATTTAAATGGTATTTAGCATGAAAGAAAGATGCATAGAATCTAATTAAGTTAATACAAAGTTGCCCTGGAAAATCTCATATATTTGTATTGTGTATAATCACAAGATACATGAATATATGAGATATATAAAATCCCTGCCATGTAGGCCACATTTTATTGGATGCAAAATATTTTAAGACAATCAAAGTAGTATTTGCTGTCACAGCTTTCAGGACACAGTCATGTTTCTTATTATGACCTGATCTCTGTTAATTTTTTTTGTAATCTTCCATTTACTCTCATACGGTGGTCATATCACAAAATTATCAATCACCAATTTTTGAATGATCTTTTGAATTTGAGTTTTTTACTTATTGTTTTAGTTCATATAACACTTTTTTTTACACAATATTTAACCGTTCTTTTCATAGATTATATTTCAACGTAACACAAGTTATCACAGTGTGGTTTCATCTGTGGCTGGTTAAGTAGGCCAGATGCCCTGGCAGCCTTTTAGTACAAATTGAGTACGTTAAGTCTTGTTCATTTTCCCACGAGAGTTCGATTACAGTATGTAGAGAACAAACACACACACACGGCCACAAACACACACACTATACAGTCAAACAGGTACACAACCACAAATACACACACACAAAGTCACACAGGTACATACACCAACACCAACAATCACCATACAAAACTCTGCAACACACTTACAGACAACAAGTAAATAAGTAAGTAAGTAAATAAATATCTTTCAGTCTTCATATCACAATAAATACATTTTTGACAGAAAATATATCATAGCGATATCAAATGTTAATTTAAGAAACTGATTTCATTTTGGCAGGAAATCCAAACTCAAAATCCTCATTGGTAAAGCATCTTCAGGACCAGCTGTGTTCTTCCTGAAATCGGCAGAGGCACCAGTGACTCTGAGCTCCTGACTGACAAGTAATGGAGGCCATCCTCTGTGCCAGTGTGTTCGTTGGACTGTTTATTTGGCTGTGGGCTGTATATTACCTTTACTCTTACTGGTGTGGTGTTGGCAGATTCTCCACCTTTATCATCTTCCTCCTCATCAGTGACCTCCTTGATCTGGTTGTCACACCATTAATGATCCAGATTATCGATGGGCCACATATTTGTAGGTGGGTCTGCTCCACTCTGTTTTTTGGAACACGGCCCCTTGCCCTTTACCTCCACCAGCTGGTGGCACTAGAGAGCATTCTCCATCTCAGACGCCGCCAGTATTCAGCTCACATTGCCTTTCCTCTCAACTCCATGATTATCTGTCTCTCTGTGTGGGCTACTGTGTCATTTATTATTCGCTGGAGTAATCACATGGAACTTCCATTGTTCAGATTCAGCGTTTATGTAGTCTTGTGTTCACTTGTGGTCGCTCTGGTCATGGCTATTGTCACATGTGTGCTAGCCCTCACTGACCGTCCAATCATCTCTCAGGCCTCCTCACCTCGGCAGGGAAGAAGGGCAGCCATGCTGGTTAGCACGGCATCAATTGTGTCATTTTTGTTTGTTTACCTGCCTGTCATGGTAGTCATGTGCCTGGCAGTCTACCCATCACCCTTCACGTACGATTACCTCTTTTACCCTCTCATATACGGTCACCCATTTTACCGTGTACCAGCGCTTGCTTGGCTGCTGACCACCTCTGCTATGTTTTTAAGGGTGATTACTGACCCGCTGCTGTGTGTGCTGGTCTGCTCACAGATCAGAAGGCAGAGCGCTGCCACCACTGAGGGAGATACGCTAGTTGGGCTCCAGGCTGATCTGGTATCAGATTGATTACTTCTCCTGATTTTAATACTGTTTGTTGAACTGATTATTAGTTTTTACACATAGCTCATTTGTGAAGAAAATAAATACTGATGCTATTTTGTGTATGTATGAATGTTGTCTGAATCAGCATGTCACAAAATGGATGTCCTTTTATACTGCTTGCTTTAACAAGAAGGAACAATGTTCTTTAAGTGTTAAGTGATGTTGAATACATTTTAAAATTGTAGACATTAAAATAAAATGCAATTTTCTTCATTATTCTACTGGTCAAACTTGTCTTAAAGTAAAACAAATAAATAAACTACAAATTTAAAAAGCCTGCTTTATTTTATACATTGTTTATGAAAGAAAACAAAAGAGAGAACAAGAGAGGGAGGAAGTGGCTGGGTCCTCTGAAGTATTAAACTATAATAGTGTTGTGTAGTGCAGTTCTGCTACATTAGGCTATACTGGTAAGACGACCAAAACACCTTCAAGAATTTAAACTTATTTATTAAACCATATTCTTTCCTTTAGTCCATTTAGTGAAAGCTCTGGAGGATGTTAAAGCATATTTACATTGGAGGAATTCAATTACAAGGAATAAACATAGTTCAAGCAAGATAAGACACATTTTTAAAAATACAGCACATTATATACAAAGTCAATTCAATGTGCTTCATATTATCTGCCAGTGTAAAGAGCAAGATTATGAGACTGTCACAGAAATAAATATAGATTATATACTTGAAGTTAGTTTAAATTCCATTCTGAACAGTTTACATGCTGTCATAATGAAAATAAACAATTACAAAACAATTGTACAACTGCTTATTAATTGGTGGAATAGTTTAAGGAGTTACATTTTGAGATAAAGTATTTTTTTCTGAATATACAAAATAAATGCATCCCACATGTTGGTAAAAGGACAAGAACAATTTAATGCAAAAAAGAAACCTAATACAGATGTAAAACATTTTAAGTTGTTATTATGTTTTGTTGCTCACAGTTCAATAAAACCCCTTACATAAAACATTTACGATTTAAGGGAATTGAGACCATTTCTCTGAAACACACACATGCTTCTGTGGCTATTGAAGGCTTCTGTGGCTATTACACAATAGAAAGCATTACAATTTGCAAAACTATTATCAGTTACAGAAACTCTGACTTTCATCATGAATTGCTTTTAATGCAAGAATTAAGTTTTTAAGACTTCTTAAATAAGTTTAAAGAGTTCTGATTCTTTACTGTTCCAAAAAGCCCTTTTCAAAGCCAGTTTGAAATATTCTCTCCTCTCTTTTCTTATCAGTATTTAGCCTTTTCAGTTGTGTTTATATATCTTTGCATGTAGCTGCATGTATCATAACAGTGTGTATGCTTTCAAATAAGTGCTTGTGGATTACATTTTATTGTCATAGATATTTGATTTCATTACTTCCTTTCATTCCATTCTGTTCTTGTTAATTTGATTTATTTATTTCTAGCCTCATGAAAATTGTAAAGATGATGAGATGGAACATTTTAGAGTGTCATAAAGTACATGCTTTCATACAAACGAAGGTGTCAAAGGTTTTTTTTTTTGCTTGTGGCTGGTGCTTTGTGATCTGTTCTCAACAGTGTGGTATGATGAAGTGTTTAGATTCACGGTGTGTGATATGTTGACAGGAAATGTTTGCAAAGTAAGTAAAAACCCTACAGTTCAAACATACACATACACACACACACACACACGCACACGCACACACACACCCATACACATCGAGGGAGCTGAATTGGAGAGAGTCTCCAACTTCAAATTCCTTGGTGTGTACATCAAGGATGACCTAACCTGGTCCATGCAGGCAGGCTCAGCAGTCAAAACTGCACAGAAGCGGCTATATTTCTGGAGGAGACTCAAGAAGTTTGGCATGTCTTCTAAAACACTCACAAACTTTTACAGATGCACCATTGAGAGCATTGAATGCCATCGCTCTCCGGCCCAATGGCTAAAGTCAAGAAGAAGCTTTCTTAGCCATGTCCAGTCCCTAACAAAGTCTCGGGAAGGAACCAGAATCCAACTCTGGATGGAAAAACTTGAGAATGACCCACCTCCAACTGGCATGGGAATACCCCCCACTGAAAACCTACCCCCTGGTGCAGAAGCATCATGGACCCAATGGAAAACACTAAACTGCCTCAGAACAAGAACAGGACGATCCAAAGATCCGGCAGCCATTTCCCCTTCGTGCAAGGCATCTATAGCACTAGATGCCTGAGGAAAGCACAAAAGATTTTGAAGGACCACAGCCGACCAGGCTATGGACTATTCTCATTGCTGCCGTCTGGTATCCGAACACGGACTACCAGACTAACAAACAGCTTTTCCCCCCAAACTGTAAGGCTTCTGAATCAGCAACACTGATCCACTCAACAGTCGCCACCACCACTTACTCCCTGATCCCCCATTCATACAATACACTTCCCACATATACTATATGCACAATTTTTAATTACATTTTTTATATAACCATACTTCACACTTTAAACTGCTGCTAGCCCTACTTATACTTTAAATTGTTGTATGTTATTGTTATTGTTATATGTTATATGTTATATGTCATATGTTATATGTTATATGTTTTATTGTTATAGTGTTACAGAGTTATATTTTGTTCTTTAAATTGCTGTATGTTAATGTTATATGTGTATGTTAAGTGTTATAGAGTTCTATGTTACTTGTTATCTGTATGACATCTACATGATGATGCTGGCCAAGTCCTAAGAATTTTGCTGTGCTGAAGCAATTTGGTGCATGCAACAATAAACATTTTGAATTTGACTTTGACACACACACACACACACACACACACACACACACACACACACACACACACACACACACACACACACACACACACACACACACACACACACACACACACACACACACACACACACACACACACACACACACACACACACACACACACAGTATATGTTAATTCATATAAAACATTTTACAGTAATGTCTTAGGATCCCACAATCAAATGAGTGATTAGTTAGAATTATTAAAAGTACAATTATATCTTAAACTACCCTACAAATAAATATACATAAAAATTTGTGTTTGTATTGTTTATTGTTATGAAATTTAAATTTAAATGGTATTTAGCATGAAAGAAAGATGCTCAAAATCTAATGAAGTTAATTAAAAGTTACCCTGGAAACCTGGAATCTCATATACTTGTATTATGTTTAATCACAAGATAAATGAATGTATGAGATATATATGAAATCCCTGCCATGTAGGCCACATTTAATTGGATGTAAAAGATTTGAAGACAATCAAAGTAGTATTTCCAGTCTCCCCTTTCCTGGACTCATTTGTGTTACTTATTATGACCTGATCTCTGTTTAATTTATTTAAAAAAGTTAAATAAGTTTAGTCTTATACAGTGGTCATATAAAAAAATAAAAATTGCCAATTTTTTATTGAACTTTGGAGTTTGAGTTTTTGATGAATTTGTTTGGAATTTATTTACTTATTTAACAAAAGTGTAATATTTGTTTTACTTAATATAATAACACTTTTTTGTAAGAGAAATTTCATCAGGATGAACTGACAGAACAGACAAAATGTGTCAACAGAAAGACGAAGACGAAGAACACAATATTTAACCGTTCTTTTCAAAGATTATATTTTAAAGTAACAGAAATGTCATTGCAGTGTGGTTTCATCTGTGGCTGGTTAAGTAGGCCAGATGCCCTGGCAGCCTTTTAGTACAAGTTGAGTATGTTAAGTCTTCTTCTTTTTCCCACGAGTGTTCCATCACAGCATGTAGAGAACAAACACACACACACACACACACAACCACAAAAACACACACACACATACAGTCAAGCAGGTACACACAACCACAAAAACACACACACACATAGTCACACAGGTACAAACACCAACACTTACCATACAAAACTCAGAAACACACTTTCAGACAATAAGTAAATAAGGAAGTAAATAAATAGTCTTTCAGTCTTGATATCACAATAAATACATTTTTGACAGCAAATAACTCATGGAGTCATCAAATATTATTTCCCTACGCTTGAAATCTCCGGTTTATGGGCATGGATTATGGACAAGATACATGTCAATGTCGGGAAAAGAAAGTTTGGGCAGATGCTTTGCAAAAACACAGTTAATCGCTAACGGCTAGTAGCATGCTAACATTAGTTAGGTAGCTCAGACACCTCGCAAATACTCTTAGACATATTTTTCAGTTACAATAATGTGGTTTTTAAATTGTACAGTGTCTATTTCTCGGTAACTTTCTAAACATCTAAGCAAAAAAAAGTTAAACTAAAAACTTCTAGGTTCAAATACGATGGTCTACGGTGTTTGGTTGGTTAAACTAAGATAGAAGGTTACTAGGGAAGGTACGCGACTACCTACTCTCCTCGTCCTGATAGGTCAGCTGTCAAAAAGGCGCTTGACGTCACCCGGCGCTTTTCTGAAAAGTTGAGAAAATTGAACTCAAAAAGGCGTTGGAGGTTGCGCTTTTTTAGAAGTTTTTAAAAGGCGGCGCCTTTTTGAAAAGGCGTCCGCTTTTTTGCTTTTTCCCATAGCATGTAAAAAAGGCGCAGAAGGCGGCGTTTTTTTCTAAAAAAAGGAGTCTAGTGTGAACCTAGCCTTAGGGGCCGATCACACAGGACGCGACTTTTATAAGCGCAGTCGCATCGAAAGCGCGTTGGCAAGATGCACCTGGGGAAAAGCGCCTATGCGCCTGTGGAGTGGTGCTTACAGTTAGCTAGCCAGCTAGCCTATTTGTTTTAAAGGCATTTATAAAAGGCATAGTGTAGAGACGGCCAATTGGTTGCTCACGCAGGTCCACGCATGTGTCCACCGTATAGAATTCGAATAATTCTTACATCTGGAGTTGTATAATTCCTCATAGTTATAAACTGCTAAAATGTGCAACTCCGCGCCTTGCGCTTAAAGTTGAGAATATTTTAACTTTTAGGCGCGCCGTTAAACCGCCAGAAAAGCGCAAGGCGCGGCGTTTAAAAGGCGCACATGAAAGGCGCGCCGTACCATAGGAAAACAATGGTTTTGCTAGCGACGCGCTTTTAAAAGTCACGTCCTGTGTGATCGGCCCCTTAGGCTATACTGGTAAGACCTTGAAAAAACCTTCAAGAATTTCACTTATTAAACCATATTCTTTCTTTTAGTCCATTTAGTGAAAGCTCTGGAGGATATTAAAGCATGTTTACATTAGAGGAATAAAATGACAAGGAATGAAACATAGTTCAGGAATGATAAGACAGACTTATATTCATACTGCACATTACATACAAAGGTCACATTACATGCTTCATATTATCTGTTATGCAGTGTAGTGCACTTAACAAAAATACGCTCACACGGTCAGTGTGGGTTTTGATATCATTTTTACTGGGCGACTTCCAACATGTATCTCACAGTGTATTGCCTGTATGCCTAATGCATTCTGGGTAAGGCAGTTAACTTGCACATAACAACACATTATCTGCCAGTGTAAACAGCAAGATTATAAGACAGTCACAGATATAAAAATATATTTTCTACTTGAAGATTGTTGTAATTGCAATCAGAACAGTTGACATGTTGTCATACCCCTACTGAAAATATACATTTACAAAACAATTGTATAACTGCTTATGAATTGGTCAAACTGTTTAAGGAGTTAAATTGTGAGTGAAATTCTGTTGTCATTTTTTCAAAATATATAAAAGCCTTATGAGAATTGTAAGGATGAATAGATTTAACATTTTAGAGTTCCAGAAAGTTCATGCTTTTGTAAAAAAAAACTTGTGTCAAAGGTTTTGTTGTTTTTTTGCTTGTGGCTGGTGCTTGGTGGCAGGGGCATAACTATAGGGGGTGCAGCAGGTGCGGTTGCACCTGGGCCTGAGGGTCTTATGGGAACGTAGCCGGGGGGTTTTCTGCCAAAGAAAAATATCTGTGCAGGGAGGGGGCATGGCGTCGGCGGTTAGTGACAATTTCACAGTATAAAGTGTTGTAGGCTGAATATATCTGCGCAGAATGAGGTGGCATGGTGGCGTGGCGGCAGTTACAAACATGGGGTGCGGGACTGTAAAATGATTGGTAACCACTGCCTTATACCACTGACTAGGGCCTTTCATAATAGCCTGCACCTGGGCCCGTCGTAACTACGTTACTCCACTGCTTTGTGGGCTGGTGCTTGGTGGGCTGTTCTCAACAGTGTGGTCAGGTAAAGCGTCTAGATGCACACACACAATCAACATATACAGTATACATGTATGTAAATACATCTGACCATTTGTAGCAAACTATCTTTTTTGTAGCTGCTTAGGTTATTACATAATCACAAGTTCAGCTATAAGAATAGCAAAGATAGGTTATCAGTCACTGTGATTCCATCAATACCAAGAAACCGCATTTTATTTTAAATAGTTAGTTTAAATTATTTGTACACATACATTTATGTGCTTTTATATTTAATATATAATATATGTGTAACAGCTGGAGTAATCAGGTCTTAGTGGCAGACGTAAGGTATGTCTGTGCCTGTGGTTGGGGCATGGTGGGGTGGCCTCTGGTATCATCAGTGTGGGCAGGTGACCTGTTTTCATTATTGCAAAATATGTTTACAGGGAAAATCTGTCATATGTACAAAAGAAAGTCACACACACACGCACGCACACACACACATGTAAAAAAAATGCTTGATGCTGTTGTCCAATTGCCAACTTAAATCCTGTCTTTGACTTGTTTTTGAACAGGAAAAACCACTGGTGTAAATACTTGGGTCTTTAGATCGAAATACGTATTCACATTAAGACTTGCAAATACACATGATAAAAAAAATAAAACTTTAGGGATTCTAATAGTTAGACCAGTGTTTTTCAACTTTTTTGTGTCAAGGCACACTTAAGACACAGAAAAAATCTCACGGCACACCAACAACTGAAATGATATGAAAATCTAAACCCAAACATCGTTACAGCATGAGCATAATATACTCAAGAAATAAGGGAAACGCGTGTTCTATTTGTTGTATTTTATTAAACTTAACATCATCCTAATGCCAAGATGGCACGGCTTTATGCCCAGGTACAGGTAATTTTGGACCGGCTGCATTACCGCCACACGCCCGTAGAGCAAAAGACATGCAATTAGAACGACAACTGTCATGGTATATGAACATCGTTAAGTAAGGAATAACAGACGACGAGCTGTGCAGTTCTACAAAGTTAATGGACGCTGCGGGGCAAAGAACTCCACGACGCGAAGAACTGCACAGCTCGGAGGCCGTTATCCCGCTTATCTCCCATTTACAACATCCAAAAAACATTTTATTATTATTATTATTATTATTTAGAATTTCCTTTATCTTTAGGAAATTTAAAATGCATAATAACCTGATGAATTCTTGATTTGAAGCCTAGTGCTCCCGTTAGAGAAAGTAGTGCGTGGAACTGGACCTTAAGTTTCCCCGGGCATTGCTGCAAAGTGACACTCATGAGCTCACATCTGTAAACGGACACACGGACACAGGTGTTGTTCATAAGGTTTTACTATTTACAGTTGAACTCCACGTTTCCGTTGATGGTGAAGTTGGACAGAGCAACAGGGAGGTCAAGTTTGATAATTTTGGTCGAAGACTCACAATCGAGCCGGCTAGTTAGCTGTGTGAGCTACTATCTGTTTCGATGGGTTTTTTGTCTTAGCGCTAGCAGCCGCCTATAAATAATATTCGAGACTTTCTGTTAAGACTTACAATACTCTGCAACATTCGTGTAGCACATAAACAACTAACCGAGTCAATTTAGACACATAAAAATTCGTGTAGATAGCTTAATTCACATAAAACATTTCCCACTAACTTCTCCCAACACGCCGCCATCTTTGTTCAAATTATCCTAGCTGTCAAAAAATTAACGTTACGTTGGTTGTCAATGGTAACCATTCAAGAGCATTGATATGGAACGGCGATTTAACTTTTCTACTGGGACTACGTCCAAGGTGTGCGGTTCCACCAACTTAATGTACACCCCATTAGCCAATCAGAAAACAGTATTTCGTTCCAGAGGGAGATAAGCGGTAATACTTTAAAAACAGAACATTGTGCACCCTTCGCGCAGCATAATTTATGGAAACAACTATGCCGCCACACGACAATACATTTATTATGAAGTGACATAGTACTCACTTAATGCGAAATCTGGGCCTGTTTAGATGCACACAAACGTTGTATCCGGGCAGGAATTGATGAGAGGCACACACGTAATTCCTCATCAATACGTCTCGCGATGGTGTTATCTGAGAGGGGAACTTTAGCAATCTCCTTCACTGCATCTGGGACTAGCATGACATTGACAATGGCTTTGCAGGCGGATAATATCAATGATTCCCCCACAGTGTGTGGCTTTTACTTAGCTAGAAGTTCCGCTACTAAATAGCTAGCTTCCAGGGCTCTCTCGGACACCTTTGTGACCTTTGTCATCATAGTGGCCTGTTTGACAGTGCTGTCACGCATACAAACAAAATAGTCAAGGTCCTTGTCTTGGAGCGCAGGGTGTTTAGTTTGCAAGTGGCGTTTTAAGCTTGCTAGGGACACAGGAATTTTGAAGGCCAATTGCTTTTATTTGCAGCTCCAAAAGTAAGGCTACGTTACAGTGTGTCCGAAAAAAGTTGACCCAGAAGACGTCTACGTACAATCAGCTGGCAGCAACGGCGAAATATTTTTTTTTTTTATCAGCTGGCAGCAACGTGGGCGGGTTTTAAATGCGATAAAAACAAAATCCCGGCTTGTCTCCTCGCCGATTTAAACAGCCAACCGAGCAACAACTGTCTGGCATTTTACTAACTTATATTAAAAGAGCTTGAAAGGTGGGGGGTTCCTGTATTCATTTCCGTGTTAAACAGCTGTGGAACGACTTTTTGCCCGCCAGCTGGTCATTCTGACGTCAGCTGAAAACTATCAATATCATTTTAAACTCTCACTAACCGCGCTGCCACGCCCCGGTCATCTGACCGCAAATTTTGCCAATATAATTTTAAACTCTCACTAACCGTGGCTGCCACGCCCCCGTCCCCTGATCGCAAATATTTACATTTCCTTCTTGAGCTCACCATTTTAGCCTTCTTTTGATACAGCTCATCATCTGGATCAGGTGTCGGGATCTTGATTAGGACCGAGTTCAACTACTTTTCTTTTCAAAAATTCTCCATTAGACTTTTTTGCGTGTACTGTACCTATCTCTTAATCTCGCCTCAGCAAATCTGCCTATTAATTACGCTGCGTACCGCCTACCACAGGCAAAGGGGAATATTGAGCCTTCATACCACCAACAGCGCGATGACACACACACAAAAACATCAAGTTGGCTGTTCTCGCACATAGTGATTTTTCTCACCAATGAAGTGACAACATGTAAAATAAAAAAAATGTTTTTTTCATGGCACAGTGGTTGAAAAACAATACTCCAGCAATGTAGACATACTTTCACCACATAAACAGGAAAACAAATTTCACTATGAAGTTAATTCCGCATTAAGATTCAGTAAATAAGTTATTCATCATTTTAGTAGTGTGGTCTTGACCAACCATAACACACATACACATTCTCAAAATGCCTCCCACACACTTATGTCGACACACACTGACACACACATACACAGAAAGAGACACACACACACATAGAAGTGGGATAGCAGGTTCACGTCCGTGAGGGTCGTGTGCGTCTGTAGGGCCAGCGTCACTGCACTTGCCTGCCCCGGGAACACCTGGCTCAGGCTCTCCCTCATCCTGGACGTCTCCTCCGCGCTCCTCTGCTGCTGGGCCTCCGCCTCAGCTCGGCCCCTCGCCCTCCTCTGCCACACCTGTTCCCAGCCTTGGGACTGGCCTGCTGGGGGCTGGAGGTCTGGATGTGCCGACTGGAACTCTGGTGAATCTCTTGTGCCCCCTATTGTCCTTTGTACTGCAGTACCTTAAATAAAGCGCTCTGCTGGGGCAGTCCCCCCACTCGCCCCCCCTTTGCAAAAAAAATATTGTGTGCTCGCAAAACACGCACGCACATGCACACACAAACACCAGTTGGCATATATCAATTTGACCAACAATGTGTTGGATGGACAAGATACATTTTACCTAGCAATCATCATTGTGTATATGTATATGACAAAAATAACAAAGAAAATATTGAAAAATAAAGATTAAATTGTTTTTGAAAACCATGACAGAGACATGTTTGCCATTCCGTGGGCATATATAGCATAAGGTGTCATAAATAATTCAAAACAAACACTTTGACAGTCATATGTTCGAGAAAAGTATAAAAGCAGGGCCGCCTATGTCTACGAACCCTCCATGCTGGCTGCATTGTTTATAGTAATGCCCCTGGCGCACATGCACATTTTCTAACACAGCACAGGCACACCCAATTAAAGCCAACAGCAAATTAACCAAAAACACCTCTTTCAACCACAATTAAGAGATACATAACAGCGACTTCACGCAGAAGCTCTGGCATAGGGGCCCCCTGAGCTCAGCCCGGTAGGCCGTTCAGTAATCTATCCCTGAGGACAACAGAAGGTTCGGAGCATTTATTTAAGTGTGTGTCTGTGTGAGTGTACAATACCTCTGCTGTGAGCGGAGAAAATCGCTGAGGTGAGGTCTGTCGCGGCCCAAAGGGCCGCCTGGAACCATAAAGGGATCCCGGACAAACATGCACTGCACAGTTCTATTGAATTACTCATGCATTCTAATAACACAATTTGCACTCTACAAACAAAAACATTTCCAAACTTGACTGGGCTTAGCAGGACTCCAGATGCTTTTGCTTAAGTCCAGGGGAGTGTTTTCTTTGGTATGTATTTGTATAGGTGACAACTGCTGACAATCATTCAGTAATCATTTAAATGTTTCATGTGCCTGGTGTTCTAATCCACCTTGTGAATGATATACTCAATGCCCATGATGGAGCTCATTTTTGATTTGGAAGTCTTGCTTTGGTCTGCAAAAGTAATACCTTCTTTTAGCCACTAGATGGCGTAGTGAGAAGGAGGGAAATAGGATTGAGTGAAGTTATGCTTTTTTTTTATTTTTTATTATATGATTGTGCTCTCTCATGGGCTCCCCCAACTGGGAAATATAGAAAGCAACATCAATATCACTGAAGTGTGTTTCTTTTGATTCTGTTTGAGCCAGTGTTGAATGAGCACAACACTCTGTCAAAACTGTTGCCACAAAAAAGATGATCAAGTGGTCAGAAACAGATGGATTCACACCTAACACGTCACTTTGGATTTAATAAGGTTACTTCTTCCTACAGCTCTAAATGTCAGTAAAAATTCATGAATGTAAAAGTAAACAACTAATTGAATATATAGATGGATCAATATGAATATATAAATAAAGTCTGGGCCAAGGTGGCCAATTTGCGTGGTGCTCTGTGGTTTCCTGCCCTACCAGTGGGGGCACTGTGGAGTAGATCATATCTCCCTCTTCAGCGTTCCTTATCTGATGTCTTTTCTACTCCACCCTCATACACACGGACGGTTAGAGGGTGACGCAGTCTGAAGAGGTGCAAGAGACTTAAAGGTAAGCTCCTGATTAAAGGTTGCAGAGAGGTGTTTAAAAAGGGAGAAAAATGTGTATGTGTGTGTATTTTCAAACAGTTCATGTTTTGTAACAAAGTGAGTCAGGTAGGCTACTGCTAGAATATGCTGAGAATGGCTATTACAGTATAACGTAACAGCCTAAAATCTTATTGAAATGTGAAATGAGTGATTAGTACGAATTAAAGTGCAATTATACAGCCGCCAAAAAAATTAAGAGACCACTTCAAAATTATCAGTTTCTCTGGTTTTACTATTTATTGGTATGTGTTAAAGTAAAATGAACATTTTCGTTTCATTCTACAACCTACTGACAACATTCCTACCAAATTTCAAATACAATTTTGTCATTTAGAGCATTTATTTGCAGAAAAATGACAATTGGTCAAAATAGCAAAAAAGATGCCGTGTTTTCAGATCTTGAATAATGCAAAGAAAACAAGTTTGTATTCCTTTTTAAACAACACAATACTAATGTTTTCCCTGTGGAAGGTTTCAGAAATCAATATTTGGTGGAATAACCTTGATTTACAATCACAGCTTTCATGTGTCTAGGCATGCTCTCCACCAGTCTTTCACATTGCCGTTGGGTGACTTTATACTACTCCTGGCAGCAGCTCGGCTTTTTTTGATGGCTTTTGACCATCCATCTTCCTCTTGATCATATTCTAGAGGTTTTAAATGGGATTCAGGTCTGGGAATAGGGCTGGCCACACTCTAAAAAGTAATTCAGGGGACCTTTTACCACTACTTAATTAAATGCATGGTTTCAAGGTAAAAATTCGAATTTATCGATTTAGATCAACCTTTTAAGTTGCAAACATTATTTAAATGAGTTGTGTTGACTTAATAATGTTGGTAATTACATCAACTTAATATTATTTGTAATTCAAACTCAAATTTCTGCATTCATTGAATTAAAACTAAATTTAAGTTGTAGTAACTTAATGTAATTGGCTTGAGAACTTAATTTTTCTCCACCTTGAGTTCAGGAGTTCTAGGCTCCTCCTCTACCCAGTTCAAATTCCTGGGCAACTTCAGACAGTTAAGACTGTGTTAGAAGACCTGTAGGCAGAACAAAGTTCTATTACAAAGTGGTATAATATAAATGACATTTTCAAGGCAAGTTTCATTTAATTTACAATTAAACTCTACTTAATCATTCTTATCCACTGCTATGCTAAACTAAAGGGTTGGATGGCCGAAATTCACTGCTAAATATGACTAGCATTAGCTTTGTTTAGCTACAACATTCCATCAAATGTTAGCAAGTGTAGCCTAGCATTTGGATTGTTGATATTTCTGTGATAGAGATTAAAGTAGTAGAGGAAGAGGGTTTCTTTTTTTTTGCATTGTAAATGATTTTCGATTTTGGTTACTATTGTGATACAACCTAAAGTTTGCATTTTTCATGGTCTAAAAGGCTACATACATTAGTTTAGCATATGTTGGCCCATATCTTGGGCAAAATGGTCTGGGGCTGCAAAATGTGTACATTTGAAACCTCTACAAAAACAGGGTTGCTAAAACATTACAGGTTACGCCATGGTCATGGGCAACCTCTGCCATGTCTTTTCCCTTTGCATCGTTGCCTATGTATTTTAGCATTATTTGAAAATTGCACCTTTTTCTGTTAGTAACTGTGCTGTTTGAGTCTTGTTTTTGTATTCATGTTATGTGTTCATGTTCATCCTGGCTGTATATGTTTTTGACGTTTGCCTGTTCCTTGACCTGAGCCTGTTGGATTCCTTTTTTGGATACTTCTGCCATGAACTCTGTTTTGATTCTCGGATTTTTGACCTATGCCTGCCTGTTGACCACGAGACTGCCTTTTCCCTTTGCATCGTTGCCTATGAGTTTGATTAAAATCTTTGAAACTTGAGCTGTGATGTCTGCAAGTGGGTCCTTCACTAATAAGAGTTGTAAAAGTTTGCTAAATGTTAACAAATGTTTTACAAAATAATTTTTAAACTGGAGTTAACAACACACATTTTACACGTTTGGCACTGTGGTTTTAAATACATAAAGGCCTATAACTTTGCTGTGATGGCATAACTAAGTATGCTTACTACTTTACTTAAGGCAATATTGCAAATGTATGTATTTATAATTTGTTGGGCAATTTACATTTGTGTTGTTGTTTTTTCAAGATTTATATATTGAGTGTTCAAGTACTCAACTGCAATTTAATATAGAAAAAGTTAATTGCCTAACAATTTTGTTCTTGAATTAAATAATTTCTTAAAAGCTACATGAACAAAAACATGAAAAAGCGAAAAACAAAATACTGAAAAAAAATCTAATTGGAGCAACTTAATTTTTTACAGTTGCCAACTTAAAAACTTGTGTTCCTGATTATGGTAATTAAGTACATAACGCTTAAAAACTCCTTTTAAATAATGTGGAAAAACTTGTTGGAACAACTTAATTTTTTTGAGTTATCAACTTAAAAACTTTTGTTTATGCTAACAATTATTAAGTTAGTGGTACTTAAAAATTCCCTTGGTTGTAGAGGAAAAGCTAATTCCCCCAACTCAATTTAGATCTTTGGTTGAACTTAATTTCATTAGAAGTTGTCATAACTCAAAAAAGATTGATGCAAACGGTTGCGTTAATTTTCTGCGTTGAGCCAACGCATTTGTTTTTAGGGTCCTGATGTGGTGGTCCTTCAAGCACACCTTAACTGACCTGGATGCGTGGCATGGAGCATTGTTCAACTGGACAAAAACTCTCCACTGAGTTGGAGAACATTGTCAGAGCAAAAGGAAGCAAGTTTTTCTTGCAGGACAACGGTGTACTTCTTTGAGCCCATCTTTGACTTGGAAGTTTTGCTTTGGCCTGCAAAAGTGATACCTTCTTTTAGCCACTAGGTGTCGTAGTGAGAAGGATTGAGTGAAGTTATGCTTGTGCTCTCTCATGGGCTCCGCCAGCTGGGAATATAGAAAGCATTATCAATATCACCGAAGTCTGTTCTCTCTTGATTCTGAACGAGTGATGGATGGACAAAACTGTGGCCTACCATTGGGGGCACTGTTGAGTCGATCATATCTCCTTCTTCAGCCTTCCTGATGATGTTATCTCTTATTTAATAACTTGTGTACCTACTCCACTCTGACACACACAGATGGTTAAAGGGTGACAGTCTGAAGTGGAGCAAGACGGTTAAAGGTAAGCTTCTGATTTAAGGTTGCAGAGAGTTTTTTTAAACAGTTCATGTATAATGATTTAGTTTCAAATAATGCTAACATTTGTTGAAACTGGGCTTTCATTAACACCCTACATTTTTATTGATAAGTCAAATGTGCAATAGGTTAGAATTATTAAAACTACAATTATATCGAACCACCCTACATATAAATATGCATCACATATGCATCAATATCAGTGTTTGTATTGTTTAATTTTCAGGTTAATTAAACATTGAAATTTAAATGGTATTTAGCATGAAAGAAAGATGCATAGAATCTAATGAAGTTAATACAAAGTTACCCTGGAAAATCTCATATATTTGTATTATGTATAATCACAAGATACAGTAATAAATGAAATCCCTGCCATGTAAGCCACATTTAATTGGATGTAAAATATTTTAAGACAATCAAAGTAGTATTTGCTGTCACCGCTTTCCAGGACTCAGTCATGTTTTTTATTATGACCTGATATCTGTTTTTTTTTAATTTTTATATATATATATGGGCCTTTCTACCGAATTGATGCAAAGTCATGTCGGATATATTTTGAATTTTTGTATGTTTTTTTCCCAAAACTTTGACCGTATGTATATTGTACCATATCTAAAGTACACATATCTAGTAAAAGAACTGTCAAGTTTTATATTGTATTTTCAGAATGTGTTGGAATATTTTTCCTCTTCCAAAAATTGTCTCTACCGAAACATCACATTTACTATAGTAAAAAAAGTATTATTATTGACCTGTTCAGATTGTGTTTCCTTCCCTTCTCTGAAGAGTATTTTAAAAAATATTTCTTGAAGATTTTCACAATGAAATCCATAGAAATGAATTTTTTACCAAATTTTCAAGGTAAATTTATCTGTTTCGGTAGTGACAGCACTGTTTCGGTAGTGACTGCACTGTTGGATGGATGTTCATTTCTCTCCCAAAATCATCCAAAAGGTGCTCTGGGCCTCCCTTTAGTCCACACAACACATTTATTTAAAAATTATGGGATTGAACTACTTGCCATTTAATTTTGTCACTACCAAAATCATCTGGTCACTACCATATGTTTCGGTAGTGACTGTTTCGGTAGTGACAATTCTAGCTAACTTTAAGCATAAATAAAGAATTCTAGCAAGCACACGGCTTGCAAACACATCTTTGAAGAGGTGTACACACATACAAACATAAGATTTTCCATGAAACCCCAAAAGGTTTACTTAATTGAAGAAAACATGCGTTTCGGTAGTGACAATTCTTAAGGTTACACGTCGATTTTCAGACTTTGGAACACATTTATATAAAAACTATGGGATTTAGCTACTTACCATTCAACCATGAGGGACAGAGATGCAGTGTCACTGCATGGTCAAAAATGCAGAGTCGTGGCTAAAACACAGGCTCAGCCTATGGACTAAAACTCTTGTGTTTCGGTAGTGACATGAAAACTAGGGACATGATTTTTTGAGTATAGTAAATTGATTTAAAAATTAAACCCACACTAAATCTAAATATTCCAAGTTCTGTTTCATCCCAATCATAAAGATCTTTGAAATTAAATCATTGAAAAAAATAAAAAAAAATTGAAAAGTGTTATTTAAAGGCATTGAAATTTAGATGTCAGGGTTGGGAACAGCTACTTCCCAATAGAAAGTACCCTATAAATGATGATTTTGTATATATTTAGCTTATCACTATCTCATGTAATGCATTGGGTTTATATAGACCATAACATTTTCTAATTTAATATCTATGCCTAAATACCTAATTGTTTTGTAAATAGATTTTATTGTTGAGGGACTGCATATTACACGAATTCGGTAGAATGGCCCATATATATATCTTCCATTTACTCTGTGTGGTCATATCACAAAATTATCAATCGCCAATTTTTGAATGATCTTTTGAATTTGAGTTTTTTACTTATTGTTTTACTTAATATAACACTTTTTTCACACCATTTTTAACCGTTTGACTTCTTAAAGATTATATTTTAAAGTAACAGAAATGTCATCACAATGTGGTTTCATCTGTGGCTGGTTAAGTAGGCCAGATGCCCTGGCAGCCTTTTAGTACAAGCTGAGTACATTAAGTCTTGTTCTTTTTCCCACGAGAGTTCGATCACAGTATGTAGAGAACAAACACACACACACACACACACACACACACACACACACACACACACACAGCCACAAACACGTACACACATACAGTCAAACAGGTACACACAACCAGAAATACACACACACAAAGTCACACAGGTACATACACCAACACCAACACTCACCATACAAAACTCTGAAACACACTTACAGACAACAAGTAAATAAGTAAGTAAGTAAATAAATATCTTTCAGTCTTCATATCACAACAAATACATTTTTGACAGCAAGTATATCATAGCGATATCAAATGTTAATTTAAGAAACTGATTTAATTTTGGCAGGAAATCCAAACTCAAAATCCTCATTGGTAAAGCATCTTCAGGACCAGCTGTGTTCTTCCTGATATCGGCAGAGGCATAAGTGACTCTGAGCTCCTGACTGACAAGTAATGGAGGACATTCTCTGGGCCAGTGTGTTCGTTGGACTGTTTATTTGGCTGTGGGCTGTATATTACCTTTACTCTTACTGGCGTGGTGTTGGCAGAGTCTCCACCTTCATCATCTTCCTTCTCCTCAATGACCTCCTTGATCTGGTTGTCACACCATTAATGATCCAGATTATCGATGGGCCACATATTTTTAGTTGGGTCAGCTCCACTCTGTTTTTTGGAACACGGCCCCTTGCCCTTTACCTCCACCAGCTGGTGGCACTAGAGAGCATTCTCCATCTCAGACGCCGCCAGTATTCAGCTCACATTGCCTTTCCTCTCAACTCGATGATTATCTGTCTCTCTGTGTGGGCTACTGTGTCATTTATTATTCGCTGCAGTAATCACATGGTCTATCCATTGTTCAGATTCAGCGTTTATGTAGTCTTGTGTTCACTTGTGGTCGCTCTGGTCATGGCTATTGTCACATGTGTGCTAGCCCTCACTGACCGTCCAATCATCTCTCAGGCCTCCTCACCTCGGCAGGGAAGAAGGGCAGCCATGCTGGTTACCACGGCATCAATTGTGTCATTTTTGTTTGTTTACCTGCCTGTCATGGTAGTCATGTGCCTGGCAGTCTACACATCACCCTTCACGTACGATTACCCCTTTTACCCTCTCATATACGGTCACCCATTTTACCGTGTACCAGCGCTTGCATGGCTGCTGACCACCTCTGCTATGTTTTTAAGGGTGATTACTGACCCGCTGCTGTGTGTGCTGGTCTGCTCACAGATCAGAAGGCAGAGCGCTGCCACCACTGAGGGAGATACGCTAGTAGGGCTCCAGGCTGATCTGGTATCAGATTGATTACTTCTCCTGATTTTAATACTGTTTGTTGAACTGATTATTAGTTTTTACACATAGCTCATTTGTGAAGAAAATAAATACTGATGCTATTTTGTGTATATATGAATGTTGTCTGAATCAGCATGTCACAAAATGGATGTCCTTTTAGACTGCTTGCTTTAACAAGAAGGAACAACGTTGTTTAAGTGTTAAGTGATGTTGAATACATTTTAAAATTGTAGACATTAAAATAAAATGCAATTTTCTTCATTATTCTACTTGTCAAACTTGTCTAAAAGTAAAACAAATAAATAAACTACAAATTTGAAAAGCCTACTTTATTTTATACATTGTTTATGAAAGAAAACAAAAGAGAGAACAAGCGAGGGAGGCTGGTGGCTGGGTCCTCTGAAGTATTAAACTATAATAGTGTTGTGTAGTGCAGTTCTGCTACATTAGGCTATATACTAAGATGACCAAAACACCTTCAAGAATTTCAACTTAAAAAACCATATTCTTTCCTTTAGTCCATTTAGTGAAAGGTCTGGAGGATGTTAAAGCATATTTACATTGGAGGAATTAAATTACAAGGAAAAAACATAGTTCAAGCAAGATAAGACACATTTATAATTATACAGCACATTATATACAAAGTCAATTCAATGTGCTTCATATTATCTGCCAGTGTAAAGAGCAAGATTATGAGACTGTCACAGAAATAAATATATATTTTATACTTAAAGTTAGTTTAAATTCCATTCTGAACAGTTTACATGTAGTCATAAAGAAAATAAACAATTACAAAACAATTGTATAACTGCTTATTAATTGGTGGAATAGTTTAAGGAGTTACATTTTGAGATAAAGTAAACAAAATAAATGCATCCCATATGTTGGTAAAAGGACAAGAACAATTTAAAACAAAAAAGAAACCTAATACAGATGTAAAAGAATTTTAAGTTGTTATTATGTTTTGTTGCTCACAGTTCAATAAAACCCCTTACATAAAACATTTACAATTTAAGGGAATTGTGACCTTTTCTCGGAAACAGACACATGCTTCAGTGGCTATTGAAGGCCTCTGTGGCTATTACACAATAGAAAGCATTACAATTTGCAAAACTATTATCAGTTACAGAAACTCTGACTTTTATCATGAATTGCTTTTAATGCAAGAATTACGTTTTTAAGACTTCTTAAATAAGTTTAAAGAGTTCTGATTCTTCACTGTTCCAAAAAGCCCTTTTCAAAGCCAGTTTGAAGTATTCTTTCCTCTCTTTGCCTTATCAGTATTTAGCCTTTTCAGTTGTGTTTATATATCTTTGCAGGTAGCTGCATGCATCATAACAGTGTGTATGCTTTCAAAAAAGCGCTTGTGGATTAATATTTTATTGTCATATTTGATTTCATTACTTCCTTTCATCACATTCTGTTCTTGTTGATTTGATTAATTTCCTTCTAGCCTCATGAAAATTGTAAAGATGATTAGATGGAACATTTTAGAGTGTCATAAAGTACATGCTTTCATACAAACGAAGGTGCCAAAGGTTTTTTTTTTTTTGCTTGTGGCTGGTGCTTTGTGATCTGCTCTCAACAGTGTGGTATGATGAAGTATTTAGATGCACGGTGTGTGATATGTTGACAGGAAATGTTTGCAAAGTAAGTAAAAACCCTACAGTTCACACATACACACACACACACACGCACACACGCACACACGCACACACACCCCCATACACATCGAGGGAGCTGAAGTGGAGAGAGTCTCCAACTTCAAATTCCTTGGTGTGTACATCAAGATGACCTAACCTGGTCCATGCAGGCAGGCTCAGCAGTCAAAACTGCACAGAAGCGGCTATATTTCTTGAGGAGACTCAAGAAGTTTGGCATGTCTTCTAAAACACTCACAAACTTTTACAGATGCACCATTGAGAGCATTGAACGCCATCTCCTCCATGGATGTCACCCTCCGGCCCAACGGCTAAAGTCAAGAAGAAGCTTTCTTAGCCATGTCCAGTCCCTAACAAAGTCTCGGGAAGAAACCAGAATCCAACGGATGGAAAAACTTGAGAATGACCCACCTCCAACTGGCATGGGAATACCCCCCACTGAAAACCTACCCCCTGGTGCAGAAGCATCATGGACCCAATGGAAAACACTAAACTGCCTCAGAACAAGAACAGGACGATCCAAAGATGCTCTGGTCAGATGGGGCTACAAGACTGGGAAACTGCCATATAAATATCACGCTTCAGTGAAACGAAAAGAAGAAGAAGACTGCCTGGTATGGTAGCTGCTCCGCTGCCGACTGCAAGGCCCTGCATAGGGTGGTGAAGACAGCGGAGCGTATCACCGGCAGCCATCTCCCCTCCGTGCAAGGCATCTATAGCACTAGATGCCTGAGGAAAGCACAAAAGATCCACAGCAACCCAGGCTATGGACTATTCTCATTGCTGCCGCCTGGTAGACGCTACCGGAGCACCCGAACACGGACTACCAGACTAACAAACAGCTTTTTCCCCAAGACCGTAAGGCTTCTGAATCAGCAACACTGATCCACTAAACAGTCGCAACCACCACTTACTCCCTGATCCCCCATTCATACAATACACTTCCCACATATACAGTATATGCACAATTTTTTTTTTTTTTTTTTTAACTTAATTAAATAACCATACTTCACACTTTAAACTGCTGCTAGCCCTGCTTCTACTTTAAATTGTTGTATGTTATTGTTATTGTTATATGTTATATGTTATATGTTATATGTTATATGTCATATGTCATATGTTATATGTTATATGTTATATGTTATATGTTTTATTGTTATAGTGTGACAGAGTTATATGTTGTTCTTTAAATTGCTGTATGTTAATGTTATATGTGTATGTTAAGTGTTATAGAGTTCTATGTAATTTTTTGGTAAATGTTACTTGTTATCTGTATGACATCTACAGCGTAGATGATGATGCTGGCCAAGTCCTAAGAATTTTGCTGTGCTGAAGCAATTTGGTGCATGCAACAATAAACACTTTGACTTTGACACACACACACACACACACACACACACACACACACACACACACACACACACACACACAAAGTATATGTTAATTTATACAAAACATTTTACAGTAATGTCTGAGGATCCCACAATCAAATGAGTGATTAGTTAGAATTATTAAAAGTACAATTATATCTTAAACTACCCTACAAATAAATATACATCAAAATGTGTGTTTGAATTGTTTAATGTTATGAAATTGAAATGGTATTTAGCATAAGAAAGAAAGAAAGATGCTCAAAATCTAATGAAGTTAATTAAAAGTTACCCTGGAAACCTGGAATCTCATATACTTTTTGTATTATGTATAATCACAAGATAAATGAATATATGAGATATATGAAATCCCTGCCATGTAGTCCACATTTAATTGGATGTAAAAGATTTGAATACAATCAAAGTAGTATTTCCAGTCTCCCCTTTCCTGGACTCATTTGTGTTTCTTATTATAACCTGATCTCTGTTTAATTTATTTTAAAAAAATCTTCCATATAGTCTTATACAGTGGTCATATAAAAAATTAAAAAATGCCAATTTTTGATTGAACTTTGGAGTTTGAGTTTTTGATTAATTTGTTTGGAATTTATTTACTTATTTAACAAAAGTGTAATATTTGTTTTACTTAATATAACACTTTTTTCTAAGAGAAATTTCATCAGGATGAACTGACAGAACAGACATCACAATATTTAACTGTTATTTTCAAAGATTATATTTTAAAGTAACAGAAATGTCATTGCAGTGTGGTTTCATCTGTGGCTAGTTAAGTAGGCCAGATGCCCTGGCAGCCTTTTAGTACAAGTTTAGTATGTTAAGTCTTGTTCTTTTTCCCACGAGAGTTCCATCACAGCATACAGAGAACAAACACATACACACACACAACCACAAAAACACACACACATACAGTCAAACAGGTACACACAACCACAAACACACACACACACACATAGTCACACAGGTACAAACACCAACACTCACCATACAAAACTCAGAAACACACTTACAGACAATAAGTAAATAAGGAAGTAAATAAATAGTCTTTCAGTCTTGATATCACAATAAATACATTTTTGACAGCGAATAACTCATGGAGTCATCAAATATTATTTTAAGGAACTGATTTTATTTTGTCAGGATATCCAAACCCAAAATCCCCATTGGTAAAGCATTTTCAGGACCAGCTGCATTCTTCCCTCAACCAGCAGAGGCACCAGTGACTCTGAGCTCCTGACTAATAATCAATGACAGCACCATGTTTATCATCCTCCGTGCCAGTGTGTTCTTGGAACTGTTTATTTGGCTGTGGGCAATGTTTTACCTTTACTCTTACTGGTGTGGTGTTGGCATAGTCTCCACCTTCATCCTCTTTCTCCTCCTCAGTGACCTCCTTGATCTGAGTGTCACACCATTAATGATCCAGATTAGTTTTTAGTTAAGGGAAATGTACAAAAACATCGAGGCATGTCAGACAACTTAGAAAAGTCTAAAAGGCATTGGACTGTAGAGGGTTAATGTTCCAGAAAATGCTCGTTGGGGAAATAGATCCTGATTTCCTTGGCCCCTAAGGGCTTCTACACTCTGTTTTTTGGGAAACGGCTCCTTGCTCTTTACCTCCACCAGCTGGTGGCGCTAGAGAGCATTCTCCATCTCAGACACCCCCAGTATTCAGCTCGCATTTCCTCTCCTCCCAACTCCATGTTCATCTGTCTCTCTGTGTGGATTAGTGTGGTATTTCTTTGTCACATATGTAGCCCTGAAGTTCCTCCATATTTCAGTTTCAGCGTTTATGTAGTCTTGTGTTTGGTCGCTGTGGTCATAGCTATTGTTACAGATTAGAAGGCAAAGCGTTGCCACCACTGAGAGAGATACGCTAGTTGGGCTCCAGGCTGATCTGGTATCAGATTGATTGCTTCTCCTGATGTTATTGAATACTATTAATTGAACTGATCATTCGTTTTTACTAGAGCTGTGAAAAATAATGCGTTACCGCGTTATGATTAATTTACAGGATTAATGCGTGATTTTTTTTAAACTCATTTAACGCATGTGCCGAATGAGCTTCCAATAAACCCACAATTGACCGTTCGCAAAACTCCTCCCTAGAACGGCCCTCGTCCAATCCTACGTCCATCCACGTGTCACAAAATGGATGCCCTTTTAGACTGCTTGCTTTATAACAAAAAGGAACAACCTTCTTTAAGTGTTAAGTCATATTGAATACAATTTTAAATTGTGGACAGTGGACAACTCATTTAGAAATGTGTGACATTAACATAATATGACATTTTCTTCATTATTCTTTTTCTTTTTCAAGAAAGAAGACAATGTAAAACATTTGTAAAAATAAAACAAATAGAGGGAGAGAGAGAGAGAGAGAGAGAGAGAGAGAAAGAAAAAGAGAGAGAGAGAGAGAGGGCGAGACAGAGAGAGAGAGAGAGAGAGGGAGGAAGTGGCTTGATCCTTTGAAGTGTTCACCTTTAGTAGTGTTGTGTAGCTCAGTTCTGCTGCATTAGGCTATACTGGTAAGACCGTCAAAAAACCTTCAAGAATTTCACTTATTAAACCATATTCTTTCTTTTAGTCCATTTAGTGAAAGCTCTGGAGGATATTAAAGCATGTTTACATTAGAGGAATAAAATGACAAGGAATGAAACATAGTTCAGGAAAGATAAGACAAACTTATATTAATACTGCACATTACATACAAAGGTCATTCAATGTGCTTCATATTATCTGTTATGCAGTGTAGTGCACTTAACAAAAATACGCTCACACGGTCAGTGTGGGTTTTGATATCATTTTTACTGGGCGACTTCCAACATGTATCTCACAGTGTATTGCCCGTATGCCTAATGCATTCTGGGTAAGGCAGTAAACTTGCACAGAACAACAAATTATCTGCCAGTGTAAACAGCAAGTTTATAAGACAGTCACAGATATAAAAATATATTTTCTACTTGAAGATTGTTTTAATTCCAATCAGAACAGTTGACACGTTGTCATACCCCTACTGAAAATATACATTTACAACAACAAATTATCTGCCAGTGTAAACAGCAAGTTTATAAGACAGTCACAGATTTAAAAATATATTTTCTACTTGAAGATTGTTTTAATTCCAATCAGAACAGTTGACATGTTGTCATACCCCTACTGAAAATATACATTTACAAAACAATTGTATAACTGCTTATGAATTGGTCAAACTGTTTAAGGAGTTAAATTGTAAGTGAAATTATGTTGTCATTTTTTCAAAATATATAAAAGCCTCATGAGAATTGTAAGGATGAATAGATTTAACATTTTAGAGTTCCAGAAAGTACATGCTTTTGTCAAAGGTTTTGTTGTTTTTTTGCTTGTGGCTGGTGCTTGGTGGCAGGGGCATAACTATAGGGGGTGCAGCAGGTGTGGTTGCACCTGGGCCTGAGGGTCTTGGGGGAACGTAGCCGGGGGGTTTTCTGCCAAAGAAAAATATCTGTGCAGGGAGGGGGCGGCGGCGCTTAGTGACATACCCTGACAATTTCACAGAATAAAGTGTAGGCTGAATATATCTGAGCAGAATGAGGGGGCATGGTGGCGAGGCGGCAGTTACAAACATGGGGTACGGGACTGTAAAATGATTGGTAACCACTGCCTTACACCACTGACTAGGGCCTGTCATAATAGCCTGCACCTGGGCCCGTCGTAACTACGTTACTCCACTGCTTTGTGGGCTGGTGCTTGGTGGGCTGTTCTCAACAGTGTGGTCAGGTAAAGCGTCTAGATGCACACACACAATCAACATATATAGTATACATGTATGTAAATACATCTGACCATTTGTAGCCAACTATCTTTTTTGTAGCTGCTTAGGTTATTACATAATCACAAGTTCAGCTACATACATTTATGTGCTTTTATATTTAATATATAATATATGTATAACAGCTTGAGTAATCAGGTCTTAGTGGCAGACGTTAGGTGGCTGTGCCTGTGTTTGGTACATGGTGGGGTGGGCTCTGCATCAGTGTGGGCAGGTGAAATTCTGTCATATGTACAAAAGAAAGTCACACACACACACACACATACACACACACACACACACACACACACACACACACACACACACACACACACACACACACACACACAGCTAGACTGTAAGGCTTCTTCTTCAACACTGATCCACTAAACAGTCGCCACCACCACTTACTCCCTGATTCCCCATTCATTCAATACACTTCCCACAATTTTTAATTTCTTTTTTTAACTTAATTAAATAACCATACTTCACACTTTAAACTGCTGCTAGCCCTACTTATTCTTTAAATTGTTGTATGTTATTGTTATTGTTATATGTTATAGTGTTACAGAGATCTATTTCGACCTCACTCAGACCGTCACCACGGTCTACACCTTGAATGATACCTCTTCTCGTTACCTATCTCGAGACCATAATACCAAAAGGGTCATGTGAGTGACCTGGGGCTGACCCCGCAGCATAAAGCACGTCCGGGGACACGCCCCCTTTCTCTTGCCTTTCTCGCCTCATCTCAGACCGGTAAGTGTGTGTTAAGGAAATATCCCTTGGCTGTTTGGACTCCACGAAAGATCAATCCGTTCCTTCGCGGCAGGCGCCTAGTGTCCCTGTGGATTGTGTGGTATCGTATCGTATTGTATTGAATTGAAAGTTGGGCAGTGGGAATTGTTTGTTGACTTCTCTCGTGTCGTCTTGTTAAGTAGTGTATTCGTGCACAGTAAAACTTTGTTTGCTAGCCCGTAGTTGTGCTCAACACTTATTAAGAGCCTGTGTTTTTCGTTTGTTTAAGCGGTGCGTTCGCGCACAGTAATCCTTGCTGTTTGCTAGCGTATTATCGTGCCCACTCGGTGAGCCTGTTTCTTTTGTTTAATTAAGCAGTGCGTTCGCGCACAGTAAGCCTTGCTGTTTGCCAGCGTATTATCGTGCCCACTCGGTGAGCCTGTTTCTTTTGTTTAATTAAGCAGTGCGTTCGCGCACAGTAACCAGTCTGGATTCAAAAGCGGTCACTCCACCGAAACAGCCCTGCTATCTGTGACAGAGGCTTTAAAAACAGCTAGAGCAGCAGCTCAATCCTCAGTTCTTGTCCTGCTTGACCTATCAGCTGCGTTTGATACAGTCAACCACCGCATTCTTCTGTCCATACTAGCAAGTATGGGCATCTCAGGCAAGGCGCACTCCTGGTTTAAATCGTACCTCTCTGGGCGCTCATTCAAGGTGACATGGCAAGGTCATCTATCTGTACCCCACCACCTCACCACTGGGGTGCCCCAGGGGTCTGTAATGGGACCACTTCTCTTTGCCATCTACACCACCTCGCTGGGCCCTATCATCCGCTCGCATGGTTTTTCCTACCACTGTTATGCCGATGATACTCAACTGGTTCTGTCCTTCCCTCCTGAGGACAACACTGTTTCGGCACGGATCTCAGACTGTCTTGCTGATATATCCACATGGATGAAAAACCACCACCTTCAGCTGAACCTGGCCAAAACAGAACTGATGGTCTTCCCAGCCAAACAGTTCATCCACCACAACATCAACATCAAGACTGACTCTTTATCTCTGGCTCCATCCAAAACAGCAAGAAACCTCGGGGTCATTATTGACGACCAACTAACCTTCACAGCCCACATTGCCTCTGTCGCGAGGTCATGCCGCTTTACACTTTACAACATCCGCAAAATCAGGCCGTACCTAACCCAGTATGCCACCCAGCTCCTGGTGCAAACCTTGGTGAGTCCCGCCTCGACTACTGCAACGCCCTCCTAACGGGCCTGCCGGCATGCGTGGTAAAACCAATACAGATGATCCAGAACGCGGCGGCGCGCCTGGTGTTCAACCAACCAAAGAGGGCACATGTCACCCCGCCAGTGGCGGTTCTACATGGAAATACGCCCCGGGCGAGACCATCTCCATCATATCGAAATGTCCATCTCTGTGCTTATTTTGCACTCGACAATCAACACATTTTCCATCCCCCAACACCGTCACTCTACAGAAGTTAAGACTAAACCAATTCACCTTGCCCTTGGTGACACATAATCGTTCAGTATTACCTATTTGTATTAGCCATTTCACACAATTCAGAAAAACAAAAAACGTGCAGGAATTATAGGCCTGTAATTATAATATTATGAATGTGCGTTTTTTGCAAGAAAGTCGAGGTGTGACTGACTTGCGCCCACTAATTGCATTAGAGTATTGCTCTATAGCCTACAGTGGAACCCCCCGTCCCCCCACTTGTCTAATCCAGTTGAGAGTCCCAGAGGTGAACTTTTCCCCCGCGCTCCCTCCCCTTCCCCGTTTTCATACATAGATGCCACCTTCATAGCAAGCAGGGGCGCAAGCAGGAGCGCCTGCAGCCGCAGGGGGTGCCAATTAGCTGCTCGCATCAAATTCAAGTCACTTATGCTTGCCTACAAAGTGCTTACTGGGTCTGCTCCCACCTACCTAAATGCTCTTGTAAGGGCAAATGTTACACCCAGGACGCTGCGCTCATCCAGTGAGCGTCGTCTGGCACTGCCCCCAGCAAGGCAATCCAGACTATTCTCAGTTGTAGTTCCACGTTGGTGGAACGACCTGCCTAGCACTACTAGAGCAGGAGCGTCCCTCCCTACCTTTAAGAAGCTCTTGAAGACCCAACTCTTCAAAGAGCACCTCTCTTCCTAAACTGGCACCTTGGCTCAACCTGCACTTAAGCAGCAACAGGCCAGCACTTCTTTTTTATTCTTTCTCTGTCGTTTTATAAGCAGTATTTATTGTTACAACAGGTTTTTAATGCTCTTAGCTTGATTGTTCTCTCCCTTGTACGTCGCTTTGGACAAAAGCGTCTGCTAAATGACTAAATGTAAATGTAAATGTAAATGCAGTAAGCCTTGCTGCTTGCTAGCTTATTATCGTCATTCTGATGTCAGCTGAAAACTATCAATACAACCCCATGCGCCAGACTCCTCCTCCGTCATACGTTGGATCGTGTCAGTCAGGAGTTATTGAAAAGAAGATACATCTCACTAATGTGGGAGGATGTGTGCCATCGACAGATGCTTGAGGATTCACTGTCCCTTCCTTATGTATGATGAAATAAAAACATATTTGTGAATTATTTGAATAAGTTGTTATTAATTGTTAGCTCAGAGTTGTATGCAAGATGTACTGTATGTTTATAAATGGCAGTGGCACGGCCACCCTGTACCTTTCATGTTGTTAAATGTTAAATTAAATTCAATGTTAAAAATTGTTAAGTTAAATTCATTGTTCAAAAATTTTAGGTTAAATTCAATTTTCAAAAATGTAAATGTTTATGAATATATTAACCTTTGTATTATTTGAATAGCTTAGTATTGAATGCACATTAACAGGGTAGCTATGTTTATATGGCACTAGGCCCAGCATATTATAAACAAAATGTTATGCAATTTATATAGTAGGGGGTCCTTACTCATCTCGCCATCAGTTTGGGGGTCCCTGGCCTGAAAAACGCTGAAGACCCCTGCTCTAATTGGTTCTAGGTATATCCAATTGAGTGAAGAGGCATTTTTTCCCCTGGTTTGGTTGAAACACACCCCATAATCACAGCCCAATGGAGCAGTATTACTAGAATTATGAGTATGACATCGTCAGGCTAGGGGATTTGGGCATCGTGGGCCAAAACAGCTGATGAAGCTGCCCCAATGTCCTCAACTCAACTTTGGGTTTAAAAAGCAGTCCTTAAATTCTAACTGGTTTGGAGGCTTTCCATGGTTAGACGATTCCATATCTAGAGGCAGCTTTTAGTTTTTCATGTAGGATGTTTTATAAAACACATGAAGCATGACACTTTTGTAAATACTGGCCTAACAAGTAAAAAAAAAAAGAAGCTCTGTGTCATTTTAGAGAGCATGAAGCATGAGCATTAGACTCTGATTGTTGGCCTTTGTCTAAAGCCAAGAAAATATAGTTGAAGCCAAAGGCATTAGCATCTATATGGCCATTCCGTGGTCACTCCCCAGTTCTCATGATTTCTCTCAGCATTGACTACTGGACTCTCTTCAGTCTGCAGCTTGTTAACAGTCAGTGCTTCTGAGTTAAGATTGTTTGCGTCTCTCTCAGAGCTCCTCATATCACACTTCTGCACAATATGATACCTTTATGGAATAATTTTAAGTATGGTTAGGTTAACCCTAAGGGTTAAGTGTTGTTTAAATGTACTTATTTTAGTAATTTCAACGTATTTTAAAAAGTACATTCCTTTTTATTACACCATACTTATATACTTTAAATTTATCCATTTTAACACAACTAAGTATATTAAAATACATTGCAAAAACCTTAACATTGGGCTTGAGCATTTTTACAAGAACACCTGATATACTAGAAGTTTTTCCAAAATAACATGTTTAAAATGCATTACGTATATTTCAAATGTAATAAATGCATTAAGAAAAAGCACAGCTTAAGTATATTTCTTTTTCATCTGGGAAGGTGAAGAAGCTATTCAATGGGAAAGGGAGTTGGTGATGTCAAAATATTTACCATGCAAAAGTACTTGGGGGTATATCTTCACACTAGATACTTTAAGTTTTTCCATTTTAACACAACTAAGTATATAAAAATATATTCATACTATATATCTTCACACTAGCACAGTGTGTAGCACATTTCATGTATGCAGCAGCAGCAGGCATTCAAGGAAAACAATAGCGTGATTTAAGTAATACGTCTGTGCCCCCATATAATTTTATGTTTAACAACGCCCCTGCACACACCTATGTGAGTAAGCTTACGCTCCATAAATGTTCATGTAACGAACAATCAAATGTGTCAAATATGATGATCAACATTATAAAAGCATTTTCCTTGCATAAAAGTAAAAAAAAAATGTTAAATGTAATGGGAACATTAGGAAAATGTTTAGGCCTGTTACACTTAAAGACAATAGGTGTCAAGACTTATGACTCTTCAAACTAACATTTCAGAAACACATCAACAACTCCACAAAACCCACAGCTCCAACCACACACAGGAGTACAACTCCAAGCACTACAACAGGAATCACTATAGACACAGGCCCTACACCTGGATCAAGATCTACAAATAGAAATGAATAATGAACAATTTCATCTGATCTAAAAGAAGATACGGTTCCATAGGATATTAATACATGAGAACTGCCATAGGTAGAGGACGCAAACAAGATAAATAGCTGTTCTGAAAATTACCCAGTTTGACGTCTATTTCGTTGTCCAGGCTGAGATGTTTGGCCGTACAGGAGTAATGCTGTTTCTCTCTTAATTCCTCCGCACTGACATCCAGGCTCTTCCTCATCTGGTAGGTTCCATCTAGATTAGGTAGCAGCTCCCCCCCAGTGATCTGGTGGTAAGACACAGGCTGGCCGTCTCTGAGCAGGGTCAGGTTGATGTGACGGGGGTAGAAACCAGTGGCCAGGCAGGTCACTTTGGCCCCTCCGCAGTCTGGGAGTGTCTTCTGGAGGAGCCTGACTCGGGGCTTCACTGCAGAGGATGAAACAGTTGTTAATACAAGTAATCCAACACCAACCAAAAATCTATCACTGATTATCTCATTTAATAAATACAACAGACAACTATCTTACCTTTTCTTATCACATAATTTTCCTTCTTGTGGAGGCAATTCTTCAGGATTTTAATGCAGATTGGGCTGTAGACATTTGCGTACTGCAACTCAACCCAATCTTTTGAGCTAGGGGTCCACTTTTCCTGCCAGAAACCTTCAATCTCAAGAGTCTTCTGTTGCACATTGAATTGCAAAGCTGAGTTATTCACTCCGTTGAGAGCATTGAATACTCTTATTGGACCAGGGGTGTCATTATCAAGTAGCTCACAACTACTCACGCTCTGTAGAGTTTGTACTCCTTTGGCAGAGAAAAAGAAATTAGTAACTCCACTGAAATGGTCATACAATAGCCGCTAGATAACGCAACTGTTGTTGATATTATTAGCAACTTTTGTCAATAGTACCCAATTTTACTTTCAATTAGTTTTCAAAATTAATATTGAATATAAACATAAAGTTGTCTGAAATTGCATTACTAATAGAACCAACAATAGAACAAAATATTTGAAGACAGTTTTGGCCAGGTAAACATCAATATCTGACATCCCTGGGTTATTTAAATGATTTTAGAAATGTAGAAAAGTTAGCCATTTATCTGATGTGATGTCAAACAAAACAAATATGTTGCAGGGGTAACACAAATTAATGATGTCCCCTTTAAAGTAAAACTATTCAAGAAAGACACTTTTTGAGGTATGGTTTTATAGGCAACTAGTTTTGATATCATCCTCAAATTTATTTTGATAGCATATGGTCATGTGACACCCATGTCTTCCCCACTTGCCATCCACAATATGCACTAAATATTTATGTTTTTTCATGGCTGGAACACCTTGCAAAAATGGAAGAAAAGCTTTCACAGCATGACATTGTCAGCTATACTGTCAAAAGACGTCAGTTAGTGTATTGGTACTTGTCATTTTGTCGTTGTGACGACGGAATTGCTTCCTGACGGAAACATAAAGCAAGTACCTGTATGCGGATGACAGTGCTATCGGCTATGCAGCCGAAACATGTGAGGAGATCCAATCTATCCTGGAACCAGACATTTCCACCTAAAGCCTAAAACTGTTTGCTCGATCTACCACCTGACCAACCGCCTTGAAAAAAAAGAGCTGGAAATAAAGATGGAGGGCAAAAGGCTAAGATCCGACCCACAACCTGTATACCTCGGAGTGACACTTGACCGCAGTCTGACGTTTGGTCCCCACCTTAAGAACGAAAACCTCCAAACGTGTCAACATAATCAGGAAGCTCACCGGAGTGAACTGTAGGGCAAACTTCACAACCCTCCGAACCTTGGTACTCGCCCTGGTATATTCGGCTGCTGAATATGCTGCCGCAGTCTGGGCCCACAGCACTCACACCAAGGCTGTTGATGTGGTCCTTAATGATGCTATGCGCCTCATCTCTGGCTCCCTGCAACCCACCCCAAAGGAAATGCTTCCCGTAGTCTCAGGAATCCCATCTGCTGGCATCCGGCGTGACTACCAGGTCCTAAAGCTGGCAGAGAAGGCAGTCAAGGAGAGTAGCCTGGTCCCTCCCGTCCAGGATGACACCATCCCCCAGCGCATACCAAGGCTGCACTTTGCCACCAAAGCTGCAGCACTCCGCAGGCAAGGCCAACTCTCCACCTCTTGGGTGAAGCAGAAATGGCAAGGAGAATGGAGAAGCACCCACACCACTCTGCACACCTTCATCGAGTCCCCATCCACAAAGCAAAGCGGCCACCACCTAAGCCGCAAGGCCTGGAACCGCCTCAACCACCTCCGCACTGGATGCGGAAGGACTCAGTCCTTTCTCAAAATGGTTGGCACCTGTGAAAACGACCTATGTGAGTGTGGTGCCCCACAGACTATCCCGCACCTCCTTCAGGAATGCCCAATATTTAAGCCACCGAATGGGCTAGACCAGGGGTTTCAAACTCAAATACACAGAGGGCCGAAATAAAAAAAATGGGTTTGAGTCGAGGGCTCTCTTCCATAAAGCTTTGATTGGTGAAGAACCAAGGCAACAGTGGTGGTATGCAGAATTTCTCCAATCTCAACTGCTGAAGCTTGAAACTTCTTCAGAGTAGTCATAGGTCTATTGGTGGCCTCTCTTACTAGTCTCCTTCTTGCACGGCCCCTCAATTTGTGAGGACGGCCTGATCTAGGCAGATTTACACATGTGCCACAATCCATCCATTTCTTGATGATGGATTTAACAGAATTCCAGGGGATGTTTAGTGCCTTGGACATTTTTTTGTATCCTTCCCCTGACTTATACTTTTCAACAACCTTTTCTCTGAGTTGCTTAGAGTGATCTTGGGTCTTAATGGTTTAACAATAGCCAGTAATACTGATTACTGACCAGTGAATGGACCTTCCAGACACAGGTGTCGTTATACTACAATCACTTGAGACATATTCACTGCACACTGATCCCCATTTCACAAATTGTGAGACTTCTAGCACCAATTGGCTGGACCTCTGTTGAATTAGGTCAGTCTATATAAAGGGGGTGAATACTTATGCAATCAATTATTTTCCTTACATATTTTTATTTAATTTACATAACTGTGTAGAAATATGTTTTCACTTTGAAGTTAAAGAGGGCTTTTTTGTGATTTTTTTTGTCCAAAAAGCATCCAAGGGGGTGAATACTTATGCAAGGCACTGTATAGCACTCATTGTCTCATACAGCTCACTTACGGTGTGAGTTGAACTCACTCTCATTAATTTTGCCTAGCCTCCTATCTTGATCTAATTATTTGTATTCAGACTTTACATAACTTTCATGTCCAAAAATATAAATTGGCCAGCGATTTAATTTGTTTTTGTTTTTTAAATTAACTAGTGCAGTGCCCCTAGGAATTATGCATTCTGTAGTGTTAGCAGACGTAGGTGTAGCTGTAGGGTAGTGTAATAGCGAGACATACCAACAAATAAAGTTTGAGATTATGTAGTGGATGCAGTTGAATATAGATGACAAAGTTGCTGTCTACACTATAAACTAAATGCCATAAAGAAAGAAATTATTTAAAATGAAGTTATGGTTGAAATAGGATCACTTCTTTATTGTAAGGGTAAGTGTAGGGTAAGAATGGTCATGCAGTTGGACTCAAATGTAGGTTCATTTTATTGAATGTATGTAGCCTACTGTACTGTAAGCTACTGTATGACTTCGATGATGCTAGCTTTGACAGCCCACACTCAGACAGATCGTAATCTAATTATGTCCTTACAATGGGAACACAGTTTAAATACTCTGACTGGAGATGGCGTTACTATCCCCCACCCGAATTCAGTGCAGGACTGGGAGGATAACATAACGACGTGGGCCCAACATAATTTACAGCAAGATTTGCGCGTATTTCGTGGACTCCATAGCAACAGATGGGAAAGCAATGGACAATCTGAAAGCCTCCGAGGCTTATCAAAATATTCATATTGTTTATTAGTATAGCGTATTTTTACAGTATTTCTGCACTTATTTGACTTACAACTTGGCTCATTTCATAAGCATGGTTGAAATGTAACTGTGATTACAGCACTTATTCATGGCATATGCAAAACGCATGCATTTTATACAACTCTCTCTCTGAATTCATAGTTCGCGAGATATTTCTATTTTATCGTTTGCGTTTGGATTACGCGTGGATTACTATTCCCTGTCTGTTAGATGAATGTACAACTCTAGACATTACTTTGAAACTTAATATAAAGAAGCTTATATAAACGAATAGATAAAATCAATCACTGTCTTAAGATTACCTGAGCAAAAGTCTGTATCTGTTCACCAAGAAGAAAAAAAATTGAATGTGGACCTCCTTATCGTATCCAACGCTATTCTGAATTTTGAGTGAAGGCAGGATAGTTTTAATACCGCTAATATTGTTTGTGACGTAATTTGTGACGTAATTTAGGTGCTACGGGAAACGATAACCCATTAGTGCCTACGGGAAACGGTAAAATACAAATATCTCGCAAACTATGATTTCAAAAATCTTCAAAATCAAGGATGCACAGGTTCATGACATGCGTAAGCTACATGCGAAATCTCATAACTAACGTTACTACCGTCAGTGAGATACGCCCTAGACAGACTGACACTCACACACACACAGAGATTCCTGGATTTATAGATAGATGTAGAATGGTCGGAGCAAAGCCTCATGGGAAATGCCTTTATCCAGTGAATGAAAGAGGACTACATTCTACCATAGTGGCGGAGAAAATGTCCTTTGTTAAGTCAAACGATGCAAAATGAACGTGTTATTATTGCATTTTTAGCGAGAAATCAATGTTTAATTTGAGCCATATAACAGAAAAACAGTATTTCAGGAGGCAGAAAACAAGGGATTACGAAGATTTTGACGAGACTCCAGTCAAACTCAATGGGGAGAATTGCCTCTAAAAATATCTTTCGTGAAGTCAAACGGTGTAAAATAAACGTCTTATAATTGCATTTCTAGTGAGAAATCAATGTCTAAATTTTACAATATAGCAGAAAAACAGTATTTCATGAAGCAGAAAATACGTAATTACAAACATTTTGGTACCATTGATTTAATAGGAAGCGCTCAATCCAATATGGCGGACACAGACGGATTGAGCGCTTCAGAGTTCAGAGTTTTGTATATACTGTATATTCAGACTTTGTTTTGTATATATATTCAGACTTTGTTTTGTATATATTCAGACTTTTGAATATATATTCAGACTTTTATATACATATTCAGACTTTTGTGTATATATTCAGACTTTTGTATATATATATTCAGACTTTTGTATATATATTCAGACTTTTGTATACAGTAAATATTCAGAGTTTTGTATATATATTCAGAGTTTTGTATATATATTCAGACTTTTATATATATATTATGGCATGCCGTTCAGGAAATTAACATTTGAATATATATATACAAAAGTCTGAATATATATACAAAACTCTGAATATATATACAAAAGTCTGAATATATATACAAAAGTCTGGATATATATATACAAAAGTCTGAATATATATACAAAACTCTGAATATATATACAGAAGTCTGAATATATATACAAAAGTCTGATTAAATATACAAAACTTTGAATATATATATACAAAAGTCTGAATATATATACAAAACTCTGAATATATATACAAAACTCTGAATATATATACAAAAGTCTGAATATATATACAAAACGAAGTCTGAATATATATATACAAAACAAAGTCTGAATATATATACAAAACGAGGTCTGAATATATATACAAAACTCTGAACTCTGAAGCGCTCAATCCGTCTTTGTCCGCCATATTGGATTGAGCGCTTCCTATTAAATCAATGGTACCAAAATGTTTGTGATTACGTATTTTCTGCTTCATGAAACTCTGTTTTTCTGTTATTTTGTTCAATTTTGACATTGATTTCTCACTAGAAATGCAATAATAACACGTTTATTTTACACCGTTTGACTTCACGAAGGATATTTTTAGAGGCAGGTTCCCCATTGATTTGACTGGGGTCTTGTCAAAACCTTCGTAATTCCTTGTTTTCTGCTTCATGAAATACTGTTTTTCTGTTCATATGGTAGGGTGACCAGACGTGCTCTTTTTCGGGCATGCCCTCTTTTTGAGACCTAAAAATTGCGTCCGGCAGGGATTCCCAAATCGTCCGGGATTTTGCCTCGTCGGGTGCTTCACAAAATGTCATGTCTGCGAGTATGTAAGAGGAAATATTAGGAAAGACACTCGCGACCAATGGTTAGTTGTATTACGTTATAATGTACAGAAGTACCTTATGGTATTTATACCCTTGGAATGGCCAACCTATCTAGGTCATGGTGAGCATTATTTTGTAGAAGAGAAATGGTCAGTAGCAATCTATAACACAATTATATGCTTATCCTACATAAACTATGGAAACTATTAAAAAAAAACCTATTCAATTCAATGAATAATGTCTTATTTTCATTGGTATATGCAATGAGGATTTCTGGGTAATCATTTTTTGTCCAATGTCAAGTCCCTATTTGATCATGTGACGAGAGGATACGATGTAGGCTATCCCATTTAAACGTAAAAATGTCCTTCGTTAAGTCAAACGATGCAAAATGAACGTGTTATTATTATTGCATTTTTAGCGAGAAATCAATGTTTAATCAATTTTAGCCATATAACAGAAAAACAGTATTTCATGAAGCAGAAGACAAGGAAGAACGAAGGTTTTGACAAGACCCCAGTCAAGTGAATGGAGAAATTGCCTCTAAAAATATCCTGGGTGAAGTCAAACGGTGTAAAATAAACGTGTTATTATTGCATTTCAAGTGAGAAATCAATGTCAAAATTGAACAATATAACAGAAATACAGTATTTCATGAAGCAGAAAATACGTAATTATAAACATTTTGGTACCATTGATTTAATAGGAAACGCTCAATCCAATATGGCGGACAAAGACCGATTGAGCGCTTCAGAGTTCAGAGTTTTGTATATATATTCAGACTTCGTTTTGTATATATATTCAGACTTCGTTTTGTATATATATTCAGACTTTTGTATATATATTCAGAGTTTTGTATATATATTCAGAGTTTTGTATATATATTCAGACTTTTGTATATATATATTCAGAGTTTTGTATATATATTCAGACTTTTGTATATATATTCAGAGTTTTGTATATATATTCAGACTTTTGTATATATATATCCAGTCTTTTGTATATATATTCAGAGTTTTGTATATATATTCAGACTTTTGTATATATATTCAGAGTTTTGTATATATATTCAGACTTTTGTATATATATATCCAGTCTTTTGTATATATATTCAGAGTTTTGTAAATATATTCAGACTTTTGTATATATATTCAGACTTTTGTATATATATTCAGAGTTTTGTATATATATATTCAAATGTTAATTTCCTGAACGGCATGCCATAATATATATATATATATATATATATATTCAAATGTTAATTTCCTGAACGGCATGCCATAATATAAATATATACAGTGCCACTTGAAAGTATGTGAACCCCTTGAGCACTAAGAGTTTTCTGTTGTTTTACCATGATTTTTCATTTTTTTTCATCACCAATTTTCCATAGATGAAATGTCAGGTTTATGTTTATCATTTGCATGTACTTGTTTGGAGGGAATTGTTTGTGTAGCCAAAAAACTACATGAAACATGGAATTAGTCAATTTCAAAAGTAAGTGAACCCCCAGCTGAATTGGTAAAGTCAAGCAGGTAACAGATTCCGTTAAACTTATTTGGGTGCTTAATTAGTTAATTAAGCAAACCCATCAACTGAGACATCCTTAGGGAAAGGTTTGGGCAACACAGATTAAAAGAGAGAGGAAACCAACCAAGCTAATGTAGTGCCAAGGTGTACCCACACAGATCAACAATGCCGAGAGGAAACGAGATATCCAAGAACATCAGGAAGAAGGTACTGGCAGCCCATCAGTCTTGGCAAAGCTATAAGACCATCTCCAAAAGATTCCAGCTCCATCCATCCCTCCAAGACAAATAATTTAGAAATGGAGGGCATTCAAAATGACCGCATCTCTGCCTTGAGGTGGACGCCAATCAAGACCATCACCAAGAAGCACCAGAAGAAGAATAAATCAGGTAAAAGTCAACCCACACAATACCTCTAAAGAGTTTCGGACCTCTCTGGCAGCATCTGGGGTAAATGTTAATGGGTCTACAATCAGACGAAAATTGTTGGTTTTGATCGTGACCAAATCATTCTATAGGACTCATCTGTCCAAAGAAGGGACTTCTAGAAGGCCTTTGGTTTATCCAAGTGCTCTCTGGCAAAGTTGAAACGGGCAGTTTTGTTCATTCTTGAGAGCAGAGGCTTCCTTCTAGCAACCCGATCATGAATGTCATGTCTATTCAATTTCCGTCTGATTTTACTACACAATACTAGTGTTAAAGTAAAATGTACATTTTAGTTTTATTCTATAACCTACTGGCAACATTCCTACCAAATTTCAAATAAAAATATTGTCATTTAGATCATTTATTTGCAGAAAAATGACAATTGGTCAAAATAGCAAAAATGATGCAGTGTCTTCAGATCTCGAATAATGCAAAGAAAACAAGCTCATATTCATTTTTAAACTACACAATACTAATGCTTTAACTTAGGAAGAGTTCAGAAATCAATATTTGGTGGAATAACCTTGATTTAAAATCACAACTTTCATGTGTCTTGGCATGCTCTCCACCAGTCTTTCACATTGCCGTTGGGTGACTTTATGCTACTCCTGGCGCAAGAATTCAAGCAGCTCGGCTTCTTTTCATGGCTTGTGACCATCCATCTTCCTCTTGATCACATTTCAGAGGTTTTTTATGGGATTCAGGTCTCGAAATTGGGCTGGCCATGACAGGGTCCTGATCTGGTGGTACTCCATCCACACCTTTACTGGCCTGGCTGTGTGGCATGGAGCATTGCCCTGCTGGAAAAAACATTTCTCAGAGTTGGGGAACATTGTCAGAGCAAAAGGAAGCAAGTTTTTCTTCCGGGACAACGTTGTACTTTGCCTGGCTGAGGTTTGTAAAAGACCATAAGGATTGAAAAAGCGGACTGGAGGTTCTTCTAAGTTCGTCTTCTCTGATGAGTCCGATTTCACAGTAGGTGCAAGACTCTCTGGCTTGTAGGCCTCTCCAGGTCTCCGTCTAACCATCAGACGACCATGTGTTGGGCAAAGCTGAAAATTGGACTCATCAGAGAAGACGAACTAGAAGACCCTCCAGTCCGCTTTTTTCAATCCTTATGGTCTTTTACAAACCTCAGCCAGGCAAAGTAAGACTTTGTCCCGGAAGAAAAACTTGCTTCCTTTAGCTCTGACAATGTTCCCCAACTCTGAGAAATGTTTTTTCCAGCAGGGCAATGCTCCATGCCACACAGCCAGGCCAGTAAAGGTGTGGATGGAGTACCACCAGATCAGGACCCTGTCATGGCCAGCCCAATTTCGAGACCTGAATCCCATAAAAAACCTCTGAAATGTGATCAAGAGGAAGATGGATGGTCACAAGCCATGAAAAGAAGCCGAGCTGCTTGAATTCTTGCGCCAGGAGTAGCATAAAGTCACCCAACGGCAATGTGAAAGACTGGTGGAGAGCATGCCAAGACACATGAAAGTTGTGATTTTAAATCAAGGTTATTCCACCAAATATTGATTTCTGAACTCTTCCTAAGTGTAAGCATTAGTATTGTGTAGTTTAAAAATGAATATGAGCTTGTTTTCTTTGCATTATTCGAGGTCTGAAGACACTGCATCTTTTTTGCTATTTTGACCAATTGTCATTTTTCTGCAAATAAATTATCTAAATGACAATATTTTTATTGGAAATTTGGTAGGATTGTTGCCAGTAGGTTATAGAATAAAACAAAAATGAACATTTTACTTTAACACATACCAATAAATAGTAAAACCAGAGAAACTGATAATTTTGAAGTGGTCTCTTAATTTTTTCCGCGGCTGTATATATTTACATACAATATATACAGCAACAACACACAGCATAACAGAATATATATATATATATATACTTATATACAATATATACAACAACAGTACACAGAATAATAAATACAGAAATACATGAGATGTTATGTGTGACTTGCAGTCAATAAAGTGAAAGTTTAGTGCATGACTGTATTTAACGTTCTGATTGCCGTAGGGAAAAAACTGTTCTTAAGACATGTGGTCCTTGCTCTAAAGGATCTGTACCGTCTGCCTGAGGGTAGGAGAGTAAACAGGTGGTGGCCTGGGTGAGAGGAGTCTTTTAGGATGTTATTGGCCCTGCTAAGGTAGCGGGAGCGGGCAATGGATTCCAGGGAGGGCAGGGAGCAGCCAGTGATCTTTTTTGCTGTGTTGATGACCCTTTGGAGGGCTCTTTTGTCTGCTGCAGTGCAACCGGAGTACCACGCCGAGATGCAGTACGTCAGTACACTTTCGATAGTGGTGCGGTAGAAGGCCACCATCAGTATCACTCCAGGTTGTTTTGAGTACTCTCAGGAAGTGTAGTCGCTGCTGTGCTTTTTTAACTGTCACTGAGGTGTTGGCAGACCATGAGAGGTCATCTGTCAGGAGGGCTCCTAAGAACTTGAAGGAGTGGACCTTCTCCACACAGTCCCCGTTGATGTAGAGTAGGGCCGGATCTGCACTTTGCCTCCTGTAGTCTAGAATGAATTATTTCGTTTTTGTGGTGTTCAGTGAAAGATTGTTGTCTGAGCACCACACTGTCAGTTTCTGTACCTCATCTCTGTACGCTGATTCGTTATCTTCTGTTATGAGCCTGATCACGGTGGTGTCTTCAGCAAATTTAATGATGGTGTTGGTGGGATGGGTTGGAGTACAGTCATGAGTGTACAAGGAGTACAGTAGTGGGCTCAGTACACAGCCTTGTGGAGAGCCAGTGCTAAGCGTGATGGTGGAGGAGAGGTGGGGGCCGAGTTTTACAGTTTGTGGGCGGTTTATGAGGAAGTCTTTTATCCAGGTGCAGATGGAGGGGGAGAGGCCTAGTGCAGTTAATTTGCTTACAGCTCACTCACATTGATGCGTTGGAATGCGTTGATGCGTCAGGGTTAACGCATCCCCATTCACTTTGAATGGGATGACGTCATCCTTTGCCGAACTGAATTGTGGCTCCGTTTGGTTCGCGTGTGTTGCGTTTCCTGCTTTGCTTGCGGCAAGAGTTGAAGAATGTTCAACTTTTCGAGAGGCAATGCATGCGTCAGCCAATCATATTGCCTTTCATGCATAACTGACAGCACAGGCGGTAGCCAATCATATCCCGTATATGCTCACGTCTACCGAGCGGCAAGCTCCAAAAAAAAAGATGACCAAACTCCGTAGATGGTCGTATTTGTACCTACAAGTTGGTTGTTTGACTTTTTTTTGGTTAGATTTTTTTTTAAGTTACCGATAAATAGACACTGTACAATGTAAAAACCCCTTTATGAAAACGTCTCATAGGATTTGCGAGGTGTCTGAGCACCCTATCTAATGATAGCATGCTACTACTCACAGGGTAAAAGCTTGCTCGTGACGTGATTGGTTTGTTGACCTGTCAATCTCACTATAAAGTCTCCGGTATTAACAGAACCCCACGCGCCAGACTCCTCCTCCGCCTTCCGTTGGATCCACGCATTCCAACGCATCAATGTGAGTGAGCTGTTACTAGTATGACAGGGATGATAGTATTAAAAGCTGTAGTCAATGAATAACATTCTTATATAGGTTCCACGGAGTTCCAGGTGGCTCAGTGCAGAGTGGAGGGCTACATCTATGGCATCTTACGTGGACCTGTTTGCTATGTAAGCAAACTGATGCGGGTCGAATGTGAGGGGAAGGGTTAATTTGATGTGGCGAGAAACCAGTTTCTCAAAGCACTTTATTATTACAGGTGTAAGTGCAATCGGTCTATAGTCATTTAGGCTGTTGATGGCTGGTTTCTTAGGGACGGGGATGATGATAGCTGATTTTAGGCAGGGTGGGATGGTGGCTAGAGTAAGCGAAAGGTTGAAGATCTTCCTTTGCCAGTGAGGCATCAGCGTGGACAGTGCTGGTGTTGTTGTTTTTGTAGTTGGTGATGTTTTGAATTCCCTGCCACACTCTCTTTGGATTGTTATTAGTGAGATGGTCTTCAATTTTCTCCTTGTAAGCCCTCTTGGCATCTTTGATGCCTCTCTTCAGGTTGGCTCTAGCAGTACAGTACAAAACCTTGTCACCTGATCTGAAGGCGGAGTTCCGCTCCTGGAGTAGGGACTTGACCTTGCTTGTCATCCAGGGTTTCTGGTTAGGGTACACCCGAATCCTTTTGATCGCAGTTACAGTGTCTGTACAATGGTTGATGTAGGACAGTACAGTTCCTGTATATTCCTCCAGGTCCTGTTGTTCGAATATTTCCCAAACAGTCTGTTCAAAGCAATCCTGCAGTTGAGAGCCTGTTGGTGTTTACTTACGGTAGCGTACAGCTGAGTGAGTGCTGCGCTAACGTTAGCATCCGGTGGTATGTAAACAGCTGTTACTATGACAACAGTTAGCTCCCGTGGCAAGTAGTAGGGTCTACACATAGCATTGATAGCATTTCTAAGTCAGGGGAGCAGTGACTGTCTATGATGTTGCTGTTGTTACACCAATCATTGTGTACATAAATGCAAAGTCCCCCTCCTCTGCTCTTACCCGAGTCCATGTTTCTGTCCTGCCTATGGATGTCAGGGATTAAAGTGTGAAGCCAGGTTTCAGTTATAATCATCACGCAACAATCCCGAATTAAATGGTTTTCTGTGACCTGTAGCTCCAACTCATCCATCTTATGGATGATAGATCTAGCATTAGACAGAAAGATGCTCGGAAGCGGTGGTTTATGGGGCTGTTTACGTAGCCTTGAAAGCAGACCTGCCCAGCATCCTCATTTTTGCTTCCTGTCCCTACGCCGTCTACGTCGCTTGCTAGGTCCGCCAACAATCCACGGAGACCCTGGTAATCTTGCAATGTCCTCCGGTATTTTGTGGGTGCACTGAAAATTCCGTGTTACAGATAGCTTGTGCTGCCATCCATAGTCAATTAAGTCCTGGCGGCTATATACGTAATTATCTTCACAAATATTGACTAACAAACAAAAAAACTAATACAAAAAACATAAAAACAAACATACGTGCCGCCATCACCATGACAACATGTAGAGTTGACGTTAACGCAATCACCAGCCCCGTCGGCCATCTTGTGTTTATTTGAGGAATCGCATTTGAGGAGATTCCGGCAGAGTTACGACTGCTATTTCGCATTCTGAAAGTCTTCTGCAGTTCAGAAGATATCCCAGATGACAAAACTATCGAGAATGGCAAATGTTTTCCTAAATCCACTGAAGTGGAGTTCAGAAGAAATTCCTGCTTAAATTCTTATCAACTGCGTTCGAGAAGGAGGCCCATTGTTATTGTTTAAATGCTTTGGCAACATTGTATAATTTCCAGGGTTTAAGAATATCAGCCTTTGGACTAAAAAGTACTTACTCTGAGTTTATTGATGAGCTCAAGGGGAGTGAACCCATGTCCCTTGTAGAAATTATTAATCTCGCCATGTACACATCTATATTGTTATAAACAGTTTATGCATTAATGCCACCAATAGCATATTCTTTATAATCGTGTTCTTTTAAACATCTCGCTGTAGGTGATGGCGGGCAGAACAACAATATAGCAGCACACACATTGAATCAGGTTCAGTGATTGAGCGAACGTGAACCAATATATATATTTCTCCACTTCGCTGAACCTTCATTTTCTCTTCCTAAATAAATACCACGGAAAATGCGCAAAAACACCGTGCGTTAATGTGCGACAGCAGTTTAAGCAGCGGTCGCAGTGTTAGTAAATCAGGCCCTATATAGGGCGGAGTAAACACAGATTGCCAAGCGCGATCTGGTTTGATAAATACCACGGGAAATGTGCAAAAACACAGTGCGTTAATGTGCGAACGCAGATAAAGCAGCGGTCGCATGTTAGTAAATCAGGCCCTGAGTTCAGTATTTAGTAATAAAAAGCCATAACAAATATTACGCACTTCCGTGATTTGTTACAATACATTTGTAATAACATTTTAGACTCACTTTTAGAAGACTAAGAAAACATTATGTGCAGGCGATTGGGAAGATGACATGGAGGGGTATGTGTGTCCAAAGAACACTCTATAGCCTGCACAGTCTCCACGGAGATCAACCGGTTTGTTTGTCCATAAACAGTTGAACAGGGGGGGGCGTGGCCGGAGCGTAGTTCAGCACAGGCCTGACATTTTCTCAGTGATTTTGTTCTTCAATTAATGTTTGTTCATCGTTGCGATCGTTTTTGTGTTAGAAATGCAGTCTTATAAGGCAAAATAACGTTTGAAAGTCGCAATTCTGTTTTCGTGGGAAAAAGAGGAGTGAAGGTCGCCTAGAGCGCCAAATGTGCTAGGGCCGCCCCTGACTCCACGTCTGCCTAGCCTTCCAGAAGTCATACAAATTAGGAGTTGGTTGCCACTGCAAGTTATCCTTTACCTCAGTCAGGTGACAGAGGTGAGCTGACTGTGTGAATCAGTGGACTTTCACCGCGCGAAACAGCAGATTCGCTGATCAGGACTGAATGAGTGGATTAGGCCACTTCCTCCACAATGCGCAAAACATGGCAGACTTGCAACACAGGTCGCTCTTTCTTAAATAGTCAGACTCGTGGATTGATTTTAGTGTAACACATTTTTATGTAGCAAGCTCAATATAATGCTAACTGATCAATAACAATTTGAACTAATGTTACAGCCTAATAGCTCATGTTTAAGATTTTTTTTTTACATTTCTAATTTATTATTTCTAGTTGGAGATAGTGGGCTCGTGTTTCACTGGTTGGATTTCTACACTCTTGGTGATACTGACCCAAAGGAGTTCAATTACATTTTAACCCAGATCTGTTTCATGAGTTTGCCATCTCTACAACACAAAGCAGAGAACCTGGTCACCCTACAATTAACCCCATTACTGTACATACGCAATAACCAGTTATACCGTAGTGCTGAATAAATGGCTCATGAGGAGGCAGCACACACTTACCATGTGTATTGTTGAACTTGTGTTTATAGAAAAAGGCTTTCATGAATCTACGTATGTCTCCAAATATAAGGCTTGCATCCCTTTGCTCTTCATCTTCATGTTCCGACGTATACTGTCTGTAAATCAGGTTCTCCGCATTTTAATCATAGTAGGCCATCTGGATGTCATCCAGCATCACCACCGCACTGAACTCTGGAAACGGGGTGTCTCCAACAATCATTGTTGAAAGAGTCCAAAGAGAATTAGAGCCTGTGAAAATAAGTATGCACATGAATATATTGTCTATGCCCTGTAAAAACCAGTGAGATATGATTTCCATAAAACCTGACACCTCCATGATAATACATGTCATGATAATGTAGGCCTACTCTGTGCACTGATGAATAGATCCTGATCTTGTAGGAAACATATTGAATATTGACCACTTAACTAAGCATATTCATTACCCGTTGACAATGTTGGAGTTCCTGGTACACCATTTTGAAGTATTAAATTCATTAACAACACAGATGTAAGATGGACGCCTAGCTGAGGGGCAGAACAAAGGGATGAATTGAAAATAGCTTTGTGGGGCGGAGGCAGGGTGTTTAGCCTAGGTCAAAGATGGAGTATAAGACAGACACAACAGCAGGAACACCAGCACTCTGATGGTTATGAGGGCTGGGGTGCTAAACTAAATAAACTGATTAATGGACTGTCAGTCTTTTTCATTTTTGGCAACAATGTTAACAGGTTGGTGCCTGTGCCAGTGCCCGTGCGAGCTGTGCGTCTCAGGGGCGTGCAGCCTATTTTCCATGTGCGAGGTAATCATCAGAAAAGTGGTTCTCAGAAAAAATAGACAGTAAATAGATGTTTTAATAGTCATATTTACAACATGCCAGTAACAATATATCAACTGGCACCTTTCACTGCAGTTTCGATATTTTGGTTGTGTCATAGACATACAATTATGTTACAAGTATATTATTTTTGAACCATTTTAGCAATTGTGTGTTATGAAAGGAGAAAGAAGAGGCTACGACTGTACTACTATGTAGGAACCCAATGTAGGCTGTTATGACATTATATTGATAAGTCTTTCTGTCTTGCTCTGAACAAGGGTAAACACAAATCATGTGACTGATTTCTGATTCACCGCCACCGCACTGCCGTACACTTACTCTACCCCATTCCCTATTGTACCATTTATATACATAATACATTATTGCCACCACTGAAATGTTTCTCTGTCCCTACATCCCTTACCACTGTAACAGTAACTGTTAGTGCCATTTTCATATTGTTGTTCAGATTTAGATTCATATTTAGTGATTGTTAATTATAGTGATAGCATATTTGTATTTATAGTTCGCATTTCATTTTAAAATATGTTTTAGTGCTAATACATTGCATTGCTTTGAATAACCAGAGGTGAGCTGTGACATAGCGAGCTCGCGCATTAATGTATCAACTGTCTGTTTTGATGTATCAACTGTCACATTTGTTGCACTGGTCAGAATTCAGTAAAAGACGGAGCAAACTCAGTTTTTCTACCGTTGTTGAAACACATTACATGTGTAGACTCGTTTTCTTTCCGTCTGAGAGTGGTAATCAAAGAATATGTTAAGAACTATCTACTGATAGAAAAAAGGGAACTTTTAGCCAATACAGTAACCTTATGAGCACAGTGCAAACCCACTAAACTGGTCTTGCCTGTATCATGTATTTACCACCGGATGTCTGTATATATATTACGTACATCTACCAAATGCTAGCTGTGTACAACCCCTGTTGTTTCCCTTCGCCTTCTGCCACACAACCCTCCCCCTCCACCTTTCCTATCTCCACACGGCTGACCTCAAGCAGATGGGTCCCCTCTTATGTGCCGTGGTTCTGCTTAAGGTTTCTTCCTGACTAACAGGGAGTTTTTTCTTGCCCCTGTTGCCATTGTGCTTGCACTAAGGGAGTTCAGGCTCTGGGCTCTGTAAAGCGCCTAGAGAGATTTTAATTGTTATGACGCTATATATAGTATCAGTCAAAAGTTTGGACACATCTTCTCATTCAATGGTTTTTATTTATTTAAAAAAATTCTACGTTGCAGATTTATATTGAAGACATCCAAACTATGAAGGAACACATATGGAGTTGTGTGGTAAACAAAAAAAAATGTTTTATATTTTAGATTCTTTAAAGTAGCCACCTTTTGCTTTGATGACAATTTTGCACACTTGGCATTCTTTCAACCAGCTTCACGAGGTAGTCACCTGGAATGGTTTTTAATTAACAGGAGTGCCTTGTAAACAGTTCATTTGTTGAACTTGCCTTCTAAATGAGTTTGAGACCATCAGTTGTGTTGTGCAGAGGTAGGGGTTGGTGCACAGTTCTAAACAGTGAATAGGCCTTTTCAACTACGTATTATGTTATATATTACATATTATGGCAAGAACCACTCAACTAAGTGAAGAGAAACAACAGTCCATCATTACTTTAAGACAGGAAGGTCAGTCAATCCGGAACATTTCAAGAACTTTGAATTTATCCTCAAGTGCAGTAGCGAAAACCATCAATCGCTCTAATGAAAATGTCTCTCATGAGGACCGCCCCAGAACAGGAAGACAAAGAGCTACCTCTGCTGCCGAGGATAAGTTCATTAGCGTTACCAGCCTCAGAAACCACAATTTACAGTTTTTCTCAATCGTTTTGCCGACTTTTTTCATTCACTGTTTACGTTTTCAAAACAGCTCACACACAGCCCGTAACAGAAGCTGAAATGACCAAAACACTGTATGATGTTTGCAGAATGACACTACATTCTCAAAAACTTATCACACACCCATCAAAACCAAACATTTCCTTCAAAACCTACAATTTGGGCTCAATTGAAAATGTATGTTTTCTCATTTATTTAACAACGGATAGCAAAACTCAAAATACAGCTTTCAATATCAACCTCTAAAACCATCACTTCAACTTTTGTGCAACACCCTCACAGTATTGACTATTTTACCACTGACAACGTACTACAACTTGGGATTTGTACTGAGCACTCTTACTTAGGGAATATACTGTCAGAAAGTATTTGAAATCTGAAAATTTGTATACAGAAAAATATTGTAGTTCTATTTTTGTATTGCTGAATACTGTAAAAAGTTTTGTAAACAAGGTCCTGAACAACACCATTGATTTACTTTTGTTCTGTGTACAAAATGGCAAAGATTGTGTCAAAAAAAGATTTACTGTATTGCAGTAATTTTTTACAGTAACATTTTCCACAAAGAAAGAAATCAAAATGACAGGCTGCAATTTGCAAAAAAAAGTCAAATATCAAACAAAAAGATCCATAAAGCAAATGAAAAGCCTGTAAATATTGCATTTTTAGGGATTGTCTAGGTGGGCCTGACGATCAGGCCACATGTTTTCATCCACATCACAATTACTGTAACATGGTCAATTACGGTTGCCCTAATTTCATTTGAGCACCTTCTAGGAGCATGTCCCCTCACAGGGGCCCCTCTACCTCGACCACGACCACGACCACGACCTCGACCTCTTCCTTGTCCTTGTCCTTGTCCCCGTCCTCGTCCTCGTCCTTGATCCATGGTTGCTTTCAACTTCAATCTATTGACCTCTTTTATAGGTTGAGAACAACTTGATATGTTGTGCACAGAGAGTTTACACAGGTGCTGACGATATTTAGAATTGAGAGGGTAGTTTCAATTGGCCGCTACTAAGTGTCTTCAATGTGTTGACATGGTTATTCAATTAGGTTTGAGAAGTGTTTAAACTGTTTTGAAACTGTTTTTGAAACTGTTTTGAAAAGTGTGTTGAAACTCAAAGAAATTTGCGTGAAAGCAATGAGAAATGGTAAACCCATTTGCCAGAGAAGACTCTTGCTGTCACTGTGCAAAGAAGATGTGAGCATTAGATGAAGTTGACCCATGATTCGCTAAATGCCAGAAAACGATTGGGAAAAACTGTAACAGCACAATTTAACAGCACCTCAGATAAGAGCCCACATAAATGCTAAAAGAGGTGAGCGGATGGTTTCTACATGTGTTGTTCCCACCGTGAAGCATGGAGGAGGAGGTGTGTGGGGGTGCTTTGCTGGTGACACTGTTTTGTGATGTTTTCAAAATTTAAGGCATACTAAACCAGCTTGGCTACCACAGCATTCTGCAGCCACATGCCATCCCATCTGGTTTCCGCTAAGTGGGACCAGCATTTGTATTTCAACAGGACAATGACCCCAAACACATCTCCAGGCTATGTAAGGGTTATTTGACCAAAAAGGAGAGTGATGGAGTGCTTCTAAAACGATCTAAGAATCTAAAATTTGTTTGTTGAGCATGTTTCAGTTTGCCACATAATTCCATATGTGTTCCTTCATAGTTTGGATGTCTTCAATATTAATCTACAAAGTAGAAAAACATAAAAAATGAATGAAAAGCATTGAATGAGAAGGTGTGTCCAAACTTTTGACTGGTACTGTAAATACAATTGAAATTAATTGAATTGAATTGAATTGGTCCCAACTGGGCAACATCCTGGTCTTCACTCCTCAGACCACTCATCAACGATGGATGGTACCAAACTGATTGTGTATTGAAGGCCATTATCAAGGGTATGATTATGGTTATGGTATTTAGCACACACTTCTGTCCAGAGCGACTTATGATGATAATGAGATGAACTATGATCAATATACTTGTTAGTTTGGGAAGGGAATAAATGTTCCCCTGGTGCAGATTTTTGCCTTTACTGTGATCAGTGTTCTCTAATCCATCAAAATAGATGTGCATATTTTGGATTATTTAAATAAACTCATTGCCATCTCATAGCTGTTTAGTTAAACTTCATCAAATATAATAACAAGTATAATGTCAGCAAAGCATTAATGTTCCATGACTAGAGATGATAGAGAGAAGCCCTCAAACATACTTGTGCCAGTACGTCAGTTGTGGTGGAAATCTACTTGAACAAGTGTTAACGTTTATTACCAACTTAGTGGGGACCCAGCTCTCAGGCAGGGTGTGTGCCAGAATAAAAGACACGCATATTATTCACTTTACAGACAGAGAACTTACAGAGAGAGAAATCTTGACCCAGACAGAGAGGAAAAGGGAGGGGAAACCTTATCTTTACCTTACCTCAACTGCAGAATGTTCCAGCAAATAATTAAATATCAAAACAGTAAGAATGCTGGTAAACAAAGTAGAACTCATAGAAAGTTGGTCTGCACATTTAACTCTCTTTAATCAGTCAAGAACACGTCAGTTGTCAAAAAAGTGTAATAGAGCCTGGTATGTTATTATAAAGAGCTTAATACTTAAATATAGATATTTATAGTGGGCCTTGTAGAAGACTGTTTTTAGTTTCACTACCTGTCCTACCAAAGAGTTTTAGTCAATCCAGCTGCTTCCTGGAAAAAGACTATGGTACCAAAGTCATTCACAACATTTTAATGTACCCATTGTGAATAAACTGAATTAATTGTACCTTACCTGTTTTTTCGGAGCTTGATATATCAAATAACAAGCAAAATAACATCAGCTTCTTCATGGTTTTGCTGTTCTAATCCAAACATATATGGAAAAACATAAGTGACTGGGCACAAAGATGTACTGTAAAACCATGCCTGTCAACATTTGGATTATGAATACAAGATTTGTCTTTTTCAAACCACTCCCATTGGAATTGTAAAACGGCAGAATAAAACGCAGTCAAAAGTCTGCAACTTTTGAACTATAAACTATTATTATGCTATAAAACGTTTCCAGGGTCCATCCCAAAGGGTCAAAGTCGTATGTAAGTATTCCGTGTTCCTACACTATGGTTAATGTTTACCAGATGAATGGAATGGCAGTGGTAGAAATTACTTGCCCTTACTTGAGCAGATTTATTGGATGGGCGAAGTTTCAGTGGGCAGATGAAAAGTTCACATTGAAGAATTATCACAATGAGATCATACTCACAGTTTAGTTGGCCTATTTTGAGTGTGTGTGATGGGGAATGGTAGCCTGACGATGTCATACTCATAATTCTAGTCAGAATATGAGTCTGAGTCTGCTCCATTGAGTTGTGATTATGGGGCGTGTTTCAACGAACCAGGAAAGAAAATGCCTCTTCGCTCAATTGGATACCTAGAACTAATCAGAGCAACGTACTATGACCATCTGATACATTAAACTTTTACCGGATCCCGTAGGAAGGACGGCAAAACATCTTTACGATCTACAAATGCCTTGATGCGTTTCTTTGTTCCTCTTTACAGTATTTCTCTGTTCCTAAAACACATTTTTTCAAAGCATGCCTCGGTTTCTCTTAGCTCTAAACACAAATCCCAAAACCACTCACACAAAATGCAAAACCCTTTATATCTCTTGCAAAATGACACTTTGGTTTCAAAACACTATTATATCACCTCAAAAGGGCATTTTGTTTTCAAACAACAAACACAGACCATTATTTGAGTAGACATTCTAAGCATTGATTGAACACTGATGTGCTCAATGGAAAACACTACTATGAAATGGGAAAACACTAGTATGAAGGTCTTATCAGGAGTATTATGCCTTTTCATCTCCAGTGTTACTGTACGCTTTCTTCTGTTGTAAAATATTGTAACTGTATAATGTTTTAACTCAAAAATGAAAGAAAAATGTAAAATGATAAAAGGACAAAAAAAACTAGACTGCATCCTGTTCTTGCTCAAGACAATATCGACAATTGTTGTGTTGTGAAACATCTGAAAATACAGTTTGATTTGAACATTTGATTGGATTACAGTACAGTAATGTTTCTGTGCTGATAGGACGTAATCAGTTGTGGAAACGTATATGACTTACTTGCACATAGTCATATCATACTGTAATTGTTTGACTCTATCAGAGTTTTTGTCAAAAGGCACCCTGTACACCTGCTTCATTCTCGAGATGTTCTGCCTTAGAACATGGTCCACTGTGGCTAGGCTCTTTGTATTGATGTTTAGGAATATGTCTTGGTCATCAATGGTTGCACTTTGTATTTGTTTACGTATACTGTAATTTTACAAATACAGTACAATGTAAAATATTCTACAGTAAAATACAAGAATACTATGCTCCTGATACAGTAAGGCATTCAAACTAGTGTTTTACTGTCATACGTAGTAGTGTTTCTTACCCATTCTCTCTTCTGAATGTCCGGAGAATCGGTGCAACTGAGAAGCGGCTTATGTTTGGTTGAACCCTCTAGCCAGCCTTGCCAGCCTCCTGCATGGTCAAACCCATGTTGACCACATGGTTGAACACATTGGCCTGAATCTCATCAGAGATACAGTAATGGCTCTCTGTCTTGCTCTTCCTCTTCATCATTTTCCTCCTCCTCCTCCTCTTACTCTCACTCCTCTGCCCCTCTGATCACCACTCACTTCAATGTTGCCATAAATTGTTCTCCAAACTAGGAGCTAAAGTTTTGATTTCAAATTGCACAACAGCTTTGGAAATGGAAGTTTTGTCATTTGATTAGCAGTGTTTTCTGTTTGAACACAATGAGGTTTTGGCATTGATGAAGCATGTAAAGTAGAGAGGATGGTGTTTAGTGTTTTGAAGAAAATGTGGTTAACAATTGAAAACTGTGTCTAAAGCAGAGAATTGTGTGTTGTGGTTTGAAGAAAGTGCGGTTAACAATCGAAATCTGTGTTTAAAGCAGAGAATTGTGCTTAAAGTTTAGCAGAATTGGTTTAGGGAGTTGGCACTTGGGTTTAGTGTTCAGAGAAACCGAGGCATGTTTTGAAAAAATGTGTTTTAGGAACAGAGAAATACTGTAAAAGTTAAGGGGCTGTCGAGGTCTTCTAAAACCGACTCAATTGTGAGTTGTTATATATTTGAGTTAAAACATGATACAGTTAGAATATTTTACAACAGGAGAAAGCATACAGTAACACTGGAGATGAAAAGGCATAATACCCCTGATAAGTTGTCTGGGAATTCCCTGCCCCTTCACTGCATTGTATTTGCTCAGTTAGTCTGGCAAACTACTCATCAGCGATCCACTTCACTCACGTAATTGGACACGCCTTTAACCAATCAGACCAACGATACTATACAACGATACAACGATCGGTAATAAAGCCAACACATATTTTTTCTGTATGAATTGTTCCAGGGCAAGTTTCTGTTCTGTTTTCAAAGAAAACTTGCCTTATCGAAGTTTTGCGGTGCTTCGACGGCCACCATGTCCAATGTTTAAAAACTCTCCGTGCAGTAGATTTTGTAACGTAGCCGTAGTAAGTTTAAATCCACCAATGGCGCGCCAGGTAGCCAAAAGACAGTTTGTGATTGGCTCCAAGGATTCTGGAAATCTTGAAATGAACGGCTATCCAAAGTTGGCCAGATCCAGTGCAGAGGCAAAATCAATTTGGCCGGAAGAAGTCGGGCGGCACTTCCCAGACTACCTGATAAGGCCTTCATACTAGTGTTTTCCCATTTCATAGTAGTGTTTTCCATTGAGCACATCAGTGTTCAATCAATGCTTAGAATGTCTACTCAAATAATGGTCTGTGTTTGTTGTTTGAAAACAAAATGCCCTTTTGAGGTGACATAATAGTGTTTTGAAACCAAAGTGGCCTTTTGCAGGAGATATAAAGGGTTTTGCATTTTGTGTGAGTGGTTTTGGGATTTGTGTTTAGAGCTAAGATAAACCGAGGCATGCTTTGAAAAAATTAGTTTTAGGAACAGAGAAAAACTGTAGTACACACAATAAAGCATTTGCTGCACACTACCAAGTGAAAACACAATCATCGAAACACACCATATGAATGACAATGACTCATTGAGCCAATTCTCCTTTTGTAAAATGTATCAGTGTAGGCCTACATTTTTCATAATCAAACATAAAACAGCAATACCATTGTTCTCACAAACCATATTTACAATTTCAGTCTCCTGTTCCACCAAACACTAGATTGTATTGACATAATGTTGTATACAAAATACTTACAGTTTTTCTCAATTGCTTACACACATTTTTTGAAAGCATGCCTCGTTTTCTCAAAACTCTAAACACAAATCCCAAAACAACTAACAAAAAAAGCAAAACCCTTTATATCTCCTGGAAAATGCTATACTTTGCTTTAAAAAAATATTGAAAGTGTGTGTTCTTCCTCCACAGTGTGGTTCTCTTACAGTCCTGCAAAATACAAATACTGTGAGCACACTATATTCTATTGATATGCAGTATTACAGTACACAAGGCAAACAGATTTCATACTTGTTTTCCATCCTGAAGGTTCTAATGAAAAACTACCACACTACCACAGCAGCCCAAATCTCATTAGAGATGACCATTCTCCTTTTTCTTTCTCCTCCTCTCCTACTTCACCCTCATTCTCTTCCTCCTCCTTGTCCTCCTCTTCTCTCTGTCCTCCTACTCCTCAACCTCCTACTCCTCCTCCTTCTTGTCCTCCTCTTCCTCCTCCTGTCACTCTTACCCATCTCCTTCTCTGGTTGTCGATCTTTTCAAAGTTTTCAATAGTTTACCAAACAAAACAGAGGCTCAAGACACTTTTATGGTGCAGTCCTCACTGCAAATTGGTCAAAAGACCTGAAAGTTTAGAGATTTAACTATTTGTGTCTTGCAGGTTGATGCTTTGAGATTTTACTTGAGAAGTGTGTGCAACAACAGAACTTTGTGTACAGTGTTTTGACAACAACGTGATGTGTAATTGACATTAGAGTGTTCACAAGGAAAATCAGAGTCTAATGCAGATAAGGCAGTCTTGAATATTGCCCACTTGGGCCGAGCGATTGATACATGACGTAAAGGTTGTGCAGATTGTGCCGAATTTTCGCTTTTTAGGTCTTAACAATAGTGAAAAACTGTAATCAATGCATGAGAGAGCAATGGATTCGATCATTAGACCTCCTTCCTTTAGTCAAAATGTAAACATGACCCACATGTAGGCTGCCACACCCTCTGTCACTGTCAGAAACGCTAAAGAAGATAAAAACCAGTTGGGTGCAGCATGCCACTGTGATTACTCAGCTTTGATTTTGAAAGTTGTTATCGTGAATAGGGTTATACCAGCACAGTGTCATACTACCAGCAGCATTCCTCCTATGGCATTTACCAGGTTCAGGTGTGGACTTCACCAGTAAAATGAAAGTGAAAGTGACTCTATGACAGAGGTGGTGTAGAGACACACACACTCTGAAATCCACCTCTGCATTTGACCCATCCAGGGAAGTGACACGTACACACAGTGAAGTGAAGTAACACTAACCCGGAGCAGTGAGCTGCCTTTGGCGGCGCCCGGGGAGCAGTGATCGGGGTTAGGTGCCTTGCTCAAGGGCACTTCAGCCGTGGATGTGGGCATGGGAGAGCAGTGGTCTACTTAAGGGCTTTAGGGCTTTACTGTAGGCAAAGGAAGATGTTTGCCTTTGTTGTGTAGGATGGAAATTATTGATTGATTTATTGATTGATTGTATATTATGGCTGCTGATGAAGGACAGAATCCCCGTCATGTGACCTGGTACCTGTTCATTCATCATCATCACTCGTGAACTGGAACCCTCTTCCCTTTTTCGACTTGTTTCTCTTTGGATATTTACCCCTGTTGTTATTTTAGACTGAATTAATTTCCTTTGCAACAGCAAACTACCATTATTGATACATGTTTATTTTGATAAGCCTGTGTCAGGACAATTGTTATGTAAAATGTTTGGCAGTGAGAGAAGAACACTTTCAGTACTCTCTAAATTCATGAGAATGCCTGGGAGTTATTTGACATCTCACTCTCTGCCTATTGAGTTACAGTTTTGGTTTTATTTTGCAGCAAAAAAAAAAAAAAACTCTCCCAACATGTCGGCTGTCTGCTTGTGTGAGTGTACAGGAATGGCGGTCATGCATATGCCTTTGGTTGGTCCTGGATAATGAGTTATAAAGTGTTATTTTTTATGTCCTTGACGGAAAATAAACTATTCCTTTTGTAATGTCGTTGCAGTAGTGTTTCTCTCTGTAAGACGTTTTCTTTCTTCATGACACTGGGAACGATTCGATTTCTCTCCAACTTTTCAGCAGACCTCTCAATCTTTTTATTAAAAACATTGTATTAATTAAAAAAAGCATTGAATACCTTACATCTAATAACTTAATGAATTGGTTCGTTGAACAGTTCAGTTTATCCCTCATTGTTTACTATCCAACATGCTGAAATTATATGAATTTTATGAATATCTTTTGATAATCAGCAGTCAGTAAATAGTAACATTAATGTGTGAAAGTTATTGTGTAACCTGTAGCCTATTGTGTACGAATTTACTTCCGCATTTTCCCACTTACCTCTACGAGGTTAACCAGGTAAGGGTGAATCTAGACCGAAATTAAGTTTGAGACAATATATTTGCAGCGAAAGAGAAGCTGATTTAACAGTAGTTGAGAATATCCGCATTGATTAGATCAGAGAGAGAGGGATTAAGGATGACGATTTAGGTTTGTAGTAGGGCTACTGGCTTCAGGGCATGGACTGTTTAGGCTACTATATTGCTGATACCATTGCGTATTCCATATGTTGTTGGGATTGTGTTTTCATGTGTGATCGAACCTACCATAATATGCTTTTCCATAAATATGTTTTTAATAAGGTAGGTGCTTGAACTGTAATCAAGTAAATAATTGTAGTATTGGTATTTTTGGTGGTATTTTTGGTCTGGCCCCAGTTCCATTCGTTGAGCCTCGTTTGAGTTTGTCTGCCCTGACTTTCCTTTGTCAATTATTTATTTCATGTGCACGATACGTTAGAATCAAAGAACACAAGGAGGCAGTCCCTCACATTAGTTGACTTTTAGTCCGTAATTTATCATCTTTGCCCACCCCAAGACAGTTTGATTACCTGCGGATTTAAGTTCACTCTAGTTGCAATATTGAAGAAGGTATGTAGCTACTGTGAGGGTTAAAGACTTCATGAAAGCCAAGGACACGCCTGCTTTTGTGAGATCGCTACAGTATGGAATTCCTGACGCCCAGAGGGTGAAGTTTTCATGATCTCAGCTGTCTTATGGTAGTAAGCTCACGAGTGTTCCAGAACTCCGTAATGATGCTTTAATAATTTTTGGAAGTATTAGTTGTTTTGTTCTCTTCAATAAAGAACTGTTTTTTTTTATATATATTATTTGTATTTCCATGACGGGAATCACAATACAACCATGTTGTTTGTTAGATCCACATGTTGTTCTACTACCTCTCTAAACATAGTAGGCTACTAGCTATTCTATTCTATCTAAATAACACTACTGACACCTAGTGGTCTGAGGTGGATTACTGCAAATCACGACATTAGTTTGACCCAGTGAGAACTTGAATATATCAAGTTATAACTGATTTTACAAGTTTTGATGATCATTATTTTTAATATTTTGTGATTTTAGAGTGAAGCGATCAATGGATCCACCAGGAAACCCGATAGGAAAATTCACACCTGATTCAAGGTGAGCTGAGGAAAAATTCACTAAATGCAGATTTTTAACATTGGACTGATGAGACCTGTTTACATTTTGATTGAAGTTTAAACCTGAATGGAAAAGATAAATAATGGTAAATCATGGTTCATAACGCAACTGGTTGATGCCTCTGTAGAAGAGATGCAGATTTGTAGGGAACAATACGGTATTCTTTTCCTCTTTTGCTATGGTTAAACATGCTCATATGCGTGCATTTTTCTCTCCATTGTAGACCTATAACCTATAGAGTATGGAGAGAGTATTGTAAGGGAGAAGTCATGAGAGCCAAGGATATGCCTGAATTTGTGAGATCGCTACAGTATGGAGTTCCCGAAGCCCTTAAAGGGTGAAGTTGACATGAACTGAGCTGTCTTTGGGTAGTTAACTCAGTAGTGTTGGGTCAAAACTCCATGATAATGCTGTAAACCTTTTCGGAAGATAAGTTTGACCCTGAACTTGAATATATCCATAAGAATTATATGGAACATCACCTGAAACATCCAACCATTCTAATTTAATTATGAAGTCATTTCTGGTATAGAAAATCTTTGGTATTCTAAACAAATGTGTGGATCTGCTAAAACAAGCTTTTATGATCATTATTTTTCATATATTTTGTGACTTTAGAGTGAAGCGGGAGAGATCAGAGTCACCTGCACCCAGCTGTGTGTCTTTAAAGTCCATGGATCCACCAGGAAACTTAAAAGGAGAATTCACACCTGAGTCAAGGTGAGCTGAGGAATTATTCAATGAATTATTTCCATGATAAGACTGAGGAGACCTGTTTTCAGGGTTATGCCTCTGTAGAAGAGATGCAGATGTCTAGGGCAAAATAGTTAGCTATAGAAACATGGCAGACTCTGTGGGAGAGGACCTGTTCCCTAATACAAAGGGCTCATTCTAAGCTGTTGAAAATACAACAGTTCTTAGTTACAGGTGATTTATAGACTAATAAAAAACAGAATTGTGAATATTGTATTGTATCCTACACCTCTAAGTACCACGACAAAAGCTGCAGGTTTAAACATATTTTCACAAACTCCTCAAGCACAAATATATTTACAGTCAGTATTTAATCATTTTGGAAGTATAAATTTGATTACTGGATATTTATAAGTGAAAATTGATATTTAAAAAGGTGTGGTTCTGCTATAACAAGCTTTAATGATAATTTCTTTTCGTATTTTTTTATTTTAGAGTTAAGCATGAGGGATCAGAGTCACCTGCACCCAGCTGTGTTTCTTTGAGGTCAACAGATCCACCACTTAACTTCAAAGAAGAATTTATACCTGATTCAATGTGAGATTCTTTTATTGAGACAGGAATGTGGTTGATGAGAATTGTTATCACAAATTCTACCTGACATCTACAAGTTAATTTAGTTGTTGTACAACAGTGCCTACAGTTTTCTCAGCTGCTTTGGCACCTTTTTAAAACAATAAGTGCTTTCCTCAAAATAATTCATACTCCACATTTGTGCTTTCGCTCACACAGATTGATCTCCTTTCTGGATTTTTTTCTCGTCTTCAAAGAATTGAATGTTTTTTTTTTAGGATGTTTTAATCCCTTATTTTAGGCAATTATTTTTGTTGAAAATTAATTTTCTTTGACATTAAAGAAAGTTTGCTTCTGCTATAACAAGCTTTGATGATAATTATGTTTTAATATTTTGTGATTTTAGAGTGAAGCAGGAGAGATCAGACTCACCTGCACCCAGCTGTGTGTCTTTAAGGTCGATGCTTACACCAATAAACTTGAAAGAAGAATTCACACCTGATTCAAGGTGAGCTCAGCAGTTATTTTATGGATACTGGAACATGGTTTATGAGAATTGCTGTTATACATTTCAACAAGTCAATTTCACTAGATTTTAAAACGGTGCTTACAGTTTTCTCAGCAGCTTTGGCACATTTCCTGAAACATTTTGAACATTTTTAAAACAATTAGTGCTTCCTCAAAATAATTCATACTCCACATTTGTGCTTTTACTCACACTGATTGATCTCCGTACTGCATTTTCTCTCGTCTTCAAATAATTGAATGCTATTTTGTAGGAAGTTGATTGGTATTGTAGAAAATCACTTGAAAGAGACTAGACAGTGCATTCAAGACCTGTTGGTTGTGATGGAACTGGAATTATTGTTATTATTATAGGTAAACATGTACTGCTCTGTATCTACAACTCACTCTAAATGTGTACTACGTCTGTCTCTCACTGAGATCCAATGCAAATGACATGTGACCCTCCCCCCCTCTTCCTGCTAGAGGCCTTGTGTCCTGGCATCCCCATCCCCCCATAGGTGATCCTCTCACTTAATTCCCCCCCCCCCCACCCCTTCTCTCACCTAAAAGGGTGTGGCCCTTCCCCTCTCCCTTTGTACTGTAACCTGAATTGTATAAAATGTGATAGCATACTGCTATCAGGTTAGACTTTCCTGAACCAACTACCAAGAGGGGTCTCCATGCAGAAATACAACCTCCAGAAAACTGAACCTCCGGTCCATTCTTCAACTTTAGCGTGCTTATTAATATTCAATTAGTTGGAAAAAGGGTAACATCTTCTTGCTTGCCACAGCTCTTGTGAACCAAGTTTCTAAAAACGCAGACGCTTCAAAAATGCCTTGGCAAAGTGCACCAGGCAAAACAGCCGCAGGCGCAATCAAATGGGCCGAGTGTGACCTCGATGAGCTGTGCACCTCCGTGCCTTGCACTGAAAAGTTGAGAATATGTATACTTTTGAGCGCGCCTAAAACAAACGCTAGAAAAATGCAACTCGCGGAGCATAAAAGCCGCACACGAAAAGCCTCTGTACCATAGACGATGGGACATACAATGGAACCGGAAATATTGCTATTCTGTTGTTGTAAGACATTAACTAAGTGTAGCCTTCTTTGCATCTGTAACTCATTCTTGGATGTGTATTTTAGGGTCATCAGTGCTTTGTGAAAGTGATGGGTGCTAGTGGGTAAGAATCTATTTGAACAAAAGTGAAGTGAAGTGAAGTGAAGTGAAATAATTCAATATTTCCTCACTGAGACCTGAACAAATGGCATGTGAACCCCTCCCCCCCAGACTCCTTCCTGCTATCACCCTCTGTACCCTGCGTAAAATGCCTGGGCCGAGGGTGACAGTGATGAGCAGAGCGCCTCTGTGCCTTGCGCTGAAAAGTTAAAAATATTTCAACTTTTAATATCAGGGTTGTATTTACACTGAATTTAAGTAGTTTTCTGTATTTTATTACCAGTGCTGTCAATCTTTCGCTTGAGTAACTTAAACATTTGTCTCTTAATATAATTTTTTATGATCTGCCTGATATGCCTATTTATAGATTCCATATTGTGTTTAAAACATTCCAATCCTAAATTGTATTATATTGTCCTCAACTAAAAATCAGTTCTTTGTAGAAACTTGAAACATTGCCGCGGTCCAGTGGTTGAGAAACATTGTTTTACACCACATTGATGTGTAGTAACAATTGAAAAATAGATTCAAAATGTGGTTTTGAAAAGGAAAAAATGGCGTTGTGAAAAAAGGGTTTTGCATTTTGCATTAGATGTGGGGTGTTTTGGATTTTGTGTGTGGTCTTGTGTTTTGTGTGTCGAGTAATGCAGGGTGTGTTGTAAATCACCAGTGCTCATTACTCTGATCTAACTCAAATCTCCTTTATCGTTTCTGCAGTGAGTTCATAGCCAGTCTGTTGACAGAGGACCACTTCAGATGTACAGTGTGTACTGATGTGCTGAAGGACCCGGTCTCCATCTTCTGTGGACACAGTTACTGCAAACAGTGCATCACCTCATACTGGGCCCAGCCTAACCATGCAGGACACTATGCCTGTCCCCAATGCTCACAGTCAAACAGCTCCCATCCTGCACTTTACACAAACTCAGCCTTAGCAGAAGTTGTCCTGAAGCTCCAACAGTTCAGTCCTGTTCTACCTGCTCACTGCTACGCTGGTCCTGGAGATGTGTCCTGCGATTTCTGCACTGGGAGGAAACTCAGAGCTGTGAAATCCTGTCTGACCTGCACTGCCTCCTATTGTGAGTCTCATGTCAGGCACCACTACACAGTTCCAGCCCTGCAGAGACACACATTGGTGGAACCTGGACACCAAGACAAAAAACTCCTGGAGCAGTGTGGCATTCAAACGGAAGACTTAAAACAGGTCGGGTATAATCATGAATTATTGACTGTGTGGCAGCTGTGTTTCATAATCAGTTAGTGTCAGTCTGTAAGGATGGCCTAGGCTTGCCCCCTCAGCAGAGTTCAGTCATTGGACTGGTTTGAAATTGGTGTAACTAACCACATCTCATGATGTTCATTTTCACAGAATGACCAAAGCCATGAACACATAGCAGGAAAGCATGGCAATCATGTTGACCAGTTTACAGCTGTTTTGCAAAACTGTGACGTGCTGCTGAATGCTACACACAATCTTCAGGAGAAGTTGCAGCAGAAGCTACTGGTGCTTCCACAGAGGCTGCAGGAGCTTCCAGAGTTGCAAGAGATGCAGAAACTTCTTCAAGAACAGCAGCAGGAGCTGCAGAGGCTTCGGCAGGAGCTGCCGCGGCAGAGGTATCTGCTAGAGTTGCAAGAGACGCAGAAACATCTTCAACAACAGCAGCAGCAGAATCAGCAGGAACAGCAGCTGGAGGAGCGGGAGGGGAAGCTGCAGGAAAAGCTACGGCAGCAACGGCAGCAACGGCAGCAGGAGCGCCTACCGCTGCGGCAGCGGAATCTGCAGGAGCTGCGGCGGCAGCGGCAGAGAGAGCTGCAGGAACGGCAGTTGGAGCTGCAGGTACAGGAGCGGCAGCAGCAGGAGCTGCAGCAGGAGCGGGAGTTGCGGGAGCAGCAGTTGCAGGAGCTGCAGCTGCAGGAACAGCAGCAGGACTAGCTGCGGTAGGATGACCAAAAACAACAAACAGATGTTGGAAAAACAGGACAGAGGTGTGAATGGCCAGGATGCTGCTATTGTGCAGGAGAGTCCACATCAGGAGATAACAGGGGATAATTGGGTGATATTTCATTTCCACACCCACACACCTTTATGTGTTGTTAAAGCATAAGTTTCCATTCATTTCCGTTGATTTGCTAGTTTTTGGTTTTTATTTCATCTATTGAAATAACAATTTTGAAATGAATTGGTGTATTATTAGTGTATACTGAATACTGTGTATGGCAGTGTAGTCATAATATTACTTCTGCAAATGTATCAGTTTTTGTTCAAATAGATCCTTACCCACTAGCACCCATCACTTTCACAAAGCACTGATGACACTAAAATACTACCAGGTACTCGGTTTCTCAGCACCAGATTTTTCTATTCCGTGAAATTAACCTAAAAAATGTAAGTACATTTAAAGAACCCTCAAAACTAAAATATATTGTATAATTTCCTCGTATGGCATAGTAGATCAGCAGTCAGCACTTCTCAATGGTTTCCCTCTATGGAGAGAGATATGTCTCAAAAGTATTTGTAAATGCAAGTACCATGATCTACAAATGTTTCACGATTTACAAATGTGTTTTGCAATCCACAAAAACTAAATTCTTACTCGTGATTTGTAAGTTTGCATTTACATAAATGTGCTATGATTTGTACACATAGATGTCCATTCGTAAATATATCGTTTGTAATTTCTTAAAATACTTAACATTTCGTGTGTGCATTTCTCATGGTCTGTCATTTGTAAATCTACAATTCGCTTGTGAAGTGTTGAAACTGAATTTGTGGATCGCCCAATACACGCGTGCAATCCATGGGTGGGTTTTCTCTGCTGACATTAAATGCCTCATGCTTGTATCCATCCTCTGCATTTGTACACATGACCTTGCTTGTACTTATTGGTGTATGTATCTGAATTAGTTTCACACCATTCACATGATAAAGCTCAATTTCACCCTTAGCATCCAAGACTTATTGTGTGATGGTGTTGAACTTGCTGGATATCTGAATGAGGAAACTCAGTGAGGCCAATACAATACTCCTGATGATGGGAGATGATGCTTTGTGAGAGCTCAATTTTCCGTCATAAAGCCTGCTTAAAGGATATTTTCATTTTTGTTTCTCTCATCATCCGACTAAATTTGTCTTCAAATAGATCCTTACCCACTTTCACCTACCACCATCACAAAGCACTGATTGTACCTACCACTTTCACAAAGCACTGATGATGTTACCTACCACTTTCACAAAGCATCAATGACCCTAGCATACTACCCAGGGCCTCGGTTTCTCAGCACCAGTGTGGAGAGTTACGGCCGTGCCGAGGGCTGGTTACGAGGTCATTACAAAAAAATGACAATACTCCCTTTGGCTGTGTATAATAATCTTTATTCATTCCAACCTTAGGTCAGTTTAAGCTTCTTTTTTGTATTCCTGTGAAGTCGACCCTTAAAAATGAAAGTATATTTAAAGAACCCTCAAAACAAAAATATTCTGTATAATTTCCTCTTACGTTTGTCTTTACACTCAATACTTAGCACAGCAGATCAGCACTTCTCTATGGTTTCTCTTTCTCTGACACACACACACACACACACACACACACACACACACACACACACACACACACACACAGAGCAATAGTGATGTAGGGTTTGGACGAGGATTACAGGAACCGGACCCCAGGCCAGGTCACTAGGAGGATCCACAGGGTAAACTAGTTTTACTTAGAGTGGTCATTTGAATGACAGCATCTGTTGTATTTGTTATTTTCTTAATCCTCATCAATCTGAATTGGCCATAAACCCTTTTACATTTGCAGATGGATGCACCATTAAAACCAGCTCATCTGATGGGTCCCCTTAGACCAGACTAATTATGACCTGGAGTTTGGATGCTTTACAGAGAGGAACACTGGGCGAGAAGGAAAACACCTGTATTGAAGTAGTTGGTGTGAAAAGCATTGAAAAACCAGATTAATCTTGCTTAATTTTACTCAGTTTAAAACATTAACGTTTGAGAAACACACTTAACAGCCTACCCATCATGTTGTACAGGATAGTGATGAGGTACAGACCATTTCAGAGATGAATGTTCCAATCTAGTTTATCATAAAAGCAATATCGCTCAGGTTAAGATGGCTGCAATTAACACTATGACCTCAAAAAGCTCTAGAAAATCTGCCAGCTTCTTACTTGGCTTGCAGGGGCAACAGGTTTGTTAAGGTGCAACTGACTCGAAGTGGGAGAGGGGTCCTGGAAGGTAAATCTACAGCTGGCCGACTGCTACACTTCACCCACCTACCCACTCCAACAATCCACCATTACTCTTAAAAACTACATCTCAAAATAAAAAACATGGCCTCTTATTTAAAAAAAAAAAAAGAATGCGTGAGAAGTCCATCAGATTGTGGGATGGGGTGACGTGAGTTCATATTCATCTGGGCATGGGCCAGTCTGCAGTGTAAGGTCAACCATGTCGTCAATGTTGATATTCAATACACCATTCCACTTTGAATATCTCAATGGTTTGGGAGACTAATGGAGGCTAATGGGCAAGACCAACTGTGGCCAGTGCAGAAGGGCAATGCTGTGTTTCATAGGCCTTCGCACTCGCAAGCCACTCTTAACATAAGCAGCTAGAACAGGGACTAACTTACTCTGAGAACTAAAGCTGATTGAGAAAGTGGAGAATGAGAATGAGATACTGCTGAAGGGCACACAGGATACACAACTGGGTGGGGAAAACATGAGTCGAGGGAGTGTGTGTGTGTGTGTGTGTGTGTGTGTGTGTGTGTGTGTGCGCGCGCCGTCTTCTACTTGTTGTGAACCATAGAGGTGCTGAACAGAAGCTTCTGCTTTTTCTTTTTCTTCTTTCCCCCTTTCTCTTCTGAAAAACAGAGCAACCACAGACAGAGACACAGAGTTAGTCAGTAAGTGAAGGTGTGGCTTTGACTGGATGGATCCAGAGACTAACATCTAAAACTGGCCATAGGTGAACCACATCAAAAACGATCAGGATGAATTTAAATTACACAAACTGTAAACTCACAGGAGAAAAGTCAGAAGAACTGTGTTACAAACACACAAACAATAAGGCACATACGCACACATGCATGCACTAACACACAGACACGTGTGCAAACGCACATGCACACGCACACACACACACACCTGGCATGGGAGCAGGCTGAGGGGTGGCCGTGGGCCCGTGGTCCAGCTGCATCAGGGCCTTCTCAAAGGCCTGGCTGAAGGAGTTCTGGAAGCTGGGGACAGGAACCCGGTCTGAGCCGTCACTCTCCCCATCACTGTCTGCCACTGGGGGAGCCAGCAGCATGTCTGCTAACAGACCAAAACAGACAGAGAGGAGAGGAGAGGAGGGAGGAGAGGAGAGGAGAGGAGAGGAGAGAGGGATGAAAGGAAAAGACAGTAGGAGGAAAAAACAAGCAAGGAGTTAGATTCAGCCATCAAGATCATTTCCAGGAAATTCTACAATTATTTCCATACTGCCGGTCACCATCACTGAGGGACTGACCTCCAAATGTAAGTTGAATTATTTGAGGTGTAACACCATCCTTACACACATAGAAATGAGGAGAGTAGAGTGGGGGTGTGTGAATCTTACCTTTCATTGGGGTAATCCTAGGCCCAACATCAGCCCTGGATCTGCCGTCTCGGAGCATCTGTATGGCAGCAGAAGAAAAGCCAGTTAGCGGATTTACATTTCCATAGACGACTACTGTGCATTAGGTAATGTCATGAATCAATGTTACGGACAAGCTTTAATGCATTTTAAGGTGACAGAATATCACTACATGCATGTTAGTATATGTGTATCAAATCTGTAGAGGTATATTTCGTGTAGGGCAAAATAGACCTCTGTGTGTGTGTGTGTGTGTTTGTGTGTGTGTGTGTGTATGTACCTTGGCGAAGGACATGCAGTGGGAGTCCTCCTCCATACTGCCCACGCTCAGAACAGGACTGTGTCCACCCAGACTGGGGAACATCAATCCATCTGCAGCAGCAGCAGCAGCAGCACACGAGGGACGAGGGGACAAGAGGGAATTAAATGACTGCTCATAATGACAAAGTTGTATCACCAAGTAGAATACATGCATATTTTAATACTACACTAATATTGTTTTTGTATGGGGTATTGTGTGCACATTACAACTGTATTTTAGTGTGTGTAGTGTGTGTGTGTGTGTGTGTGTGTGTGTTACCTGAGGCAGGGCTGCAGCTGAGAGGTGAGGAGGGAGCCAGAAGGAACTCAGGGTGGGCAGGAGGGCAGCTATCGCTGTTGGGGGGAGAACCAAATGCAGGGAATTGCTGCAGGTTCTCCAGGCCAATGTGCACCTCGGGATCTAAAAACAAACACAGAGGAATAGGCACAATTAGAAAACAGGAATATTAACCACCATCAGAACATATGGGAACCATATAGATCAGTAGAACCCAGAGGAACAAGAGACATCAGAAAACAGACTAACCCTAACCCATTAAAACAGAGGAACCACGCAGACCATAAATACAGTCAGGACTGGCTATCAGAGCACCACTCACTAAAGCACGAGGGGTTAGGAGTGTAAGGAGAGCACAAAGGGTGAAGCTCCATGGCACTTACATTTGCCCTGCTTCCTGTTTTCCTCCATCTCAATGCGCCTCTCCCTCCGCTTCTCATCCCTCGCTTTCTTCTGCCTCAGACGCTTCCTCTTCTCTAGGTCATCTGAGGGCGAGAGGAGAGTGGGTGGGGAAGAGTGCAGAGTTAGGGCAAGGAGCAACATGCTTATTCAAGTCTGAGACATCATGCTTCTGGAATTTGCCAGAGGATAGAATGCGTGTGAATGCGTGTGTGTGTGTGTGTATGTGTATGTGTGTGTGTGTGTGTGTGTGTGTGTGTGTGTGTGTGTGTGTGTGTGTGTGTGTGTGAACCAGACATACAGATGAACATAAAATGGGTGAGAGAAGGAACAAGGTCTGTGTGTGGGGGTGAGAGAGATGTGAGGCAGTTGGAAAGGGAGCTCACCTGCAAAGCTGTCCAGGGTCTCTTTGGAGAGGACTGGAGGCTGCAGTGCTAACTCACAGATGCTGAACTCACAGGTCAGGGGCAGGTGGGCCAGGTACCGATGCCGACGGCGGACTTCCTACATACACACACAGGATAATGATGGATTACTGACTTTCTCACATTTTTCAGGGGATATGAAAGCGGTATAACCATCGGGCAGTCTGCCAGTCTACCCATCTGAACGGCATGGCCATTCTAGTATTTAGCGTACAGTCTTCAACTCTGGCAAAAGGTTGTTGATATTTGAGCTTAACAACCAATCAAATTACACATCCTCCTTCCATCCTAGAATAGTGTATGTGTGTAAATTTCACAATAAGGCTCTTAATACTCATACTCCTCTGAGAGTGTGTATGTACATGTGTATCTGGATCTCCACCTATGCTGGCGTGTGTGTGTGTGTGTGTGTGTGTGTGTGTTTACCTCGGTGACTGCCTGTCCCTCCACCTCTACTACAGTGGCGGTGATGGCAGAGGGGCTGGCCTCCAGGCTGCCGTACTCCCTCACCAGGCAGCGCACATTCACCGGGTGCAGGAACATCTGCTGCCCATCATCCGCTACAGGAACACACACAAATACAGTACATCACATTATATTAACACACACATACAAACACACAGACAGACATACACAAATACAGTACATCACAGTCACATAAACACATACACACAGACATACAAACATCAGACCGAGAAATAAATAATATTAACACACACAACCACACACTCCTTCCAGATACCCATATATTTAACATGTACAGCTGACGGTGCCGTGCTTATGATAGTAGTTTGATACGAGTGTGTTTGTATAATACCCCAGCTGCTCAGACAATCACTGATAAAGGTCAGTCGAGGCTCACCCTGGTAAAAGTAGTAGTAGGGCCCGGGCTCTGAGGTCTGGGGCCTTCCTGCCTCATTCTGGTGAGCAGCAGGTGGCCCCTCTAATGCCTGTGGGGCCTCTGCGTCAGCAATCGGGTTAAAGGAGGCCTCAACGGGTTCTTCAGGCACCTCCTCAGCCACCTCCCCCGCCACCTCTACCGGGTCCACATCAGGCACCTCCTGCACCTCATCGTCGAACGCTGAGGAGTACTGCAGCACCGGCTGGAGGATAACACAGAAAGCAGAGGAGAACTAAGTACACAGTGAAAGGGCTAGTTCTGACGTTGATTTGGACATGCGATTCACAACGAGGAAAGATCAGTGCTTTGTGAGATACGCAACCAAGAGTAAGGTGTGTGAATTTCCAACACATTTGGATACAAATCTGATTAGAGTTATTGTACAGTAGTTGCATCATTTTCTAACAGCAAAGCTCCTGAAGAGTTTGATCAATCAGAGGATAATTTGTTGGAACCCACCTTGGTGCTGGAGTGTGTGACCACGGGTACCTCAGGAGAGGGAGGGTCAGACAGGGAAAGCCTCTGCAGGTCCAGTCCCTCTACAGCGCCCCCATCCTGAGAGGTCCGCTTCAGCAGGAAATCTTCTTGCTCCTGCAGACACGCACATACAGACAGAACACAAATAGAAACTTAGACTCCTAGCTAAAAGGCTTCAACTGCAACTGGGGCTGATGTTTGAGATATTCCAGATATCAATATCAGGCCCTATATCAGCCAGCTCATGTCTCATATTGAATGTATTCGTATATATTGCCATGCAGGTCTGTGGGCTGTGCTCCTCCAGGCTGAGCTGTGTTTGTGTGTGTGTGTGTGTGTGTGTGTGTGTGTGTGTGTGTGTGTGTGTGTGTGTGTGTGTGTGTGTGTGTGTGTGTGTGTGTGTGTGTGTGTGTGTGTGTACCTGTAGCTGGAGCAGAGCACTCTGGATGAAACAGGACTGTGGGTCTTGCTCCTCCAGGCTGAACTGGATCTTCAGCACCTCCTTCTCCTCCTGCAGCATGCCCAACACCTGCTTCTCAGATGCCAGCAGCAGCTTCGAGTACATGCCTAGATGCCCATCTGTAAACACACACAAGGTTATTTTACCAGTTCACCATTTATTTTGCCTTATCTGACCGACATAACTGTTGAAGGACATTTTTTTCATTTTGTTGTTGCAATTATGCTTTGTCCAGCTAGAAATGCATTGTCCTGTAGAGAGCCTTGTATTGTAAGCCTTCACTCAGACTGACCTTACAGGTAACACATTTAAAAGGTCCTTTCACAGGTCCAATGAGGCGCACCCGCCAACCAATACACTTCTTTCCACCCGCCCACCAATACAATTCTTTCCACCCACACACACACCTCCAAAGCGTATGGGCTCCTCCACCTTGACCCACTGGGAGCTGGGAAGCGCCATCAGTGAGCCCTTCTCCCTCCTCATCAGGCGCATGGTGATCTGGTCTCCCGCCACATACTGACGGGTCTCCATGGCAACCACACTGCAGCAGGTACGGGAGGGTAGGAGTGAAGGAGTCAGACACACATTTCAAGGGTCAGTAGCCTGAAGCATCGCAACATTATTAGCTTCATTAGCAAGTAGCATCATTAAGCTAATTAAACTTCCACAGAATATTATTACAGTAACGGCTACCTAATATCTAGCAAACACCACCCAACATTACATATGCACATAAAGAGTAAAGAGGGTCACAGGAGAACATAAAGAGTGTCACAGGAGAACACAGAACCAGTCAGAAAAAGGCATTGAATGTAGAAACTACAAAAAGGTCAAAAAAGCGCCAACAGCAGGACTTTGTGCGGCGCTATGACACCATGCTATGAGGTGAGGGGACTGACCTCTTGAGGTCTGGCCCGTTCACTGCCTCGTAGCAGATGGGGCACTTGGACCAGCTCTTGTCACCAAGGGAGAGGTAGTGCAGCATGCAGGGCCAGCAGAAGATGTGGCCGCAGCGTGTAATCTGCGCCGCCACCGGAGGGTACAGGCAGATGGGGCAGGAGGGCACCTCGTGGCTGTATATCCTCTGTAGGGGGTGAGAGGAGAGAGAGAGAAAGGGAGAGAGAGAGGGAGGTCAGGTGATAGACACATCATGACATTTTCTGCTTTTAAAAAAGGACAGCCAAGAGAAAGTGTGTGTGTGTGTGTGTGTGCGTGTGCGTGTGCGTGTGCGTGTGCGTGTGCGTGTGCGTGAGAAAAACAGAAAGAGCGAGAGGGACAGAAGAGTGTGTCAAGTGACTGGTCCCTCATGACCGGAGATGCTCTGCAGGGGGGCGTGTGTGTGTGTGTGTGTGTGTGTGTGTGTGTGTGTGTGTGTGTGTGTGTGTGTGTGTGTGTAAGTAAGAGCGTGTGAAACAAAGACAGAAACAGAGGCAATGTGAAGATCCGCTGGCCTCACCACTTGTTGCACACAGTCCCAGTTGACCAGAGTGTCTGGGTCAGTGAAGTGGGCCGTGTAGTCCTGATCATCCATCACCACAAACTGGCAACTGCAACAGAGGAGACAAGGAAATTCAGTCACTTCGTATCAACAGCACAATCATGAGAACAGCTGCAATGAGAACACATGCAGTACTAACGTTAGACATCTATATCCCAAAGAGCTGCAGGTAGAGTAGTAGCTTAGCTAACCTGAACACTGTTAAATGGTTGGATAAAATGGAATGTAAATGGACTTATATCAAAGCAGGGTCTTAAGACATTTTCATTGACAACTTGTCAAATCTTCTCAGAACCTACAAGTGCAAGAACTTCACGCCACAGGATGGGCCTAATTATTGAATGAAAATTAAATAACCATTGTCAACTTTTCAAAACTTCTCAGAACCTACAAGTGCAAGAACTTCACGCCACAGGTTTGACCTCATTATTGAATTAAACTTAAATATTCAATTTTAAGGCCCAACCTGTGGTGTGAAGTTCTTGCACTTGTAGGTTCTGAGAAGTTTTGAAAAGTTGACAATGAAAATGTCTGAAGACCCTGCTTTGATATTATTATGGTTCATTTTATCCACCCATTTAGATTTTCCATGACTCCGGGAGTCCCACACCAAGTATAACGTGACGACACAAGAGTAATATGTAACCAGAATCCTGAACACTTTTTCTGACCATTAACTACATCCTGCAAGCGTTTTTCACAGAATTTCCACTCCAGTCCTGGGGATTGAAGGCCCAATTCCGCACACCCACTCAGTACAGGGCCGTGGCTGGTGCACTCACTTGGCCTGCAGGAAGAGCTCCTTGTTGAAGGGCTTGTGCTTGTGGCCCCACTTGTTGCGGCGTCCCCAGCAGGTGTGGCCTTCGCCGCCACCACCGTTCGGGCCGCCTCGCGGCTCAAACGTGAAGTTGAGCAGGTGATTCAGGCTTATCTTTCTGAGTCCAGTGAATTGAGCCGGGCTGAACTCGGCCCGGCGGCCCTCTGCTACCTGATAATGGGAGGACGGAGAGCAAGGTCAGGTGTGGAGTCTGTGGAAGGGGTCAATTCAAATGGATTTGGACAAAATATACAGATTGCAAGTATTGTACACCCATCTTTTGGCTGGATAACACTTAAATGGAAATGGAAATGAGCCCTAGTGACTAGTGACTGTTTACCCATCCAGGGTAGTGATGCACACAGTGAAGCACACTAACCCGGAGCAGTGGGCTGCTTTTGAGCGCCCGGGGAGCAGTGATTGGGGTTAGGTGCCTTGCTCAAGGGCACCTCAGCCGTGGGCATGGGAGAGCAGTGCTCTATCAATAAGATTGCACCCCTCCATTGTTGATTGGCTAGAAAAGTGTATGCCTCAGTCTGAGGCACTTTGTCTGTTTCCCCACTCACAGAGCCAGGACTGTGCAACACCACCAGGGTTTTGGAGCACACACACTGGATGGAACCCCCCAAATACTGTCAGGAGAGTTTCTTTTGATTTGGCGAATATTAAATAGATTAGAAACCAGAGCTGCACTTTGCACTAATGCAGTGACTACTTGTTAGCTGGAGTCACAGATGGCAAGACATCACTCAGCCATCAACCTTCAGTGGGTCATAGTGTCACACTAGTGAAAGTCAGTTTATAGAGAACAGTTCCTTTCACAGTGGAATACACCTCACCTCTTCTCTTCTCCCACCGCCCATGAGCCCATACTGTCGGTCACCCCCGCCCCTCTGGGGGGGTCTCTTGTCGAAATTCTTGCTTTTCTGTGGAGTGGTGCGGCGGGGACCTGGGAAGCTCTCCGCCTTGGGGAAAGCAGGCTCCCGCTTACGGGTGTAGCGCTTGGAGCCTCCATTATTCTTTCCATCTGAAAAAAAGAGGAAGAGAGAAAAATTATTATCAGTCACTTTTAGCAGACCATCGTGACTTGCCCAGTTTGTTATGAAAATAGCCTAGTTAATTCCTTTAACCGTCTGACAATGCAAAGAGAGGAGAGAATTGTTATATTATAATATTTGTAAAACAATCAAAACAAATAACCGATTCCTTACATAATAAAGTGTAACACCGCACACAGAGACATGCATCTATGGCTATAGGCTACGTCCACGAAATAGGTCAGTTTTATACCAAAAGCTTATGTTCAGTATCATCTTTATTCCAGGCCTCTGACAACCCACTAGTAGACATATGGGCAAGACAGATAAAGTAGTTCACTACACTAGTAGTCTCTTTGGTGTGGTCTACCCTGCACCTTTGAACCAAAACATCACTGAACTAAGGCTCATGTCATCAAGCTCTCAGATGGAGGCCTACTACACTTATCAGCATAGCACAGGGGCCGACCTCTTCTGCCCTCACTCGCACCCCATGTGTGGACACACACACACACACACACACACACACACACACACACACACACACACACACACACACACACACACACACACACACACACACACACACACACACACACACAGGAATACTCTTCCTTTAGGGGTTAACATTTTAATGTTGTAGTCTTCCTTCTTGGCTTAGCCATTAAAGAAAATATGTAGATAACATTAGCCTGCTTTGTCTTTCAGTTGAAAGCCAAAACCAAATCAAATTGGATCAAAACACAAATCATGGAATATCAATGAAGTCATCACCAATTGTTATGGTCTTTAGAATTATGCAATAACTTGAACAAAAAATAAGTCTAAAATCATGATGTCCAGGTGTATGGGTGCATCTGGGTAGGTGTCTGAAACAAACAGGCCAACTATGCACTTTTCTGACAAGACTATTTGAACCCAACCTCAAGCGTACAGTGCCGTAGACCTGCACCCATGACTAGGCTGACTTTCTACAGTGTGAGTGCAAAGTTCTGACGAGGCCTATCCCATGCACGTTGCTCTGGGAGGCCAAGTCACGTTGTAGCTGTGTTGTGTCGATAACTTCTGCTGGGTCTAATTGTGGCCAATTAAAAGCTACCGTTTTTAGACATCTCAAGCAACTACGACGTCACATGGGTTCCAACCAAACCAAAAAATTGAGGACAGCTGTCACAAGACATATGAGCACGCTGACGCAACTGCTTTAAACTAACTTTAATACCTAGCTAAAATAAAGTCCGAACATCAATTCGCGATGAACAAAGGATACTTTCTGTTGACGTTAATTTCTCCTGTTAACATAAAAAAAAACGATCTCCTATATATACTGAATATAAACGCAGGAGACATGACGTATGCTTGCCAGCTGGAAAGTGTATCGTTCGCGTTACCACGTTTATCAGTTAGCTAGCTGGCTAAAAAAAGCTGCGTAAAGTAAGACATGCTCAATTTTAACACAATAAGCAAGGACAACGACGATAAAATGTAAGCAAGTAAGAAAACAATTCCTATCAGGCTACTAAAGTTAGCTCAATATTTAACGTTAAATTGCTTTCTGTACCTGGTGGACGGCTAGCTTTCTACCTACGTCATACCGATTAGACTAACAAAACCATGCAAGTCAGTGGGCCTTCTCCATCGTTACACTATAAACAGGCAATAGTTTAGCTAGCCTGAAACAAACATAAACGTCCATACGTAATCTTAATCGAGGCACAATGGCGATGTCAACAAGGTTAGAAAACCAGCTATGTTACCTGTTTTAGGTTTAGAATCTCCAGGAGCTGGGCCTGTAGAACTCGAGCGGGGCGGAACCTTGTTGTTGCTGTTCGGATTTTTCTCCATGTTGTTCTTGAGAGAGGATTTGAGGCCGAGCTCGGGGGAGAGAGCGTCCGAGCTCTCTAGCATTAAACGGAACAAAAGGAGAGGTGAGCGGGTTGTTACAAGTGCGGGTCAGGCGACGAAGGCCCTGGATCATTTCTGTCAAACACGGAGACTCCATTACGGTGACATCTTGACAGCAAACCAACAGAGAAAAATAAGAGACACAGTTCAGGCGTCTCAGTAAATGAAGCTAATACAATAAGAGAACGAGTGCTCAAAAAAGCGGGGCCCGGACCCCGGGTATTGCAGCTATTTCCTTGTCGTGGGAAAAGCTGAGCCTCTGAAAGGCGATAGCCGCTTCCCAAGCGTGGAAAACGGGCAAATATGTGGGTTTATCTCCCCAAATTCCGCTCACAAGAACGAAGTCGGACTTATGGCGACGGGTCGCCAAACAGGAACCGCAACGACCCGGATGACGGGTTTATATAAATTCTGACTGCCGCAATGGTTTATGGGAAGTGTGGTATTATTGGCGAAAAACTGACCTAAAAACAATCTGATACTTCAGACTTTTAATCATCCAGCACTATATTTACTGGTACATGAATCTACACAAATTCACCAACTGTGGCAACTGTGTCAACTGAATAAGACTACATATAACAGGTTTATGTTGGCTCCACACCAGTGAGACATATTTAGCCACCTTGTTCGCTGGTTGTGGTTGCACATTTTTCCCAAAAATAGCACAGCATAATCTGACCAGTGCATTTTGCTTTGGGGTGGTGTGTCAGACATGGTGCAATCACGTAGTAAAAATAAGTCTATAGGAAGACAGATCAATCTTACCTACCATCCCAATATTACGGGAAAACAACCAATTTCCAATGCCGTTAAATACACATTACAAAGCATATCGCTGTGTTTGATTTATGTGTCCATTAAAGTACCTTCACAGAACTCTTGTTTAACTGCTCGGGCAGCATGAGAAAAGCATTCCTGAGATATTCCCATGGTTATTCTTTTACTCGTCTTAAAGATGTGTGCGGTAAAACACTTTTAACAGATATCAGTTTCACTTTCAAAATATCCTGAATTTTGTGAGAAGGACACAATTTCACTGATTCCTCAGTGACATGTTGTTTAATCCTGGTGCCTAAACAGGGTGAGTGGGTGGTTCAAGAAACACTGCAAGTGTGTTTGTGTGATGGTCTGGGACAACAAACAAATAATGAAGGCCACACTTTACACAGATTTACAATTTTATTTGCACACTGCAGTGCAGCATTTCATTCACTCATCCCATTGCGTACCACAAGTTACCCAACCTTAGGTTAAATCTCAAATGAAATGGATATCAAAAGGAAACATTAGTCAAATAAGTTTGTCTAGTTGGAAAGGCACAACATAGGCTATTAATGTAATAGTTGGAGTTTGGATCATATGAAAATACTGAGAGTTCGATTGAAGTTATACTTCTTCCATGGGCATTGGAGATTGCATACACAAAAGCAGTAAACGGCGACCCACATTCCTGCTGAACAAATTCAGTGAAATTCACTCCTTGTTTCTTAAGTCTTACAGCATACCCAGCTTCTGAAACATCAGGATGTCATAGTGGCCAGCCCATTCCACTGTGGCACCAGGAGGAAGGTTCAGGGACATCAATGCCAACATCCCTCTTACGCTACCAGCACTCAGCCCATCAGATATGGTCACTCATCTTCCCACTCATCATCCTCCACTTCATCCTCCTCTTCTTCAACGTCCCGCTCTTTTTCAAGAGAGCAGCTTAGCACTGCCCTCCGCACCTCATCTCTCTCAGCTATGAGTGGGAAAAGGATGACATGAACATGTCAAGTCTGGCAAAAACTAGTAATGAACTTTGGATAAGTGGTACCCTAATCTTGTAGAGTGAGACCACCCTCCCCACAACCATAGGGGAATTTACCCTAAATGTGGCCATTTGGCATGTTTATAGCAAATCAAAGGCATTGTGAAGACGGAGCTCAAAAATGAATACCGCACATCAATTGTATAGGCAGTGATGGGTAAGACATGTTTGTGGGTGAATTTCTCTCTGGAAGAATTTGGCAAAAACAATAGCAAAATTTCAACACATTTTTCACAATATGTGCTCTTGTATCAAAGTGTCCAAGTCATAGCAGGTGACCTGAGACTAGTTTCCCCCTGAATACCACACTTACCTTCATTTCTACAGTGAGGTAGCATCCTGTGGAGCTGTTGAGTGCTGTACTTCACCAGAAATTTCTGGCACGTTCGGATAGTTCCTGCAAAAATGGAAGGTATACAAACTGAAGTTGGGTAATCTCCCATACAAAAGTGTCTGCAGCTAAATGACTAAATCTAAATGTATAATCACACAACTTCACGAGGCAGTGTGGTGTCTGAATGTTTAACACAAACACAAGCAAAGACCCTTGATTATTAATTCTCAAATTGGTGAAAAATGGCCGGTGACTGGCCACAGCCCCTCACCTCCAACATGAAGACAGCTGATGGAACACTGCACTTTCTGGCCACGGTTCTCTAGACAGCTGATGAAAGGCAATGCAGACCAGAGATTCCGATAGTGGCTCTTTCTACAGCGTATCAGGATAATGCCTGTGTGAGCATTCACGTACTTCACTGCATGGGAAAAAAAGTAAAGACACTATTTATAAAAGTAGTCAGCATAGTTTCAAACCATTGCCATTTATCAAGGCAACTTGGAGATTGTTTACTAGGTGATTAAGATCAATTCCTGAATCCAATTAGCCAACTATATAACATTTACGCGACTGTGATACAAATCTACCAGCCAGCAATGCTACGACACATATATGAAATGGCATGTATCCATGATGTAAACGGCGCACTTGACCAAACCACGAATGGCAAAATTAAATCACGCACAGTTAGGTAGCTAGTTATGCAGATCTGATGGTGCATGACCTTATACCACATTTGAGGACCACTTTGCAGAGGTTCGTACCTCCGTAGCTCAGAATGAGCAATGCTGCGCCGTAGTCTCCGTGTGACCGAGCCACCGCATTTTTCACGGCATGATATATTGCTCTCTCCTCAAGTAGCAACAAGCTGCTTCGATCCTCCACACATACTTCACAGAGCAGATACCTACAGCATGAGGATCACACATTATAATGCATGCATGACATGTATGTAAACGACAACATTAGGGTAAATATCGCCTATAAAGTTCGACAAATAACCTCACCTGGATTTAAATCTCACCATTTTGGCCACACATGTGAGACAGATCCCGAGCCCCTTGTGGAACTGTGTCGCAGAACAACTACGCACAACTT
>NC_137913.1:12292158-12342158 GCF_963457725.1 Sprattus sprattus | reverse complement strand
ACCACAAGGGTTTCTTCAAGACACAACTAATCAAATTCTGTTTTGAGGGTACACCATGTTATCCTCTCCTTCAAGACACAACTAATCAAATTCTCTTTTGAGGGTACATCATGTTATCCTCTTTGCACCTGTGGGAGTTGTTTTAAAATTAAGTCAGGCTTCCTATTGGATTTGTATAAATATTGCTTAGTCTACCCCACTCACCATCATAACAGAACCTGGTCTAAGGACCTTAAAAGGAGACTTAAGTGTGTTAACTGTGCCTCTGTTGGACATTTAATATAAACAAGAACTTTCCATGAATCCTCTACAATGACAGATGGGTTTTCTTTATAAGTTTGTAATCTGTCTTGGTCAAACACTTGTACACAAGAAAATGTTGAGCCCCCCCCCCCACACACAAACACACACACACACACACACACACACACACACACAAACAGCAGTTGACTGTGTCTACATTCATACTCTGGACAGGGTTAAGCCATCTCCTGAGACAGAGAGGGACTTCCCAAACTAATATTCATGGTGATAATGGCGTAAACCTTATGCGTATGTGATCAGTCTACAGCCGTATGTAACTGATTATACAGTATAACTGTCGTAAGTGCCGTCATCCCTCATCTAGGCCCCTCTCAGAGAAACAAGTTAGTCTCACTAAGACACCAATAGGATGTTGCCACCCAAATATGTAGGCACGCTATTATTATTAGTCTTGATTTATTTTTAACACCTCTAACATGCAATGGGGAAAATTGGGTACGGTGCAAGATACAGGCAGTAAGATTTCAATGACTCCGATGATCGCCATAATTAGTCTACTGTGATTAACCAAGTAAGGTATGGATTCCAAGTAGCCAGCTTGTGGCTGTCTTTAGGGTCCTCTCTCTTCTGATGTGGATCTGGTACGTGGGCTTTGAGGGGACACACACACAGTTCAAAGAGAACTCCGGTGACACATAAACAGTCCCAGTTGGAATGTGTGTGTGTGCCCCCAAAATCAACAAGTACCCTCGAAGCTTGTCCCTGGCTAATTGACACTCAGGACCTAATGCGCTTCCTTGTTGGACCTGTGGGACAGCTCTCTCTCTCAGGGCTGCGGGTGAGGAGAGGAGGGTTAATTATTTCAGAGAGCCTCCCCCGGCCCTCTGAGTCTTGAGTGAAGGATCGCACTGGAAACAGAGAGGCAGCTCGGTTGCAAATGGAGTCCCATGCTGTTACATTAAAAAAAGCATGAATATTTCAGGGGACGTGAACGTTGCCGATTGTTTACTCTAACCTCCAGCTCTCTACGTCATTGCTGATCAGCATGCAGGCTGCGCAGCTTGAAAAGGTCTCATGAATTTTTAAAAGTAACTTTTTTTTTTTTACCAGTGACTGTCCAGTTGCTGCCACAACTAAATAACTGAAACAATTTTTTTGTACACAGTGCGAAGAATCTGTTTGTCTCTGTGCCTTTCATATGAAAAATAGAATAACTGACGTGTATGCCGATGTAAAGGATATGGATATGCCTGCAGACTTAATCAGTCTTTCAAGGACATAGATCCAAAACACAGAAACAGATTGTTGGGGTATAAATACCTGGAAGAACTGTTGGTCATCGACTCAGTAGTAAAAAGTAACAACAGGAGAAGAAACTAACCCCAGATGGGGACACTCAAAGGTCTAGAGGAAAAAAACAAGAAATACGCAAATGATAAAAGAGGCTGTCTGAAAAAAGGGAATCTGAAGTATTCCCTTTTGAAAACATTCAGTGCTAAGTTCTGCATAAGAAAACCTTCCTAGTAGGACAAGCCAGTGGAATCACAACAAACTTTTTTTTTAATGTGTGTTTGGACACTATTATAAAGTAGTGCTATTGTTTTGCTTGTTATTTATTTGTTTTGTTTTTGAAAGGTGATTTGAGCAGAAGTAGGAGCATACTCCTCTATTGCATCTCATGCTGAGGTCTGGGTGTAGAGGGTGAGTTGAGCGCCCCCACCATGTTGGCCTCCCTGAGGACCGGTGCTATTTACTGCAACAGATCTCAGTGATAAAATAGTCTTACTTTTCAGCTCAATAAAGACCCTATTGTCAGATTTCATAAAGGCATTAATGGTGACTTTGTGTTGTGTGTGTGTGTTTGTGTGTGTGTGTGAGAGAGAGTGCACCAGATGGGTTATTCCGTTTTTTCAATAGACTTGAATGGTGAGTTTGTAAACTGCCAAATGCTGCATGAATAAAAAATGAAATAAGAAAAAAGCCATAAAACATCATCGACCATTCTTTTAAAAATGCATTACGTCCTCGATGTGTGCATGTGTGCTTTACCGGATTCCCCCTGAGTCATTTGAGTTAATATGGAGACAGGATCAGAATAAGCTGTGTGGGACAAATGGCCAGCAGGATGTTGGGTTAAGCCTTATTGGCAATAAGGTGTGACCTCTTGATCCTGTCCTGTTTCAAATGGGTGTGGGTTTACTGACCTGGGATCAGTGGTTGCCTTTATTGCAGAAGCAGGACCTTTGTAGTAACTTCTTTTCAAACAAGATCATAAAAACATGGAAACATTGTGCACATCCATGAAGGTGCTTGCAAATAGTAATCCATCATTTCACTTCAACAGGGGTGTCCTGATGATGAGCCTACAAAATGTCTTGCTTTTGTGGACTAAGGAGAATAATCACAAATATGAGCATGTATAATAGTTGATAGGTTGGATTTCTTGATTTTTTTTCTTTTCAAATCAGTGTAGTATTAATAGTTCTGATTTCTACTTATTCAATGCTGATTGACCTCATGGTTTACCACTGAGGTCTTGAAGGTGACTGTGGATCGTTGTCAATCAGGGTCTTTGTGAAGCAGCAAGGCTTTTCATGTGCTTCCTGTCCCTCCTGGACCTGCACAGCTGACCTGGAGTGTGTGTGGTGTTTATTTGCCGTGTGTGTGTGTGATCACTGGCACACTGATGGTCCTCCGCGGAGAGAGGGCCAGGTGTGAGAGGGTGTTGGGTGCAAATTAGGCCTGCCAGTTACTTCCTCTCTCACTGGACCACACCCTTCTCAACAATCCTTCACCAGCTTACTGACAATCACTATGGTTACCCACTCCAGATTACCCTCCCTTCCAAACTACCTTCTAAACAATCCTTCACCAGTTTACTGACAATCACTATGGTTACCCACTCCAGATTACCCTCCCTTCCAAACTACCTTCTAAACAATCCTTCACCAGTTTACTGACAATCACTATGGTTACCCACTCCAGATTACCCTCCCTTCCAAACTACCCCACCATTCAGTATGGACTTCTGGCTAAGTGCTACCCTCAGTTACACTCTCCCTAAAAAAGTAATGTACACTTATTGTTTTCACAGTGCACTGAAGCAATGTTTTGGCTATTCACAAACTTAGTCATAGATTTACACATTTAGTTTGAAACCAGCACACTATGACAAGAATAATCCTTTGGTCAGACTGTCCCAAGGGTCAACTATATCTGACTATAGATGCATTGGACCCTGTGTGATGCTCCTGTTCATGCTTCTGCCTATGTGACACTCGGCTGGAGTCAGTGTCCTCATGACACTGTGAGCACAGATAGCGGGGTAAGAAAGAGTGTGTGTGTGTGTGTGTGTGAGAACCACAAGAAGTTAGGAAAGATGACTTGTTTTGCTGTTTAGATAGACTTCAATGGTGAGTTTGTAAACTACCAGTTGCTGAAAGAATAGGTAAAAAAAAATACAAATATGACAAAAGACATAAAGCATCATACACAATACATTCTCCCGCTTCCTCACAACAAGGCCCTGGTTAGCACCGATAGGCCGACAGACGTATGACTGAAAACAGAAGCGTGGAAAGGATCAGACAGGATCCCTCAGTGAAGAACCCCTAAAACGATGCATTCTTTCACCACCCGTAACCGTTTCCACATGTGGACAGTTCTTTACACTGACCTCTGATTCTCATTACAGAGATGACGGCTGCTGAGTTAGAGCGGAGAGTGTGAGTGGAGCGGAGAGTTAGGAGGCCTGAAGGTCGGAGAGGAGAGGAGAGCACAGTACCTTCCCATCAGTCAAATGCGAGTAATAGCCACTTTGGCCGTTTGGGCAGTGGGTTAACCCTAGACGCACCCACACTCCATAGTCATACTTCAGGCTGATTTAGGGTCAGCTCTCTAAGCTGCAAGCCTGTCCTCAGTTAGGGTTTGTGTGTGTGTGTGTGTGTGTGTGTGTGTGTGTGTGAGTGTGAGTGTGAGTGTGAGTGTGAGTGTGAGTGTGAGTGTGAGTGTGTGAGTGTCAGTGTGTGTGTGTGTGTGTGTGGTTACCGTAGACGCAACCACACTCCATAGTCATACTTCAGGCTGATTTAGGATCATGTCTCTAAGCTGCAAGCCTGCCCTCAGTTTGTAAGGTCTGAAGCTGTACAACAGAATCTGGCTCAGTGTTTTGATATATGACATGCTGCTGACAGGCACTCTCACACATCCTGCCAGTATTAGCTTTGCTCCTCTGGTGGCTTCACCTGTTCCTGGTTTGCATTTTCTTTTCTTTTTATTTCTTGATTGTTCATTTTACATCTGCAACAAGTCTTTACCACATCCTTTTATACCAAAAAACTATAGACTGAAAATATAATTGAAACATATTTATACCTGCTCAGAGAACAACCCGAGGGTCTTTAACACTAAAAAGAGGTTGATGTTACAGTTGCTGTTTGTTGTCTCTCAAGTTTTGTTGAAGTAGCAGGGGAATGAGATGACACTGACAGTAAGGCTGCCACACACACACACACACACACACACACACACACACACACACACACACACACACACACACACACACACACACACACACACACACACACACACACACACACACACACACACACACACAGCTTGTACAGCTGCTGCTTTTTCCACTGTAAAAATAAATCAGCCAATTTGTCCCAAATGGGACGTGGAGGCACACATAGCTGCTAGGGAAGCTGCATGGTGGGAGGCCATGATTGACAGTTCAAATGTACCTTGATGGGGACATACAGTAGATTTTGTGTGACCACTTTGGCATATACCGTATGTTTCAATGACAACAGCACCTTAGTAAGAAATAAGACATCTTATTAATACTTAATAAAGTCATTTTGTAGAATTCTTGAGCTAGCTCTCTTCCCATAATGACGGATACTCAGATCAGGGATCCTTCTAGGTACACTAGTCCGCATGCCCAGATAAGGTAACAAGAACCTACTCTTTACAGTGTGGGAGAAAGTCCCATATCAGGGCAGCTATGTATGATATGAAAAATGGAGCACCAGTGATAGTTTAACGATCGGAGGAGTGGAAAGTGGATACCCCTCTCCTGCTCGCTGTCAGAGAGATAACCCGGGGGATGTTTTGGCTGGAAGTCCTTCACAGGGGCAAGCGCAAATCCTGGGCAGGCTTGTTACCGAACAGAATTTACAGGGGAGCTTAGCTTCTGGCAGTCTTCAAAGCGCTGTGCCGTAATAGAAGTCATTTCAACGGTCACTCAGGCAATAATATGTCCCATATGGATGGGGTTTTTACTGGGAGACAGAGAGAGAGAGAGAGAAAGAGAGAGCGGGAGAGAGAGGCCCGGGCTCACTTTCATTCTTCTGAAGTGATTCCTGTGAAACCCGTCCTAAGAAAATGCTATTATTATTCATGAGAATAGGTAAGCAACAAGAGAAAAAGACAGAGAGGTTCAAAGTGTGTGTGTGTGTGTGTGTGTAAGCGGATGAGAGACAGCTTGTCAGTTTGGGTTTGTGTGTGTGTGTGTGTGTGTGTGTGTGTGTGTGTGTGTGTGTGTGTGTGTGTGTGTGAGACAGCGAGAGACAGAGGGGGTGATGTTTTCTTCAGAGATTCAGAGCTACTGCTGGGATGAAAAGAGACGACAGAGGATAGAAGGAGCTTGTAACTGCTCAAGTATTTCAGAAGGGAGATTTCATAAAGAAGAGGTTAAGCACACATCAAACATTACAGGGCCTTAAGTCTTATTTCAGTCTGAAAGACCTCTAGCTGGGTCAGAGACATTGCTGTTCCATAGACTAGGTGTGATGGTGAGAGTTCAAACAGAATGGAAAAGGATATGGGGTCTGAGTGTAATCGCCATTGGGATCAGTACCTGGGGTTCAGAGAAGAGATTGACTCCAGGCTTAACATGAAAGCATGGAGATTGTGCAGTGTTAGCAAAACAAGCTTATTCACTGGAGGAGATCTCCTTCGTTTTGTGTTTCTCACTCAATGTCTTGATAAGCAGGTCACACTCCTTTTAACCTCCATCACTGTGTCTGATACTCTCTCAGTTGTACACACACTATCTGTATCACCTCTCGTTCCTCTTTCCATCTCTTTCTTTTCTCTTCTTCTCTTTGTTTCACTGGATCCTGACTTTCCCTCTTTGTCTTATCCCTTTCACCGTCTCCTTTAAATCTCTCCTGTCTTTCTCACCCCACTCTCTCTCTCATCCCTCCTCTCTTCTCAGGTGTTCGGCGAGGTCGAGCCGGTGCGCATGACCTCCGAGGGCTCGGACTGCCGCTGCCGCTGCGTGATGCGTCCGCTGGGCGTGGATGCGTGCGCCCGCTTGCGCGAGGGCGGCGGGCGCCCGGAGGACTACTACGCCGTGGAGACGGTCAGCGCGGGCACCGACTGCAAGTGCTCCTGCACGGCGCCGCCGTCCTCGCTCAACCCCTGTGAGAACGAGTGGAGGACGGAGAAACTCAAGAAGCAGGCGCCGGAGCTCCTCAAGGTAGACCCTCTCTCTAGCGGTGCAGTCAGTTCTCATGCTGGGTACCAATAGTCTCCCTTTGTTGATGTCTCTCGTCTCGCTCCATCATATCACTTTACTCTCACAGTTGCACTTTAGACAGTGATGTGCTCTCTATGGCTGCACCCAATGACTTGAATGTTATACCACACAAGACTTAACTATGTTAATTCGTCATTATCTCTGTATTCTGTAAACTCAAACATACGGTGTGTGTGTGTGTGGGTGTATATATACAGTATATAGTATAGTGTAGTTATATAGGTTTGTCTTATAAATATATGTAGGTCAACTAGTTATCAGAACAAAAAGAATAAGTGTGTATGCTTTGTTTGCATCCACAGCTCCATTCTATGGTGGACCTCCTTGAGGGAACGTTGTACAGTTTGGATCTGCTGAAGGTCCATGCGTACATGAATAAGGTTGTGGCTCAGATGAACACCCTGGAGGAGGTACGACAGACCTGTTGCCTTAGTTACTTTAATTAAACATGTCTTGAACAACTCTTACAGTTTATTCTAAAGTACTGCCCATTTCTGTTTGTCATTTTCGTTCTGTTATTGGAAATAATAGCTATGACAACATTCATCACCCTTAAAATCAAGATAGCTGTTTAATTATAAAACAAATATATAATTTAATTGTTGACACTATTCATCCTCTCATGATCAAAATAAAGTGTGTCTGTTTTGCTTCTTGAGACAGTTAAAAGATACATGTTGTTGTTTTCTGTTTAGACCATCAAGACCAACCTGAGCAGAGAGAATGACGTTGTGAAGGACAGTATAGTGACTCTTAGCAACCAGCTGAAGCGTTATGACAACTACTCTGACATCATGACCAGCATCAAAAAGGAGATCTCCAACCTGGGACTACAGCTGCTGCAGAAAGATGCAGCTCCTGACAACAAAGTACAGGTAATCCTGACACACACACACACACACACACACACACACACACACACACACACACACACACACACACACACACACACACACACACACACACACACACACACACACACACACACACACATTCTCTCTCTCTCATTCTCTTTCTCTCTTTCCTCTCTCTCTCTCTCCCTCTCTCTCTCTCTCGCTCTCTCTCTTTAACCCACAAATACGCACAAAAAGCCATCGTAATAAACAACAATTCTGCTAATTTCAGGATACAGAGAGCAAAAAACCCAAGGAGTCAGCTAAATCCCCCAACAAGAAGAACCCAGCCTCCAGACCGTCTCCCAAACTGCCCAAAGAGAAGCCAGCCAAGGCCAAGAAAGAGTCCCTGAAACCAGGCAAGACAGGCAAGCCTGACCCCACAGCCAAGACCAAGACACTGGGCCACCAGGCGGGCGTGATCCGGGGCATCACCTACTACAAGGCAGCCAGGACTGAGAACACGGAGCCCAGCGCTGGAGGGAAGGGAGACAGAGGTGACACAGCTCTCTTATTTAAAAGACTGGGAGGCGTCACAAGTCGTCAACAGCTGTCTACACAATATTCAGTTCAGTCTTTCAGAGCATTATTATAATTGAAGAATATGGACACTTCTTTTATTACAACATTAATGCTGCATTGTAATTATACCAGTAAGGGAACTCTATCACTGTGTTTACACAATCAACATTTGAACATTATCAACTTTTCAACATTTTGATACCCTGTCCTGTCCTAACTGCCAACACTAACCTGTGTCATCATTTTTATGTAGTACGTTCAAATCGTGTTTCTGTGTTCTTGTACACTGCAACAATGGCTGTGTAATATAAAATGTGGTTGTTATTTTAAGATGATAAATGTCTGTACCAGGATAGAGTAGCAAGCATCTTTAAGATGTCTTTGGCCTCTTTCCTTATAATATCTCCAAACCAGTTTATGCAGAGTTTCAAAAGTACTCTGAACAGGAAGACCTGTGCAGCAAAAAAAGCTGAGCTGCTAAAGCTGACTCTGTGATATGTTTTACATGGACTAAGATGGAGAAAAAAACGAAAGAATGTGTCATTTAAGCCAGGCGTGAGAACTGAAAAAGAGACACAGACAGAGACGGAGAGACAGCAAGAGAGAGAGATTAAAAGAAACAGAGAGGGAAAGAGCGAGGCAGCGAGAGGGAACTGAGGAGCAGACAGAGCAAGCGGAAGTACAGGAGCAGTTTTAGCTGCATTCATAATATGAAGTGCTTTGATGTGAAGGCAAGGAATTCAGGAGAGTGGTGCCCTGGAGTCCACAGTTGGTCTAAGCTTCCCTCTTGTCCTGGAATGCTCTCTCTCTCTCTCTTTCTCTCTCTCTCTCTCTCTCTCTCTCTCTCTCTCTCTCTTCTCTCTTTCTCTCACTCACTCTCTCTCTCTCTCTCTTTCAGAAAACTCCGCCAAAACTCACACAGTCCACCACATAGAAGGCAAGGAGAGTTCCAAAGTCGTCCTGGAAACCATGGAGGTCATGTCCACTACAGCTGCCCCAATAACAACAACAACAACAACAACATCAGCCACAACCACTGCCACCAGAAGCAGCAGCACCACCACCACCACGGTTGCCATGACAACCACCCCTGAACTCCCACAGATGGACATCCTTGCTCTCTCCCCCACAACCGCCATGCCCAACTCCACAGACGAGCAGCCAATCCCAGAGAGACCAGTACCTACGGCCGTGCTAGAGATGGACAGCAGGGAGGGTGGAGGCAGAGGCCACGCCCACAGATCAGGTATCTGATGTTCATAGAGTCACAGTCAACACCACATTGATCGTCACCACTGACTGTTGTGACAGAGCATTGCATTGGTGCCTCGTGTCATTTTAATCGTTATTCACTATCATCACAACGTCAATTCTTACAATATTCAGTCATTAGTACTTCATGTTTTTCTGTGTTTCAAAATGTCAGACATTCCCTCTTGTGTGTAGATTTCTGTAATGCTGAGAGAGAGATAGGCAGTATAGGAGAGTAGATCCTAACTGCATTTCACAGTTGGTACTATCTTACAGCGCATTTGTAATTACAGTGTATTTTGGCTCTAGTTTGCCATAGTGTTCCATGTTATTACTTAGCCGTTAGATTGTAAATGTATCTCTAAGCCCATCATAAATCAGTAAAACATTTCTTTTTTTAGGAAAGACTACAGACTGTGAGGGCACCATAGCCTCTGTAGAACTGCCAGAGAAACATCACAGCTATGGGCGGAACGAAGGGGCCTGGATGAAGGACCCGGTTGCCAGGGATTCCAAGATCTACGTAACCAATTATTACTATGGCAACAACTTGGTGGAGTTCCGGAACCTGGAGAGCTTCAAGCAAGGTGAGCCTGCTGTTCTGGGAGAATGACATCATATTGGGGCCAGTAAAATAATATAAAGTTATTTCCTGTGAACATAGGGGATTAAAATGACTTGGGTTATTTCTCCTAATGTGGTTTGGACAGACGTGCAAAAGTTTTGGTCATTGTTATGTTTTACCGATTTTCAATCCACAAAACAGGCAAAAGGCCTAGGCCAACACCAAGTCTTTCAGTCACATTTTTTGCCCATGACAGAAAGTGTGTGTGTGTGTGTGTGTGTGTGTGTGTGTGTGTGTGTGTGTGTGTGTGTGTGTGTGTGTGTGTGACAGAAAGCTAGAGGAAAGTAAGTCAAGGAGACAGACAGACAATGTTTCGCAAGGTTAGTTGCTGTGAGTTGAAGAGAGGAGAGAAACATAGCGAGAGAGAGAGAGCGTAAGAAATTGTGAGTGAGTGTGTGTGTGTGTGTGTGTGTGTGTGTGTGTGTGTGTGTGTGTGTGTGTGTGTGTGTGTGTGTGTGTGTGTGTGTGTGAGAGACAATTGCACTATCCTACTACCACCTGTGTGTATGCTTTGGCCTGCCTAATAGAAACAGTGACCATATGTCTCCTGAAAGGGAAATCACTGTGTCTGTTTCCCTAAATATTTATCCTGCTCCTTTTAAACAACTTTGTAAAACATTTATGTAACCATCTTTCTAACACACCTCTCTGAGTAGTACATTGTTTTGCCGTTTACATGAATGGAATCCTGGGAAAATGTACTCCACAGCCATTTTATAAATCATACCGAAGGAAACAAACCAAAGAAATCATGAATAATAAATACATATTGGAGCATTTCAAGGAAAGTTTTATTCTGAAGAATAATTAATTTTTTCATTCCTGTTTGTGTGAAAAGGGCGTTGGAGCAACCTCTTCAAGTTGCCCTACAACTGGATCGGCACGGGCCACGTGGTCTATGACGGCGCCTTCTACTACAACCGCGCCTTCACCAAGAACATCATCAAGTACGACATGAAGATGCGCTACGTGGCGGCCTGGACGCTACTGCACGACGCCGTCTACGAGGACACCACTCCCTGGAAGTGGCGCGGACACTCCGACATCGACTTCGCCGTGGACGAGAGCGGCCTGTGGGTCATCTACCCGGCGCTGGACTACGAGTACGGCAGCCAGCACGAGGTCATCGTGGTCAGCAAGCTGGACCCGGGCGACCTGACCATGCGCAAGGAGACCACCTACCGCACGGGCCTGCGTCGCAACTCCTACGGCAACTGCTTCCTGGTGTGCGGCGTGCTGTACGCGGTGGACAACTACAACCAGCGGGAGGGCGAGGTGGCGTACGCCTACGACACGCACACAGGCACGGAGGCGGCGCCGCGGCTGCCCTTCACGAACCTGTACGCCTTCACCACACAGGTGGACTACAACCCCAAGGAGAAGGTGCTCTACGCCTGGGACAATGGCCACCAGCTCACCTACACACTTAACTTCGTGGGACAGTGAGGGGGGACTAGAGCCTTCCCAAACATCAGCCAATCATCTTCCAGCATGTGGTTTCATTTGCTGGAAACACAGACCTCCTGAACTCTTTTAAGGAACTTTTGGTGGTGCAGAAGTCCTGACTTTTAATGCAAGGAAATTCATTATGTACTGTATAAGATCAAGTCACGTTTATTTATACAGGACATTGTACCAAAGTGCTTTCCAGTCAAGGTTAATCAATTTACAATGTAAATTTACAAAAAAAAACATAACATATATAAGGCTATAGCTTTATATATAAAATCAATAAAAGTGAAAGAATTAAAGAGGGAGATAGATAGAGAGAGATAATGTAAGCTCATACTACTTATATGTATAAGTAAAAAAGAAAATGGTTAAGACAAATAAATAAGGACATAAGCAAGTAAAATCTAAAAGTGTTAAAAAAGAAAAATGAATAGAAATGCTTGTAATAGATTCCATATTTACCAGCACAAACATATGTCCATGGAGGCGAATGGATCTGAAGGAATACAATAAAATGAGTGGGAGGTTAAACAATAAAATAATGATAGAAATATTATTCCCCTTGTGAGGAATTCCCTTTATCTAATTTTAAAATGAGACAGACCCAAATGTAGTCATCAGCTGAAAGATGTACATTTTGTTTTGTTTTTGTTGTTTTGTCTTTTGTTTTTTTAGATAAACACATTATTGCTACCTTTTGGCATTTGTGTTTATATATGTTTTGGGATGACTACATCTTGGAAGGATATACAAGTTTAATTTTTGTCATTTTCTGTCAAATCATTACATCTTGGTCAGATGTTAAGCAATGTATGTGTACAGTGTGTATTTCAACATCTCAATATTGCATGCATATTTCAATCAGCATAACATGATGTGTAAAATGTTCCTGTTTATGTAAATATCTTCATACAAACTTCCTATATGTAAAACCAATTATCTGGTCTAATTCACTATCTGATATTCATAAAACACCCTCAAGTCAACTGCATTTTTATATCATGATTATTGATTAGTGCGTTAAGAAAATAAGGATTATGGTCAATAACAATCATCTCAGCTACAAAGAATATGCTTTGATGGCAAATTTTGTATGAAAATAAAAGTTCCCTCAAAACAAGATGCTGAAGTTTACTTGTATTGATTTAGATCAGATTTTCCACTGGCATGTATAAACCTCAAGTGAAGGTATTTATGCAGTGGATTCATATTTCTGTCTTCTGTCTTCATGCATTCACCCACTCTGTAAAATGAGAGGGAGTTTCCCTGACTTCCCCTCCCCCTTACTTCTGATTCTGACGGTTGCCTCTTTATGCTGCTATTGCCTCCATTTAAGGTAAGAAATGTCTGAACTCATGTCTAGATTTTGCGCTTCATCAGTTGCCCATTAGCCCTGTAGCAGAGCGAGGCTTGATAAACCAGGTCTGACCTGACTATGTAACACACGCATAATTCCAGACATGTTACATATTGTGTCAAACGAGCCTCCTTCCAGGGGTGGTGATGGAGACCAGCTTTTCTGAGGCCACTGGGGAGCCCAACAACACAGGCATGGCGTGCCTGAACCTGTGCAGAGAACGCAGGGTGTGACAGACACCTCATGGGTATCGGCCAAACCTGCTTCTCTCTGTCCAATGCACAGCTGGTCCAGGGACCAGGTGATGTCACCGGCTTTTGCAAATCATGGTGTGTGTGTGTGTGTGTGTGTGTGTGTGTGTGGACATGCACATGTGTGTATTTTATAAGGAGTGAGTATGAGAATAGACTCATGCAAAGTGGGATACTCTGTTCTCCAGTCAAGTCGGCCCTACTATGCCAAAGCAGGAAGCAACACTGCTGAGTGCCCTGAGTCCATTACCTGACTGTTGTCTGCCAAACTACAGTGGAGAGGTTGGAAATGTACATCTAAAAATAAGAATGTCAGCAAGCACTTCATTTATCGCCTTAGTGAAAAGAACACTGGAATAGAGTGAGAATGAGGCATTTAACTAGGGCGAAGTCCTCTTCGCGTGAAACCGCCTTTGTGAACGCGGCGTCACCCTCACCGAAACTTTCTTTGTGAAAGTAGCGTCACCCTCAACGGAACTGCCTTTGTGAATGCGGCGTCACTCTCAACGCCCCATCAAATCTATAACTCAAGCGCTTCTCACACTATGGTTTCCATCCTCTCTCGGCCAAGACCAACAGAGCCCTAATGGGAGACAAATAAACCAACCAATCAGGCTGATTGAGGCTCACTTTGTGCTTCGTCCAGGTTTACAGTCAGAGAGGCCATAAACAAAAATTATTTCAGAGGCGTGTTGAAGGCTTTACTCCTCTGTGATCAAAGATGGAGATGAGAAGAACTTTCCAGTGTTTTTATTTCACCAGTGTCCAACCCCCCAGCTCTCTCTGGTGCTCTGTAGATGAAGCTGACACATTGTAAGGGTTTGTCTCTATGGGAACAGGTGGTAAATAGTGGCCTAAGCATGTGGTGTTTATAACATAACATTTGAAGCCCATCGGAACGTCAGAGATGTACTTGTATTATACACTTTCAGGGTATGTGGGTCTTTTGTAAATGGAACATACATCTCCAGCAATATGAACTCACAGTGGCCACTTCGAAACTGTATATTCAATTGTATTTCTACTACGGGAAAGAATACCTTATCTTGACAAACCATTCCTGGTTTTCTTCTAGTAATCACTCTTTTTACACCAACTTGGATCAACAAATTGGACCATACATCTTGTCTGGTAGCTACATATGTTAGCAACGGTGAAGCGGTCTCTTGTCAGTTCTCGTTTGACATGCAGCCCGCAGGCCTCCGTCTTTAAAGCATGACAGAGGTCATCAGCACAGGGACCACCACTCAGCTGCAGCACAGATGGAGTTCAGGTTCGGATGTACTTGTTTTGTACACTTTCCTCATGTGGGGCTTTTGTGAATGAAACCCAACTCCCTGCATGGGTATGGGAAAATATACTGTATCTCTGCAAGATGGACTCACAGTTTCTGCTTTATTTTCTCCACATGTACCGATGCAGCCTAGCTGCGACAGAACTGAATTATTTTTCTAGTCAGGTCATCCCTTCTTTACTTGTAATCCAGACCCTTCCCACAAATTTAGATAAACAAATTACAACATGCATGTGATGTCACTGTATACCGATTTTTATTTAAATAAACGACAACAACAACAACACATGTTGACATTGTTGATTTTTTTCCACAATATCTGTTTTGACCCAGTATCCAACAGCAAACAGTGTGTAGGATGATATATCTGTCAGATCTGGTTAGAACCAGTCAACTCCAGTTTAACATGATTGCCTCAGACGACATGCAGCCGACTGGCCTTCGTCTCGGGCCAAAAACATAAAAAGTGGGGTTGAACGCACAGGCCGTGCCACTATACAGCTGCACAGCTGGGCTCAGGGATGGAGAGATGGATTCCTGAGCGAGAGCTGATTCACGGAGTTGGCTCATACTAAATGGTCCCTGACCCTTCTGAAGTTCTCCTCATCTGTTCCAATAACAGGCATGTATCATCCAGTACGGAGTGGACCAAGCCCTTTCTCTGGCATACACACACACACACACACACACACACACACACACACACACACACACACACATACACACACACACACAAACACACACACACTCTCACACACACACACACACACACACACTCACACACACACACGCCCCTTAACAAACGACTACGCTGGGATCTCTGCATTCACTTTCCTCATTAAAGGCTTACAGAAACACAGATGCCCAGACAGCACCAGGGCCCTGGGTCATGCGGTGGTGGTGTAACCGAGGACGACAGCGTGATTGACGGACCAAGCTCCGGTGAGCTCAGTGCCTAGCACAGACTCAGGAGGGTTTGGATCGAAGAGGTAAAGAGCAATAAAATAGAGGTGCGCCAAAGGGGAATTTCCAGACTTGACCTGACCTCCAAACGTCGAAAACAATCCCCCCAAAAAACCCTGACCAGTCTCTGACTTCCATGTTTGGGGAAACAGTTGAGCATATTTGGCATGATGTTCTCAAATGTTCTCCCCGATGTCTTGGCATATTGGTACTGGCAGAGAGAATGAACAGTGAGAGAAAGAGCAGACGACTGTGTGATGGCATGCTAACTTCCACTGCTCCGAGGCCTGTCTCAAACGAGAACTCTGGAGAACACTCAACAGCAGATTCCTGGACAGATTGCTGACAGCAGGTTGCCGATTCAATCAATCACTTTAGCTGCTAAATGTAATAACATGATGCCGTCTCCCCACACTGCATTTCGTACTAAGGAGGCCAAGCTCTGGAATGTGGAGGTAATAAGCCCCCCCTTCCCCCATCTCCAAAAAACACTGCTTTTGTGGGTTCTGTCGGCATCCATCAACCGGACCTGGGCCTTTCTGGTCAAGCCTCCCTCCCTCCATCATGGGCCTTATTGGTGGCAGTGACGTGGCCTGACACAAGCTCAATCATTCTCAAGCACGCCATTGTAAGCCTTACAATGGCTAACCTTCCATCACTGTCTAGCAAGAGCACTTCACTGCAACAGCTTGGTCCCTCTCTCCCCCTGGCTCTCTCTCTTTCTCTTTCCCTCTCCCTCCAACTCTCTTTCTCTCTCTCCCTTTCTTTCTCTCTCTCTATTAAAACAAGCCCTGATCCATTATCAAGCGTATGCCTTTACCTCTTGCAAACAAACAGACAGCCCATTTATAACCTCTAATTGAGTAACTAGCGGCAAACGAGGCCGTGGGGACATTTTCGGTGTTGACACTCATAATTGTCACTTGACCTTGGCCCTCGCCGCCATACTCCGTCTGATTACGAGGGGGACCCTGGGATCCTGTGTAGGGGTGTAGGCATACCCCACCCCCCCCCCCCCCCCCCCCCCCCACACACACACACACACACAGCTTCCTGTGAAAACAAGCGAGTAGAGAACAGGACCTTTGGCAGGAAAGGCCCAGGGGAAGGCCAATTAATGCCCCCCCAAAGCTGAACAAATATCCTCCTATACCGGCGTACTTTTTCCATAAAGGTTTTCTAGATACACACTCGGATTTTTTTGTAACCTTCTTGGAGGGTTTGGTGATTTATGATCAGTGAGGGAGGTTGAGGGAGATTTTCTGATGCTGACTGAGATCTAATGAACTCATGTAGTGATTAGCATGGGCTATTTTTATGATTGGATTCATAAAAGATACCCCCCAAAAAACAATGTTTATCCTTAGCTGCCATATTAGGATTGAGACTTTCTAGACAGCTGAAACAAAATGGACGTGTGACTGTGGTCATGGAAAACTTACTGTAAGCACACACACTGTTTATTAACATGATTATTAAGTCTCATCAAAACCTCCATCCACAAAGTTTATTCACTCTTCATTAGCACTGATTATTCAAGTCATTGGACTGAAGTATATAGCGTACACAAATTTCACCCCACCATGATGTAACCACCATCCATGTTTCTTAGACCCAAATTTCCCTATCAATGACATGTGACGGACATGGGGATTAGCGTTCACGGCCAACAGCGCAAATCACTTCCAGACGCAGGCAGAGGTGGAACACACACCAAAAAAAAAAAGAGATTGTTTCCCTTTCAATCTTTCCTTCAAACCAGAAGTGCCAATAACACTGTTTTAGAGTTGCTTAATGTTTTCCACACTTAGGGAGGTTTGTTGTCAGAAATGAGCGGAAGAGATATGCAGAGAGCGGGAGATGGAAGGATGTTTGGGTAAAGGGAACCACTGACTGACACAGAACTGGAGTCTGGCCAAAGGAATTCTGCTGCAGCACCAGGGAAATCCTACCACTCACACCGTGCATACTGGTCAAAGGAACATAACTGGTCAACACATACATACACACACACACACACACAGGGAAAAGAGAGGGAGAGAGAGAGAGAGAGAGAGAGAGAGAGAGAGAGAGAGAGAGAGAGAGAGAGAGCAAGAGAGAGCAAGAGAGAACATTTACATGTTTTGATTGTTGGCTGAACATCATGATGAATCATCTTTTCATCATGATTCCTTCTTCATTTTATTCATTTTTGACAGTGCTCTGAAAAACGGAACCCTCTTGGTGATTAAATACTGATCTAGTGATCTCATATTCCCACTTGACATTAATAAACATCTACATGTGCTTCTCCATGACAACAGTCCCAGGAGGTGACTGTTCAGCAAATCAAAAAACAGAGATATAATCCGTGTCTCACTTGAGTCATATTCTCAGACCTGTCAACAACACTTCCTCATTAACGAGGAAGCAGTGAAGATGCACAGATATGGATGAAGATTCCTCTAAAGTTCCAAACAAAACATACAGTGGGGAAAATAAGTATTTGAACCCCTGCCGATTTAGCAAGTTTGGCCACTTGCAAAGAAATGTGTGATCTAGAATTTTAATGGTAGGTGTATTTTAACAGTGAGAAACAGAATATCAACAAAAAAATCCATTTTATAAGATTTATGACTTTATTTGCATTTGATGCAAAAAATAAGTATTTGAACCCCCAAGCAAACAGCAAGAATTCTGACTCCCAATGGCCAGTTATGTGCCCAAAAAGCACACAGATTAGTCCTCATTAGGTCTAACAAGGTATACCTGATCTCAACTGGTGACCTGTATAAAAGAAACCTGTCCAAAGAATCATACTTCGCACCTTCAACCTCACCACCATGGGCAAGACCAAAGAGCTGTCCAAGGACGTCAGAGATAAGATTGTACACCTGCACAAGGCTGGAATGGGCTACAAAACCACCGGCAAGCAGCTTGGTGAGAAGCAGATAACTATTGGTGCGATTATTCATAAATGGAAGCAACACCAAACAACTGTCACCCGCTCTAGGTCTGGGGCTCCATGCAAGATATCCCCTTGTGCGGAATCAGTGATCATTCGAAAGGTGCAGAATAACCCCAGAACTACACAGGGGGAGCTTGTGAATGATCTCAAGGCAGCTGGGACCAGAGTCACCAAGAAAACCATTGGCAACACACCACGCCGTCATTTTTTAAGTACTGCAGCACTCGCAAGGTCCCCCTGCTCAAAGAAGCGCATGTACAGGGCCATCTGAACTTTACCATTGCACACTTGAATGATTCTAGGGAGGATTGGGAGACAGAATGTGGTCAGATGATACCAAAATCAAGCTCTTTGGCATCAACTCGACTTGCCGTGTTTGACAGGGGGGGGAATGCTGAATACATCATACCCACCATCAAACATGGAGGTGGAAACATTATGATTTGGGGCTGTTTCTCTGCCGAGGGTACAGGACGACTCCACCGCATCAAGGGGACTATGGATGGGGCCATGTAAGGTGGAATATTGGGCTTGAACCTCATTCCCTCCCATTGAAAACACAACCTTAAAGATTTGGAGAGGATCTGGAAAGACTAAAATCCCTCCTGAGATGTTTGTAAACCTGGTGACCAACTGCAAGAAACGTCTGACGTCTGTGCTTGCCAGTAAGGGTTATTCCACCAAGTACTAAGTCATTTTTGTCAGTCACTTTTGGGGGTTCAAATACTTATTTTTTGCATCAAATGCAAATAAAGTCATAAATGTTATAAAATGCATTTTTCTGGATTTTTTTGTTGATATTCTGTTTCTCACTGTTAATATACACCTACCATTACAATTATAGATCACACATTTATTTGCAAGTGGCCAAACTTGTGAAATCGCAAGGGGTTCAAATACTTATTTTCCCCACTGTAAGTGAGTCTCTCTCTAAAGTGAACATAATGTGTTAATGTGATATTAATTGGCTGATATGAGGGCCAAAAAAGAACAGATTGTAACTCTACTGTCAGCAGACCTTCATCTGCTCACTAGTCAGCTTTTATCAAACCAGCACCCAACTCTCATATACGCTTCTTTCAGCTCTTCAGTTTTTAGTTTGGGTGTATTTGGTAATTTTATTCCTCTGCATTCACACTACACACACACACCCCCCCACACACACACACACAAACACACACACACTTCACACTTAAAAGCCGAGCAGAACATGAATAGAACAGATAGGCAGATAAAAGTTGACAGAAGAACAGCATGCACAGGTCCGGCCCAAACGCATTCCATCGTCAGCTGCTGAATGGATAAGGACCGGTTCTGGGATTATAGTCAGGGAAAGTAAATCAATGAAAATTCACACTACTTTTGCGATCAAAAGTTAAGACGCGGGCAGCCACAGTTTTGTTCTCACTCTTTGTTTCGAATAACACACCACCATGTCAGCGGGTACTTAAAATTACCCTTTAAACTGTTGTCTGTCAGCATCTCACATCTGAAATATGATCCTGGCAGCGGTCAAAGTAGCATGGAAATGCTGAATATCACTGGAAATGTTTTGAACGATATCAAGGACATAAACATACTCCGCTCCCATCTCACTTACAGGGTTTGGAAATGCTTTTTAAAACTTCAAACTGAGTTCAGTGACTCCTCTCCACAGTACAATGTGATCCGTCATCAGAGACGTTTCTGTCAAAATTAGTTTAAGCTCTGGGAAAGCCAAAAACACTTTCTGTAATCCATACTGTCTCGTCCACGGTGGGGTTCCAGGGTCACGTTTCCCTTCACTATGGGCTCAGATTAAATAGTTTGACGGCGTTTGGGCGTTTGATGTGCCTGGGTGCAAACTGAACAAAGCATGTGAGAGATTCCCATGTGTTAAATCGCGGTGTGAGAAACGACTCGCAGATGTGCGTGGTGGTGCTGGTGCCGCATCCTGCGGAACGTCCTCCGACACCCCTCACCACCGAGCAGGTGATTGGCTAAGTTGTGAAACTGGAGACTGGATTACCTCATGAACTGACACGCACAACGTATGGGTGCTCTAGTGGGTGGCATATGAGAGTACAGTAAGTTGCCCCTCTGTGAGGATAACATTGTTATGTAGACGTCAGTGCATCTATGGCCTGAGCAAAGGGTTGGAGAATTGTAATGCCATCCCCTGTCTTTGACTAAACTACATTAAAGAAGTTTGATGTATAGAATTACAATGAATGAATTTATAAAAAAAACAATAGCTGTTTACATGTTGACGTAATCCTGTATGAGGTCAGAACAGGACTGAGAGAATAAAGGACTGAAAGAGTGAAGTTCTCTGACCCCTTTTGGATTTACTGTGGATATGATAACTCTAACCTACTTAATAAATCACAAAATCCTTAGGTGTCAGAGAATATTGAGGGCTTTTATAAGTTGTGGAAGACATACACACACACACATACACACAAACAGACACACACACACTCACTTTATAGGTTGGGGTGAACTTTGCATAAATTGTACAATGTGGATATCCTGCACCTGAAATAATCACAGTCACACACTCAAACACACACACACACACACACACACACACACACACACACACAGACACACACACACACACACACACACACACACGCACAGATGAAAATAGATCTGTGCACATGGCCATCTCCAGCAGATGTCAATAAAAAGAGCGTTTACAGGCCCTCTCCTCAGTGCAGATGTTGGCTGAGGCTGCTCCCAGTCTTATCTGTCAAGAAGGCAGCAGTAAGACAAGGAGCTTAAATAATGCACAGATGATATCCCTCTCCCTCACTTCTCCTTTTCATTCACTCACTCTCTCATTCACTCAGTCCCCTCTCTGTTTTTCTTTCAATTGTATTCTCTGGAGTTCAAAAGTATTTGGTGATAAAACATTGATGCAAATGTCAGGATTCCTTCAACATATTAGATTTAATTCGTGCTGAATTCATAAAAGTGATGAATGTAATATCAGAATGTTTGAAGTGAAGATTTGTCTTACTCCTGACAATCCTTCTGTACAAAATGCACAAATCCCCCTTAAATGCAACCTGCGAAAACAAGTGATGTCATGCTTCTTCGCTCATTTCACTTAAACCCATGAGAATAAAGACAACATCATATTAAAGAAGACTGCTTAACTGACATATCTAAAGATATGCTTAAAACCTGACACCACAACTCAATGGCCTAGCTATTTTGTAGGGTTACTGGTTACCTTTGCCGAACACGTTTTTTTTTTCTCCTGCTTCATATCAGTTGACATGGAACAGAAATATGTATCTGACAGAACTGAATCAAAGAGGCTGAGGAGACTGACTAGAATAGATCATAAATCATATGCAGGCACGCACACATCTTGTAACACCTACATACCCTGCGTGTTCTGCTCCATGCCAATATCATGCCATGTAGCTTTAAGGAAGAAAATGAAAATACAGAACTCCTTTCCCAGTCTGCTGTCTACAGTACTGTGTGCAAAATTAGATAGCATATAGGCAAGCAAGAGTACCACCCCAAAGAAAATGTTATGATATGGCCAGTCTATCACTGCCTGCTTACTGTATCAACAGAGTATGAGATTGCTCACGGTCTGTGTCATATTTACTTTTCTTTGCCTCAGGTCTTCACTTAGGCCCAACATGTCTGTCCTCCACGCCCACCCTGAAGCCTGTTTGTTCAGTAGCACAGCTCTTCCTTGACCAGTGGATGGGTCTTATTTGTACTACACTACCCCTCAGTAGAAGTTTTTTCCATCTGAGGAATCCCAACCTATAATTCTGGACGTTGGCCCCATTTATAGAGTTAACTGCAGCCTAAATTCTCACCCTAGCCCAATACTCCTTTTCCAGACCCCTAGAGCCTCCCCCACTATGTGGCCAATCAGGTTTGTGACAGCCCTACTGTGCAGAGACCAGGGTTCATTCCCCAGTCAGTTCTGATCTAATTTTAATCAAATGTCAGTTCAGTTCCTTGAGAGTGAAGAGTCTGAGTGCCTGTCCCCACAAGGGGAATTCGCCATTAGGAACATAACCTCTGATCATTTACCTAACTGCATGATATACTGGTGTTGACTAGGTGTCTATACTGCATCAAAACTATATGCCGTTAGTGGTGTGTGTCTGTTAAGCCGATTCCATCCTGCCATCTTGCTATCTGACAGATGCTGTCAAAGGTACTGAGAGTACGTAAGTACATGGAGACTGTGAGTTTGAACCTGGTGCCCTGGAAGGGCCTGGTTACGAACAACACCACCAGATGAAAAATAATCACTGCTGGAGCAGTTCCGTCAACATCCGAATCAGAAACACACCATACAGTCAGGCACAAACAGTGTGAAGCCAGCGCTGACCACAACTTCCTTTGACAGGAAAGAAACACTCTTTTGTCCAATGTGTGGCACAAAGAGTTCTATGGTCCAACTTGCCTTGTTAGGCATCAGTGCACTGACACATATGCAGACCCAAATCTTACCGTGAAGAACTATAGTATGAGTGTGAGTGTATGTGTGTGAGTGTATGTGTGTTTGGTGTAATTCAGTATATTTATATTCACACTTCACACGATAAAATTCACCTTCTTTGCCCTGTGTTGGATAACAGAAATATATATTCTTACATTAAAAGTGTTCCAGGCATGGTAGAGCAATATGGTTTGCAATGTGGTTTGCAATATCTGCTTGGCAACATCCCATTGAAGCTTGTGCCATTTGAAGATAAAAGAGTTCTTCTTTTCAGTATCAAAATAAAGGTCATGATAAGGCAAGGACCCATGCAGTGTTTTCAAGTGGGTTCCAGAGAACAAGAGATAGAGACCACAGATATGAGATTTATAAGATATCCAGTCTGGTCATATTTACCTGTGGTTTGGGGGAAGATCCAACACAAAATATTCTATCTGTCTCTCTCTTTTTTCTTTCTCTCTCTCTCTCTCTGTCTATCTCTCATGCTCTCTGTCTCCCCATGCAGGCCTCACAATGACATGTAATACAAACTGTGCCTTGAAATCCTTATCCAACACATTCTCTGAAGATATTGTGTCAGATATTTCCAAGTTTATAAGTGTGGAGAGAAATTACCTGAGGTCCTAAGGAGCCTGTTTGAGAGAGGGTGCAGACAGTTGGACAGACAGTTGGACAGACAGTTGGACAGACAGTTGGACAGACAACACCACAGTGAGCGTAAACAGGCTCCGGGAGTCTGTGATGACTTTCCACTTGGTGTGAGGCTCTCAGACAATCAAACTTAAGTGTCCATAACGCAGGCTGGAGAAGGCATTAGAGCTAGAAGGACTCCAGTGTAAGTATTTAATGAGACCAAATAAAAACAAACAGATGGACAGACAAGCAAACAGACAGACAGACAGACAGACAGACAGACAGACAGACAGACAGACAGACAGACAGACAGTATGGGCTGAAACCCTCTGTCTTGCATCTGAGCATTACTGTCATTACTATCAAAAACATTACTGCATGATCCAACTGCTCGAATTTGGATGTGATAATATCAAAATGGCAGTTTGGTGCTCCTGTCATTGTGATATTATCACATCTACATTTAAGCAGTCGGCAATATTATTGGAAATGCCTGGACCACCTGGCATGCATGACAGTCATGAGCAGCCTGCAGCAGTTCTGAGCAGGGAGTCAAAAAGGCGCTAATATATGCCAGCTATGGTCGACCCCAAAGCAAACATGTATTTTCAATTCAAAACCTGGAACATGCTGTCCTGTCTGATCTGGCAGGGTGCAGCCCTGCCCTGAAGGGGTGACTGTGGTTTGAGCTGGAGACCCACCACAGGCCTTGCAGAGGAGGCGCCACAAGAGAAACATGTGCTCCACCAGGTACAGACTACACAAGCCCCTGCCAGAGTAAAACATTCGGCCACACACAGGACTCCCAAAGCCACACAGGAACTCACAGGTATAGTCCCTGGGTGAAGCTGAGCTCATCATCATGGCAGCTCTTCTCCAAGAGGGACGATTGGAAGTAATTAAAGTAAAGAAGCCGAACAAATCCTCATTCTGCAATTTAAATGTACAAACAGTTGGACAGGTCACTGCTTGTCACCAGCCCCATCACTACAAAGTACTGTGACATGATTCAGATTCTGAGATAGGGACGATAGAGTATGAAAAGGGCCTGATGTACTTGCTACTACATGCAGGGCAGACGTGCCATCCTGTTTCTGCACCATGAGGAACCAGGTGTCTGTGGTCACCATCATTTTTCAGATAAGTTATTTTGAGAAATCAGTGTTAGCTGCCAAACTCTGACAGGACTTTGTTGTTCAATTGGATAAGCAAGTCGCTCTCTCTCTCTCAGGTAGTTTACGGACAGCAGCTAACCATTAACCAAGATATGATCACATCTCATCACACACACACTGCCACTAAGTCTTTGTTGTCATTGCCAAGGGAACACCAGGCCCTTTGCTTGTGACACCTTTGCTCCTAGACCACAAACAAATGCTTAACTCCTGCTCACTGTTTCCAAGGAAACATGCTGACATGCAAGAACTGTAAACAGAGATGTGTGTCAGGCTTTAAGAAGTAAACTCAGACCAAATACCCCAGGACCACATGAGCACGTGGAGGTAATCTTTGTCTCAGGTAAGGCTCTCCCTTGTCTCGCTCACACTTCATAATCATCGGTGGGAAAGGTGGTTGCCACTCAGTTTAGCAAATGTTTTTTTTATTTCAGGTGACAGTATGCTTGAGAAAAAAGTATTCACCCAGTGTTGATAGCTCAGATGCAGTTGCAAAATGTTTTACCTTGGTACACAGAGGGTAGAGGGACAATTCCAGCCCTTGGCATCTCTACTAACCCACTCCGGCAATTGAGCTATAGGAACTTGAGTATACTGTATATGTTTAAATCTATCATTTACATCGAGTTATAGGACCTCTTAAGAGTAAATGTTTAAATCTATCATTTACATCGAGCTATAGGACCTCTTAAGAGTATATATGTTTAAATCTATCATTTACATCAAGCTATAGGACCTCTTTTGAGTATGTATGATTAAATCTTTTAAATAATTTACATCGAGCTTTACCCACCCACCCGCCTGCTTACTGGTCTGGTGCCACACAGAGCCGAGCTGCCTTCCCTCAAGCGTGCCTTTCCTGAAACCCTTTCTGAGTGGGTTTAGATGAGAGGCCTGGGGTATTCATAATGACACGCTGGCTAAAAGGTGAACTAAGAGATTAGAGGAGCTGGGGGAGTGGTGGTCAATAGACCTTAGCTCAGTAGTTATAGGGGTGGATAGACCTCCAGGGAGTGTTAACCCACGCTCCTGCCCTAGATCAAACTATCGGCTGGCCAGATTGTGTTGGACAGCAGCCACTAAGTGCTCTGGGCTGGAGAGATATCTTTATGGTTCTTTTGATTTCAAAACCAAACTGGCAGCATATACCATATTGTGTCGTTTATGTAAAAGACAATGATTAAAAAAGGGTTTATTTCAAGTCCAGAGAGGGCAGAGGGTTCATGGGATGTGTGATCAAGACGGTGCTTACAAAGATGAAAAAACATATTCACATTTTACCAGAGGTTTCCTTGTAGAAACAGTCACCATTTAAAATGGCTGCTGTCCACAAGTGACACCTTCATCAACACTGAGTTCACAGCACACAGTCATCTCCGAGTTGTAGGTCATGGTTTGTGTAGACCATATATTTTTTAGCAAGATCAATTTAATTGTTAAAGGTATTTGGATGGAAGATCAGCTTGCCCATGGAGCCAGAGTGGTTTGCGGAGGAATGTAAGAGAAAGATCAATTTTAAGTTGGGCCGCTGGGTTGACTGATGTTGAAAGAACTGACTGCACTGATTGCATGTACAATTCCAGCCAGCCTCCATGTACATTCTGTTATACAGAATAAAACTTGAACATCACTGGCTCGGGTACAAAAAAACAGACTTCCAACAGAGCCCCTGGATTGCATTTCATCTTAGAGATTTCCTACACACACGTAAGACATGTAGCTATGATCTCAAACCTGAAGACCTTCATCCCTCATCCACAGTGGCATTGCTAGATCCCATATTAGGCGATGTTGAACATAGCTAGTGTGTCTGCTTCCATCATGAATGATAAATCTCTCTCTCCTGCATTGTATACTATGAGTCAGAGGTCAGGTGAGCTCATTTCATGTTGAGGAGATTGATCGCCAAAACTGGGGATGCTATGACATGCCAAGGGCAGATTATACCTGCAGTTAAATCTTGCAGATTGTTTGATGAGGTGGTTACAATCAAGGGCAATCAGTTATGATCACTGAAAGAGAACAATTGTCTTCAAACGCAGGTTTGGAAATCACCTCCTCTTCCATGGAATGGTTTACGTCAGGATTCCAAAGGCCCACTTCCACGACTCCAAACAGGATAAGGAGCTCTCTCCCGTTATCTGTGGGGAATCATATCCATATCCACGGGTCAGCTTTTCCCAGCAAATCTACAAATGGAAAGTCAACGCTCCGGCGAGGATCACTCCATGCTTCCATGGACCTCTGCACTTCCAACAGTACAAACAGTCCACTTATAGGTACCAGACATCCACTGGGATTCACCACAAGTTCAATTCAATTCAATTTTATTTGTATAGCGCCATAACAATACAATTGCCTCAACAGAGCCCAGAGCCTGAACAAGTAAATCCTCATCAATCAAAACTTTGGATTCCATGATTGTTGTTATTAGTGAATCATATTAATAGATAGTTGGATTTCCTGCAAAAAAGCTCACATAAGCATAAGTATTTCTGGCAATAATTAAACAACCAACAACACTACATGATTCAAGGACATAGTTATATATTTTCATTTGTCTGCTGCCATATATCATCATGTGCCTTGTTTTTCCTGCTGTACATGAAATGTCCTCTGGATACAACAGACGGAACTGAGCATAACTGAATGAGACATTCAAGCCCAGAATCTCAAGCACTTATGTTTGGCTTGAAGCAGCAAATGCTTATATGATTTTAGCTAACCACTACAAAAGTGTATTGTGCATATGCCTGTAAATAGTGCACTTTCATTCACCGCAGCAGCATTCAGTGTATCATTTCAAAACCTTACCTTCAGTATTCTGCAGTAAACTTAATTTGTAGTCATTACTGTGTTAGAGAGGCCCTGGCCTGTGCTCATTCTCCACAGCTCGTGGGGTCCAGTGCGCCCTGGTCCAGAGGCCCTGTGGTGGCTGGCAGGGGTCTCCTCAGAGGGAAGGGAGATGGAGGTCTCACAGCTGCGATGGAGGGAGGGGAGAGAAGAGAGGGCAACCTCAGAGAGCCTGTGGGACGAAAGGGCTGAGTTGGGGATCACAGGGGGGTGTTGGTGGGAGAGAGGAGGTCGGGAGGCCCCAAAGTGGCTGGAGGAGGGGAGGGAGTGTAGAGAGATCGTGTGTCAGTCAGGGAAAGAGAGACGGGAGAGGTGGATCACCAAGAGAGGTATGTGGGAGAGAGGAGAAGGGGCGTCTGGAATGTGGTATTGGGGGAAAAGAGGAGAGTGGGGGATCTCTGAGTGTTGAGAGGATGGGAGAGGAGAGATGGGGGTCACAGAGAGGTTTGAGGAGAGGAGAACTGACTCTGAGCGAAAGACCTCAGAGTTTTTGGGAGGAGAAACAGAGAGGAGAAAGACCTAAACACCACGAGAGAAAAGGACAGGAGAGTGACAGATCACTCTGTAGCATAGCTAGAAGAGGAGGGAAAGAGGAACTTCGAGAGGGACCCATTACCAACCTGAGGAGAGGGAACGTAAGCGAGAGGCCTCAGAGCTGCTTGGAGAGGAGGTTGGGCCGAGGGAGTTCCCTGGGCAGCACTGGCAGGGCTGGAGGCTGGAGGCCACAGACCAGTAGGCCCAACACAGCACCTCCAGATGGCAACGCTGGGCTAACACTCAGCGAACCAGCAGTTAGCACACCAGGTAATAGCAGATACTAGCATTCATTCATTCTTTACCATCCATTACCTACCACCAGAGCTGTACAAATACAAACACCCCCAAGGCTCACCCACCCGTGTGACATCCTATCACTAGAGACTTCTTTATTTTATAATTCACCACTGCATAAATATGGATATCTGTGTCTCTTTCTCTCTTTCATTCTCTCTCTCTATCACTAACCCCTTTACTCACATTCCTGTTCCTATGTCTTAGTATAGTGTAGAGAGTATATCCTACTTTGCTGTGCAGTGAACCATCAAAGTTAACACACCGATGACTTTATGACACAGAGTGGTTCAAACTCAGGACACAGACTCTGTCATTACCAACATGTTTTTTTCCCAGCCCCACTTAACCTTTGTGGTCCACCTCTCGCCACTCAATTAGCTCTTTAAAAGGTGAATGGTCTGGCAGATGCTACAGCGAGGAGGCATATGGTGGCCAGCCCAGCGTCTTGCGTCCATTTCTGAAGCAATTTCAAAGAGAGTTTCTGCTCTTGTCATTTCTGTGTTTACCCTCTCCTTCCTATTTTGAGAAAGGCTAAGTGCTTTTTAGGGGGAAAGACGTGCCATGTGAACTCCAGCCAGTGGAATTTCCTGATCGTGATTTACCATTGAGAATCATAACAAACAAAGACTGCTGGAGGCTTGAGTGCTGTTGAGTACCCATGTTTAAGTGGATTTGCTCTGTTGCTGCCAGTATGAATGGGACTGTATCATCAACATGTTTCTGTAGATGGCAACAACAATACAAAAAACGACACACTTCATGTGCTTTTAACACCAGAGCCTTTTTCTTCCACTTACTAGTGGTGCCTGGCATGGTTGAAATGGTCATAGTTGTTCCTGTTAGTTTATGAGAGACCTGTTTACATTATGGGTCTAATACTCAAGTCAGGTGCCAGAGCCTTGTAGGAGGTAATGTAAGCATTTAGGAGACCTTACCATGTGCTATATTGAGCATGTATTGCATGTCAGTTTTTCACCTTTGTTAATTGTCTTTTGACCCTTAAAAACAGGTGCACTGTGGGATTTGTAGTTGTAGCATTGTCAGACGTGTGCAGCATCTGGAGGTAATATGCCACCAGTGTCTTACTGCGTGCCTGACCACAGTGTTTATTTTGCATACCGACCACTTCAGAAGGCACTTTGATCAGAGTTTACTGTGGGATCCAGTGAAGGCTTGCCATGCTCACACTTAAGTTCTCCCCTGCCATTCAAAACAAACATTTATCTAAGGCAATTAGGGATGCTGTAGGGGCCCTGCATCACCACAGTAAAAAGCTTTAAACATAGACACGCATTGGGAGGAAGCTCTTCAGCTTTCTGTAGTGCTGCATAGCACCATGACAGAGTAACAGTAGTAAAAACTTTTTCGGTTTTTATTTGAGATGTTTTTTGAATGTGTCTTCGCATATGTCAGGGATGCATTTTATAAAAATAGTACTGCTGAGCTATAATATTCATACTTGAAATAAATTGTTACAAAAACTGTTTTACCATCACTTGCCTAACTTGTTGACAGCATATTTCACTTATTAAGTAAAGGCATATCCAAGGGAACCTGCAGAATACACTTTGTTTAGACCAAGTAGAAAAAGATATACCTAAAGACAAACAATTGAATGTGTACCTGAACATCATGCCAAGAGACGTTGCAAACTTCAGTGGTTTGAATCAAAGACCCTAAAGTAGCACTCTCCTCACCACTGCAACAGCAACACCCTAGCTTTGACTCCCAAACACCCAACCTGCTCTTTAATAGGCACAGCCCTCTGTCTGAATCCTACTTCACCAACTAGCTTCAGGTGATTGCAATTGCTGTGTGTGTGGTCAGGTGTGAACTTCCATTCAACACTGTGAAGAGTGTTGACATCACTGACAATATTCAATGTCACTTTGCCACTTTGAATGTCCTCTTGTTAGCAGCAGCATTTCCAGTCAGTTAACAGACCTGGCGGTTTCAGTGCATCCATTTTATGTCGCTTTCCTTAGTTGACCAAGTTAACCCGCTTCCTGGAACATAATGTTCTTATTACAAGAGATAAACTAGTTCCTTTTTAAAATAACCTTTTATTCCCAAACTCAGTCAGTTACATTGCCAACTTCATAGCTACTTACTGCTGATACATCTCTAGGGATGCCAGTATGAGGCAGCATCAATGAACTACCCATCATTAAAGTGTATGAACCATTTTATCTATAAAACACTCGCCTATATATGGTCGACGCAGAATATAATTGAAACGCTGATGCATGGTACTTAGAAATATAGGCCATTTTATGGAGCATTTGCTTCTCTGGAATAACACATGACACACGTTACACACCTAAAGCTTAAGGACAACGATTCAAAAGAGACACTTTACACAAGGATGCTAATTATAAATTTGGTTTGCCATAGAGAGCCCGATAAAGAAATTCTACATCCTGAAGTTACATCCCGATTTTCTCCAGTAATCCATTTGAGTCAACCTCCCTCAACAGCAGGACAAGAGTTCAATGGTATACATGGATAGCCTGCCTTTTACCCATCATGTCCATAAAAGGGTTTCAAGAAATTGGAGATGCAAATTTAGAGAAAGTCTTTTATTGTTTTAAGCACAATGTAAAGTGCATCCTTGATATCCATTAAGGTTTGAGTTCAGGGCCTGAAAAGAGAAGACAAAGTAAGAAAAGCAAGACTCCCTCCCACATGAAACAGAATTTGAGAACAAAAGTAGACATATACCTCCATGGCTAAGATCATCTGGGCAAATCTAGCCTTTCCTGAAGAGAAAGAAACACATTAGAATTCAAACACTCCCTTATGAACAGATATACAGAAAAACCCATGCCTACTTTGAAAGAGTGTAGTCTACAGTTTGGTCAGTCTGGGCTTCATGTCCAAGAAAAATGGGGACAGGAGCAGGCTCAGCATCACTTGGAGGAACATCCAGTGGGATGTAGGTGGTTTGTGAAAAGACCATTTTTCCACGCACGTAACGATTGAAGGATTTAACCACGTAGCGTGCTTGAAAACCTGATGGCTCTGTGATCACAAGGTAGCGCTCTTGCCCTGATGAGGGACCCTCAGCAGCACCACCATTAGAAGCGGTTTCTCCACTGACATCCATGGAGGAGCTGCCAAGACTACCTAAAGAGTTGGATTGAGTCATTTGAGGCAGGGTCATCTTGAACGGCATGGAGGCCATCTGGGCCTGCACCTGGGGCATCTTGGCTGCCTGCTTCACTGGGGGCATCTTGGCAGTCTGGATCACTGGGGGCATGGGCATCTGGGCCTGCACCTTGGGCATCTTGGCTGCTTGGCTCACTGGGGCTGGGGGAATCTGGGCCTGCACATGGCTTGGTGGGGGCATCTGAGCCTGCACCTGGGGCATCTTGGCTGCCTGGTTCACTGGGGCTGGGGGAATCTGGGCCTGCACCTTGGGCTTCTTGGCTGCCTGGCTTACTGGAGGCATCTTGGCCCATGCTGGGGGCATCTGGGCATGCACCTGGCTGGGTGGGGCTGGGGGCATCTGGGGCCATGCAGGGGGCATCTGGGCCTGCACCTGGGGCATCTTGGCTGCCTGGCTCACTGGAGGCATCTTGGCCCATGCTGGGGGCATCTGGGCCTGCACATGGCTTGGTGGGGGCATCTGAGCCTGCACCTGGGGCATCTTGGCTGCCTGGCTCACTGGATGAATCTTGGCCTCCTGGTTCACCTGGACCCATGATTGAGGCATCTGAGCCTGCACCTGGGGCATCTTGGCTGCCTGGTTGACTGGGGCTGGGGGAATCTGGGCCTGCACCTGGGGCATCTTGGCTGCCTGGCTTACTGGAGGCATCTTGGCCCATGCTGGGGGCATCTGGGCATGCACCTGGCTGGGTGGGGCTGGGGGCATCTGGGGCCATGCAGGGGGCATCTGGGCCTGCACATGGCTTGGTGGGGGCATCTGAGCCTGCACCTGGGGCATCTTGGCTGCCTGGCTCACTGGATGAATCTTGGCCTCCTGGTTCACCTGGACCCATGATGGAGGCATCTGAGCCTGCACCTGGGGCATCTTGGCTGCCTGGTTCACTGGGGCTGGGGGAATCTGGGCCTGCACCTTGGGCTTCTTGGCTGCCTGGCTTACTGGAGGCATCTTGGCCCATGCTGGGGGCATCTGGGCATGCACCTGGCTGGGTGGGGCTGGGGGCATCTGGGGCCATGCAGGGGGCATCTGGGCCTGCACCTGGGGCATCTTGGCTGCCTGGCTCACTGGAGGCATCTTGGCCCATGCTGGGGGCATCTGGGCCTGCACATGGCTTGGTGGGGGCATCTGAGCCTGCACCTGGGGCATCTTGGCTGCCTGGCTCACTGGATGAATCTTGGCCTCCTGGTTCACCTGGACCCATGATTGAGGCATCTGAGCCTGCACCTGGGGCATCTTGGCTGCCTGGTTGACTGGGGCTGGGGGAATCTGGGCCTGCACCTGGGGCATCTTGGCTGCCTGGCTTACTGGAGGCATCTTGGCCCATGCTGGGGGCATCTGGGCATGCACCTGGCTGGGTGGGGCTGGGGGCATCTGGGGCCATGCAGGGGGCATCTGGGCCTGCACCTGGGGCATCTTGGCTGCCTGGCTTACTGGAGGCATCTTGGCCCATGCTGGGGGCATCTGGGCATGCACCTGGCTGGGTGGGGCTGGGGGCATCTTGGCCCATGCTGGGGGCATCTGGGCCTGCACATGGCTTGGTGGGGGCATCTGAGCCTGCTCCTGGGGCATCTTGGCTGCCTGGTTCACTGGGGCCAGGGGCATATGGGGCAATGCTGGGGGCATCTGGGCCTGCACCTGGGGCATCTTGGCTGCCTGGTTCACTGGGGCCAGGGGCATATGGGGCCATGCTGGGGGCATCTGGGCCTGCACCTGGCTTTGTGGGGCTGGGGGCATCTGAGCCTGCACCTGGGGCATCTTGGCTGCCTGGCTCACTGGATGCATCTTGGCCGCCTGGTTCACCTGGGCCCATGCTGGAGGCATCTGGGCCTGCACCTGGGGCATCTTGGCTGCCTGGCTCACTGGAAGCATCTGGGCCCATGATGGGGGCATCTGGGCCTGCACTTGAGGCATCTTGGCTGTCTGGCTCACTGGATGAATCTTGGCCTCCTGGTTCACCTGGGCCCATGCTGGGGGCATCTGGGCATGCACCTGGGGCATCTTGGCTGCCTGGCTCACTGGATGCATCTTGGCCGCCTGGTTCACCTGGGCCCATGCTGGGGGCATCTTCAAAGGTTCATTGTAACTTTGGACACCTTCACCTTTGATAGAGCTGAAGTCATTCATGGAGGGTACAGAGCCACTGCCAGGAGTCCCAGGCCTGAAACCATGGTACCCATTACTCTGGGGAACTTCCAACCCTAGAACAAAACAAGGGCTTCAATTAAAATATACTCTACATGCAAATTTACAAAAAAAGACCAACTCATACCTTGTTCAAGTTGTTGACAGCATATTTCACTTATTAAGTAAAGGCATATCCAAGGGAACCTGCAGAATACACTTTGTTTAGACCAAGTAGAAAAAGATATACCTAAAGACAAACAATTGAATGTGTACCTGAACATCATGCCAAAAGCCAAAAGCAACTTCAGTGGTTTGACTCAAAGACCCTAAAGTAGCACTCTCCTCACCACTGCAACAGCAACACCCTAGCTTTGACTCCCAAACACCCAACCTGCTCTTTTATAGGCACAGCTCCTCTGTCTGAATCCTACTTCACCAACTAGCTTCAGGTGATTGCAATTGCTGTGTGTGTGGTCAGGTGTGAACTTCCATTCAACACTCTGAAGAGTGTTGACATCACTGACAATATTCAATGTCACTTTGCCATTACAATACAAGAAGGAAAAGCAGCATCATTGTTTGGCCTAAATTAGCAGCACATTTGTTGTAGTGATACCTATATATCAGTCTAATTCTCAGTCTTGCATTGATGAGCTAGTTACTTGCTTCAACCCAGTGTATACATTAGTTCTTGACACTATTTCGCTGATGACGGAGTGTAGACCAAAAGCTAATTCTCAGCCCTGGCATAATGACAATATATGCAAATGTGCGTTATCAAAAATGCTCTTAACCCTCCCAACTGCCCCCTCACCCCTACTGTGGTGATTGAAAAAATATTTTGTTGAAAAAATTGATGGGATCTGATTGTCAATATCATCTTCAGCCAATTCAGCCGTTTAAGTGTTGTTGCCGTAGCAATTGTCATATATGATAAAGCTCACATAACTTACAAAATCACATATAATGATGTAGGTAAAAAGAGAAAAGAAAGAATTTAAATATCTATGTTTTTGTTGTCCTTTTTCTGCTTACTGTCTGGCTTGGCCTAGCAGAACAAGATGCTTTTGGGGATAAAGATGCTTTTGGGGGATGTACCCCACACCCTTGGAAAAGCCATACCTGAGCTCTCAACAAACTGCGTAGATGGGAGTTTTCTGAAACACTCTATGTTAAAGTGCATTGCATCGTAAAAAGGTCCCAAACTCAGAGGGTGTTCAAGCTCAATAAAACGAATTGTTGGTCAAATGGATACTGACAAAGGGGTTCCTGTTTAGAGTATTGGCTTTGATAATTCTTTTGGGCTTTTGGCTATTGAATATGTATGTCTACAAATCTTTTTCTTTGTCAGTTATGATCCATGAACGATGAAATGTATGTCACATGTAAATGCAGCTGCCATTGCCATTGCCATTGTCATGTGTGTGTCTGTGTGTAACATATTTCATGTCCATGATCAAAGAGAGCACGTCTACTTACTCCCTGTAAAACAACCAATTGATCAATCCAACCAATCAACCCCGCACTACTGGTCTGACATCACATCTCTTGTGGACGTGTGTGTGTGTGTCTGTTTGCGTGCACGTGTGTGTATGTGTGTGTGTATGTGTGTGTGCATGTGGAGAAACTCCCAGGTGTCGGGTGGTATGGACCGGGCCGGCGCTGAGAGGCGGCAACATCGTGGAAGGCCAGCGGGTACCAGAGCCCGACCACAGCCAGCCCCGCCTGCCCCCAGCGCTGCATCTCTACATCCCCTCGTCTAACGAGCCTGATGACGGACAAGAGCAGACCGCAGAGGGGGGTGAGGTCACGGAGCCGAGGTATGAGGTACTGGGGGTATGATGGCCTTTGTAATTGCAGCTGCAGTGTAGAATTCTTTTTTAATGTTTTTCTTCTAAACGGGTGGGGTTGTTTTCTAGGGAAATGAAGTGCAAAGGCAGGGTATGAGGTCACCGTTACAAGGTACAATCCATTATATGATGTCAGTCACACAACCTGGAACATGCCCTGACTCTTGAGTGATCCATCAACAGGGCACCAAGCCTGAAATCAGTCATCGCTTAGATGAATTAATGGGCATGGACTGTAATGCCAGTTCAGAGAGTGTGACATTGTGACCTTGCCCTAATCACACTCTCTTCAGCCCCACCGCTTGTTCCGAGTCTAGTGTTGAACTCCAGCTGCATCCAGCTCAGAGGGCCGCTAACAGTGCTGTGGCCCTGATATGGGGCAGATATTTTCCACCGGCGACTCATTTCGCCGTCGCTTTTATCCAAAGCAACACACTATTGAGGAACAACAGTCACGCTCAAGTAAGTTAGGACACCTGTTGAGAGGAAACACAAAGTACTAATTCTGAATCCTAAGACTTCCATCTTAGAAGCTGAAAAGAGAGACAGACAGAGATACAGAGATACAGAGATACAGAGAGAGAGAGAGAGAGAGAGAGAGAGAGAGAGAGAGAGAGAGAGAGAGAGAGAGAGAGAGAGAGAGAGAACAGAACATAATTTAAAGGGGAGCTTAGCTCTTTGTCTTCAAAGTGCTGTGCCGTAATAGAAGTCATTTCAACGGTCACTCAGGCAAAAATATGTCCCATATGGATGGAGTTTTTACTGGGAGACAGAGAGAGAGAGAGAGAGAGAGAGAGAGAGAGAGAGAGAGAGAGAGAGAGAGAGAGAGAGAGTGAGAGAGCAGGCAACAAGAGCCATGCTCCACAGGGCTCCAGGGAGGATCGTATGGCCTCCAGGTGGCTCTGCTCCCAACAGAGGGCAGCTGGGCTGGGCAGCCTGTTCGAACAGCAACACCCCCCATGGGAAATGATCTGACTACTCAACCCCTCAGACCTGCTGCTCAATGCCAGCACACTGGCATAAGGAATGATAGCAGCTCCCAAGAGCAGTAAGTTAGATGGTTTCCTTGTAAATGACCAGAGTTTGTAGCCTTGGTTCTGGAAGTTTATTTTTTTGCCAGTAACGGTAAAATATATCCACTTTATTTGGTTTGATGTGGGGTTCAAACTCTGTATTGAGGGGGGGGGGGGGGGGGGGGGTTGTATTCAGCTATAGAAGATGATGTTATATGGTTGCCATATTCATGCCGTAAAAAAAAAAATCTGACATTTTCATCACACTCTTCCCCTAGCTCCAAATCCCCAATTTTTTCTCTCTTGCTCTTACCGTCCTCCCTTACATTCCCTTTTCCCTTTCTTTCTCTCTCTCTCTCTCACTCACTCATACTCTCTCTCTTTCTCTCTCTCTCTCTGTCTGTCTCTGTCTCTCCCTTACCCTCACTCACTCACACACTCTCTCTCTCTCTGTTTGTCTTTTGCCCATCTCTGCGGTCTGAACATTGCTCTCTAGGGTGGTGTAATAGGTGACTGAAGGGAGGGATAGTTGCCAGAGGACATTCAGCATTTTACGGGACCAATATTATGAGATTCCCATAGACCTCTCGTTTCTCACACACAGACATTTCAGTATTTCAGCCTATAACTATTTATTATGCCACTAATAAACATGGCAGCTTAATGTGGGAAGTTCTTCTGTGGTTTTACGGTGGTACTCCAGTCCTATAAAGCAACGTCTGCTCTCCGAAACAGTTTTAGCATTTACCGCTGCCCTTGCATCAACAGGTGTCCGGAGGGCGAGGCCAAAACCAATGGTGTACCAGACATCGCAGTCATCCAGTCACAACATAAGAGAGATGATAAATCTGATGAGGACGACACAACGACCGAGACACCGAAGGACATTTCCAAAACGTCTGAAGCTCATGACATTTCAGGGTGCACAACCAAAGAGGACAATGGTATGTCTGTCCCCACAAATGATCCAGGAAATCTTGATGGTGAAGAGGGCATAGGAAGCGACCATTTAGAGGCGACAAAATATATGAAGGATGACCAGGAATGCGACACCAAACGGGACATGACATTCGCAAACCCAAAGCAAGAACCAGGAGATGATAATCACCGGGGTTCAAACCCCAGGCTGCCGGGAGGCTTTGGCAGTCCTGAAGCACAGAGAACCACAAGGGACAGCGAACAGAAGTCAACAGACGTCCAAGCAGACTGTCCACTGGAGGCAAACTTTAAGGAGGAGCGAAACGGTAATGCAGATAACCAGCAACGACGGGCAGGACATGAGGACGAGAGGTCACCAGAGAACTTTGAAAGGTTACCAGAGGTTGAAAGGTCAAGAGAGGATGAGCAGTCTCAAGAAGAAGAGCCGATGTTGACCAGTGATAAATGTGACGGTGAAGCCGGGCTCAATGAGGATAACAGACAGTGGGAACGATCGATGGCCAAACCGGAGAAGGGTGTGGGAGGAAACGATGGAATTCGTGGCACTGACGTCGACCAAAATGTCTCTTCCATCACAAACAAAACAAGGTATATATGGGGGCACAAAAGGAAAATGAGAGAGAGGGGGAAAGCCACAGAGGCAAGATCCAGGGGCTTTTCCACAAGCAAACTGCTCCAAAAAGGGCCCCCAAAAAACACAATCGAGGGGGCTAGGCCTACTGAACGCACCCGACTCCCCACTTCATTTCTCGCGTACCCCCAGACAGAGACAAACACACGTGCGTCATCGTGTTTCCTGCCTTCGTTTTACACCACTTGGTCGGGCTGTCAGGTGAGAACCTGTGGAGTCAGACAAGCAGTCTGGCCCCTAACGAACCCCCCTCGAGTCACCAGAAACGCTCCATCGTGGACCACCAAAGATACCCCACAGGGTACAATAAGCAGTTCGGCTACATCCAGACTCCAGTGTTCACAGAGGGAAGGGGTACCGGCTGGGCCCCAGCTGAGTGTGAGGGCCACTGAGGTAGACCCAGTTTCCAAAACAAAAACCACTAAGACTCTTGTGTGGGGCCCGTGGGGGCCCCAGGAGATTAAGAGGGTGTGGGTCTTACAGGCTCACAACAGCAGGTGGAGTAACTCAAACTGACAGCACACATGCCACAAACAAACACACACACACACACAACACACACACACACACACACACACACACACACACACACACACACACACTAAGAACTTAGAAACCTGTCAGATCTGTATTGTCAGACTGAGGTATGAATGGTATGAGGTACCAAGTCAAGTACATCACAGGTAATACAGAGTTCACTATAAGTTTAAACTCATGCCATCTAACCATTTCAATTCCTCTTCATAAAGAGTCAACAAGTGGCTCATGAATAATTGACATAAATTACATAATTGTACTGCTTGGAAAGCTGCTCCCTTTTTAAAAAAGATCATAGATATCCCACTTAATTATAGGCTACCTACCTAAATGCCCATGCACTAACCTGGAAGCACATGGTCTGGTCTCAGTCCCTGCGGAGTCAGGGAAGTGGCAGCTAACTCCAAGGACACCAAAAGCAAATATTTGTGTAGCTCTCTGAACAAGGAGAGGGAGAAAAACGCGTAGAGGATGTTGGCCGGCCACCGATAAGGCGGGTAAACACACCAGCGCACTGCATAGACGGATCACCCCCGCGGGCTACTTGGTTCAATAACGCTCGATCTAATCAAAGCCCCGCTCTCTGTAACAAAAGAGAAGCAGCAGGTAATTTAATTTATTTCATCTGCCGGATGCACAGGGAGGCAGGGGGTCGAGGGCCACTGGCACACGGAGCCCCAGTGCTGGAACAGCAGAGGTAGGGAAACATCAAAACATACCCGAGGCAGGCCATGTTAAAGACACTCGGAGGGAGATATTCTGTGTTGAGGGGGAATCCCGCCAAGATTAGTTGTAAGGAAGGAAAGTCTATGCCAATGTAGATACAACAAATGTCAAAAGATGGCCAAAATCATTTGTTGATAGTGGAGACTATCACAAAAGCGGTGTTAAAACTTAATAACACTCAGTGTAGGTAGATTTCAGCTAAAGTTAAGAGTCAGAATGCACCAGCATTAAATGGTTATGTGAACCCTCTCACATGTTTTCATAAAATTAAGAGTTACTGTTATAGCTGTAGCCACAGACAGGAGAGGCCTTGGGGTTTTGCAGCTTCCTAGACAACTGAAGCAGTTTGCACAAATCATTTTAGAGAATAAGAAATACAGAATCATTAATCATGTAAAATATGAATGCACGTTGTCAGCACATTATTTTTTAATAAAAACTGCATGGATATCTAGTGGTGGTGTGTGTGTGTGTGTGTGTGTGTGTATGTGTGTGTAGGGGGTTGTCTACTTTGGCTTATTGAACTTGTCTGTAGCGACCTCTGTAGGATTTTTAAAGCAGTATTTAAAAACAAAAATCACAGATCTATGGGGAATATGATTATGATAGATGAAAGATCTTAAATCAGGCCTACTGAAAGCCTAAGTCCATTTAAAGCATGTCTAAAACCAAATAAAACACAGCAAGTATATATATGCTCTTAATGCCAGAAGGAGTTAATTATACAGATCAGGCAAGCACGCCTAAACATAGTGTAGTAGACAAGTAGATTATAACAATTTTGCACCAAAAATGTATTTATAAAATGGGAATAACCACAACCCTTCTTACGTGCAACTGCAGACAGTTTTTGGAATCTAGCACAGTGTAACAACACAAATTGTAATGAACGGGAAACGGAAACATTGTTCCACATTGTCACAATTAGCTCAGTTCCGCTTCCGCTACAGTCAGATTTTGTCCGCTCTGCAGGAATGCACTCAGTGATGACTGTACGCAGACGGAGGTAACAGTTGCACCCTCTCAACGACATGGCAGGTGTTAGTATCTCTCGAGCTTAGCGTTAGCTAGACGCTGCATATTGAAATTGCAAGACAGCCTTCCATCTACAGGGACAGTCTTTTCTGGGCGAGGTTGGACTGCTGCACGTTGGAACGGACAGCACCACATTTCCATCCCTAGCCGTCAGTCACACGCGTCTCTACCGAGACTCCTGTCCTTATGGCACAAAACACGCTATCGTCCCGGTTCAGGCGAGTCGATATAGACGAATACGACGAGAATAAATTTGTGGACGATCAAGAGGACTCGGCCGATCAGCAAGGACCCGATGCCGCCGAAGTGGATAACCTCATCAGGCAATATCCTTTCACAATGTGTATATCCCTTAGATTATTTGCTAGTTTCCGCCAATAGCTTTGGCAGTGTCTCACTAAATTATAGGTGACTGCTCATTGATGTCTGCTCATATTGTGTAGGAAATTCTATGTACGGTTCTCCTCACATAAGTTCATCTGAATTAGGTATTTGTAGTCCTCTACGTTAGAGACGGGTAATTGGTAATACATAGAGAATAACTGCTATGCCTTGGGGTGGTGTGCATAAAAAAAAAATCACATTTCGTTAAGTCTTATTGCTCATGGTGTAGGCTACGAGCTTTCCCATGCGTGGGATTCATCAGTCTATGTGAAAGAGAAATGAAATGGCACGTAACCTATGCCAAAGTGATCAATAAATCAGACTCAGCCTAGTATTTGAGCGCATTCTTGTTACTCATTGAGCAGCCCTAATTGAACCGGTGCCTGTGGCTGACATGCCAGTGCTCGACCTCTCCCTGCAGTTGGGAGCGTAATGGAATGCCCCGGCGGCATTCCGCGAGGCTGAAGTCATGTCATCACTGTGATCTATATGCGCCTTTCCTCTCAATCAACCTCATGACTGCCGAGCGTTGAGGAGGCAGGATAAATTATTTCCCCGTGATTTCTCTCTTCCGCCCTTTGGCAGCAGTAAAAATCTCGAGGCCTTCCCCTCTCTCGGCCTCTGCTGTTGTAAGACCTGGTTGAAACGTTAACAGACTTGTTTATGGTCAAATAAAACTCACTGTGCACACAATGGCGCTACTCAGTGCGGGGCCAGGTCCGTTCTCCGCTGAATTTGACGCCAGCATGTCATTGTCTTTTAATGAATTGTTCTTTGTTCAGTTAGCCTACGACACACAGTCACAGACCTAGGATTGTCCTCTCTTATGTTCTGCTGCACCCATGGTAGACGTTTACCGAGGTTATTGGTCGGCACCGGTGCAAGTGGGCTCTTCAGTTGCTTACTCAAGTGGCCCATGAATTTGCTCGACTTATCAAGACATCAACAAAAGGAGGAAAGACTAATGTGGCCTACATATTGACATAAAAAAGCTAACACTGATTAAATGGTTATACAACTCAGGAACCGAGTGTATTTTGAGGAGGTCCTGTGATGTTTGGCTGCCAGCACAATTATCAAAGCTGCTTTGACTCTTGTGTTGTGGGAGAAAATGGGCACTTTGAAGTGTGATTGACTGTGGAGATTTTCCTTGAAGATTGTCTGTGTTGGGATATGGGAAGTCCCCAGATGAGCATGACGCACTGGATGACCAGACGGCCCACTCGCCACAGCGTTCTGTGAAAGACACTCATTTAGTCACAGAATACATCAAAAATCTTCTCTGACTCTCGTCAGTATGTGTGAATAAGACATGGTTGGGGGTATCAAATTATTGCTCATCAGCAGTGTGTGTGGGCCTGCTGGTTGTCTTTATCAAATGTCCATGTCTTCTTTCTTCACTAAGTTTGTTTTCAAAAGAAAATACCCAGCTCATTCCTTAACCAGTGGTAATGCACAGGGGACATGCTGGCAGCCCTTAGCCTGGCACTCAAGAACCCGCCAATCAACTCAAAGAATGCAGCAGTCAAGGTGAGTCTTGAAATATAAAGCCAGCTAATTAGCATTGAGAATCTAGCAAACTCTTCTCAGTGCAGAAGTGCAGCATTTCTTCTGAGCAGAAATAACAATTCAATCCTGGTATTACAAGCCAGCACCAGTCTCAACTCGCTCACTCTCTCAATTCCTCTCACATGCCATCCCTTCCCCTCTGTCTCTAGGAGAGGGCCCAAGCTGTGGTGCTGAAAGTGCTCACCTCTTTCAAGAGCAGTGAGATCGAGGCAGCTGTGAAGTCTCTGGACAGAAATGGCGTTGACCTGCTGATGAAGTACATCTACAGGGGCTTTGAGAAGCCCTCAGACAACAGCAGTGCTGTCTTACTGCAGTGGCATGAGAAGGTGGGCCCTTATTTGACAGATGTTGGTCCCCCAATTCCACAAAGGCACTTCAACACTACTCACCTTTGCTGTTTACTGTGTTTATGCGCCACTACTTTGAGCCCTGTGTTTAGAATTAGTAAGATAAGTTTAGAGTATTTCAAATGCAGAAAAAAATAAATTCTTCCCACCCAGGTTTCGACCAAGTTCATTCATGATTGTGCGCAGATGTAAATTGTAATATATGTTGAGCTCTGCAAGACTTGTACACTGCAGAGATCATGCTCCTGTTGTTACAGTTGACATAAAAATATTGAGTGCATATGTCTTCCTGCAGTCAAAGTCTATATGGAGACTTGCAGTACTCATTTTTTTTTCTTCTCATTCTCTGTTTTTCTCATCTTTGCGTTCCACCTTGTCTAACTTCATCTGTGTTCCTCTCTCCCTCTCAGGCATTTGCTGCAGGAGGCGTTGGCTGCATCATGCGTGTTCTCAGTGCAAGGAAAACGGTCTGAGCACGCAGCGCCCCCGTGCAGCAGGGGGTCTGCAGGATCCTCTGTAGTGACTGCATCTGAATGGAGATCTACCTGCGGGGCCCACCACACATCTCCTGTCTCCAAGGCAACCGCTCAGCTCCTGAGCTCCGTGATGTAGATCATACATCACTTAAGACTCTCTGGAGTCATGAACAGAACACTGTTATATATCTATATTTTTTAAATTAAAAATATAAAAGGGGTGGGAGAGACAAAGATGGGAGGGTGTGTTGGGTATGGACGGGGTTTGTTGGGGGAGGGGTGGGAAGGGCAACGTCTGTGGCTGTTGTATTTAATGTGAACAGTTGATTACCTCTCTTGAGTTATTTGACCAAACTGTGGGTGCGTTCCCAGCCTTTTCCGGTCATGGTGGTGAGTAGGGATAAAACCAAAATAAAATAAAAAAGAGACTGGCGTACAGACAGAGCTGGAAAGAGAACACCCAGCTCAGGGACCTCCTTGAATGTGCCACTGCTTCCTCAGCTACCACAGGGAGGCGCTGCAACCCATCCGACTGGATGTACTCTACGCGAAGATGCCTCTGATGCAGGGAACGCAGTTCAGTGCTCCCATTTCACTCTTTGACCAGGATCTCAGTGGAGAAAGAGAAATGTGGCTTAAATACTAGATCAGTAGTTTCTGAGGTGGTGGATGTTTTTTCCATGTAATGTTGAGTTGGATTTGAATGGGGTTATACTGGGCACAGGGGGAAGATATTGTGAAGTGCCTGGTGCAATAAATCTCATGGATACTGTAATGTGTGGTTTCTATTAAGTTCTTAAATCAAAGGAAGGGCGGCTTATACGCAACATTTTATAAATGAGGCCCATAAAGTGCCATATATGTTGAAAAAGTGTTTCCTTCATGAACAGAAGCCGCTAGATCAGACTCCCACAATCATAGACACACATCAAAAGGAAGCACTTGAGGATTCAAAACATCTCTTTAATCAAACCCAAGAGGATGATGGTATATCTACAAACCTGCCCCTGGGCAGAAAATAAATTGCATTGAGCATCAATACTTACTGATTGAAATCTACACCCACATATGTTGAAGACGAACGAAAAGAGAAAGAAAGCCATTTCGCAGACATTTGTAGTGGCATTTGATATGATAATAAGGACTCAATTGGACACAGACAGTCATAAACCAGGATGATTAAGTGGGGCTGTGGTAATTGCTAGGATGCCGTGAGCTTTTTTTATTTAAAAAATTGCAGACATTCTCAGCAAATTGTTAGCTTCACGCTTGTGCAGTTGGAGGAGACAAGTTTTCTGTTCAACAATACAGGATTGGTTCTTTTTTTACTTAAATTAGGTGCCACAAACAGACTTCAGTTACAGTTCTGCCATTTTTGCAACATCAGTTCTTTTGTCATTTTTTTTTGTTTTGTTTACAGTTTCTCAGACATACCAGTTTTCCTGTTTATGCTTCTGCCTTTTCTGTAGAAAGAGATAATCTTTTCTAAATGAAAAGAAGCCTGGTGGTACCGGGTTTCAGTTTTAGTCTTTTGACGGTCAGTCATCTCCATAATACGCTACATACATGAGGAACATGAGACCATTTGCCACGAAGCAGAGCTCTCCTCCCCGTCAATTTTAAAACTGTTATAACCGTCACATAACAACAAGCTTCCCCTGAACAAACACTAGTACAGTCTCAGCAAGAATAGCACTGGCAACATCATACACGTGAAACGAGAGGTAGTTTTAACCCATCTGGATGTCATGATAGTTCTTCATGTACCATAGCAGTCTGTTAACACATTGAGTTCATGGGGATTAGCAACATATGCTAGTTGACTTGGTTATAAAGCCTCTTATATCTGATGGATAAAGATGTTTGATTGGTTTCACCTGGCCACGTAAGGCTTTGAGCTGACCACTGTGCTGGTCTTTTACAGATCCCTGGACACTCCAAGTAAGGCATGCATACTCGCACAAACCGCAGCCAATTAAAATGACGTTTAGATTCTACTTCCTCGCCAAAAAGCCTGTTTTTAGTGTAGACATATGCGCACACACAGACACACACAAACACACACACACTCTCTCTCTCTCTCTCTCTCACACACACACACACACACACACACACACACACACACACACACACACACACTCCTCTATACAGACACATGATGTAAAATACTGCATTTACAGACCAGACATAAGCAATAGGGGGAACAAAAAGAAATCATATACATCTAGTGATTTATAAATCATTCTCTCTGATGTTTATATACACTCATTCATATATAAATAGTCATATGGAATGTGTTGTTATGTACAGATTCACAAAGGTCGGCCAAAATAGGTTGTTAGTTTTCGAGGGTAGGCTAGACACCTGCTCCTGGTTGAGGAAAAAAGAAGTTTCTCTGCCCACGGTGAGTTTTTTTAGTTCCCATGTGTTGTGTGTGTGTGTGCCTTTGAACCCCAGGGTCCTGAGAAAGGCAGTCTTCAAGGCAATTCCGCACCCCAGAAGCAGCAAATGCAGGACCGAAGCGAAGAGCGTATAGCAGACGGGAAATATCAGGTAAGAGAGAATAAAAAAATCTTGAAATGAAGGCAAAACTGAGAAGGGCCTCTGCATCAGGCAGGTGAGCCGCCTTCCCCCTGATTGCATTTACTCCCAACGAAAATCACTGCAAAGGAAATCAAAATAAATAACAGAAAAGGTTTAGTGTTCTGGTAGATCTGGCGGGTCTCCGCTTTCTCCTCTCTTCTTAGATGTAATTAAGAAACAAACCAAAAAAAAAAAAAAAAAGCAAACAAAACAAAACAAAAACAAAGAAACAAGATGATAGGACCAGGTTGGCCAGTCTTTTAGAGGTGTTCAACATACACTCAGAAGACCCCACAGGGCAGATGACGGACTTAAAGCTGCAAGGGGAAACTCTGTTTATCCATCCTTTTCTCTGTCACTGTATCCCTGTATCCATTCATCCCACCATCTCTCCATCGTCCTCCTGACTGCTCTCTCTTCATCTCAGCTCCAGTGGTTGGGGGATGCGGACATGATAGATGCGGAGTTGGAGGATGCGGAGATGGAGGGGCGGATGATGCCTTTGGGAGAGGGCTTGGAGCCGAACCACGACATCTTAGAGGAGAGAAACAGCAATATTTTATTTATTAAAAATATTAAAAATTCTATTAAATATATTAAAACTTTACTTTTCACACACAGACACAGACACAGACACAACGCTACCTTGTATTCAAGTGTCTGTTTCAGCATGTTCTCTTCCTCTGGACTGAAATGCAGCAGGACTGACACAGCCCTTATTAGGTGGAATGCCTGCGGATGGAGCAGAGGAGAAGAGAGGCAGAGGAGAAGAGAGGCAGAGGAAAAGAGAGGCAGAGGAAAAGAGAGGCAGAGGAGAAGAGAGGCAGAGGAAAAGAGAGGCAGAGGAGAAGAGAGGCAGAGGAAAAGAGAGGCAGAGGAGAAGAGAGGCAGAGGAGAAGAGAGGCAGAGGAAAGAGAGGCGGGGCATATATTAATTATACAGTAGTATTGATGTAAGTGCAGTTCAGAATGCATTCATGCATTCAATGCACGCATGTTTCACTGACTGACTGATAAGAAAACAACAATAAGGAAACATAAACAAAAGACAGAAATAGATGCGCAAAATGGACACAGTCTTTCAGCAGAGATCCAACTTGAGTTTCCATGGTAACAGAAACCATCAGTCTCACCTCTGCCTCTCTGCAGGACATGAACTTGAGCACCACGTGTTTGAGGTACTCAAAGTTGATCTCCCGCGAGTCCGTCAGGTCAGAGCTGTTGATAACAGTGGTGCCGGATGACCCAGAGGCCAAGCTGGGGCCTGGGGCTAGAGTGGGAGCCATGGCTGAGCCAGAGGCCTCTGTGCTGGGTCTGTCCATCTGCCTCTCCAGCCTGTCCCCTCGACCTTCCAGGACCTTCTCTTTGCCATCGGTCTCAGTGTCTGGCTTTAGTTTCTTCAGAGAGGAACACAGAGAAAAAGACAAGTGTCTCCATGTTAATGATGTGATGCCACAATATAGGTATTGTCAATGCTTGTTAACTTGGATATAAAGGCACTTACAAGCTCTTTCTGTAAGGTCCTCTTCAGTTCAGCCAGTCTCTGTTGGAGCTGTTTTATGGTCTGGAGATCAAACACAGACACAAACAAGAACATTGGCCAGGGTAGCACAAAGCAAATACTAATATTACTTATGGGCTTCAAGGCTTGACTCAGATAAGTCCATCTGTACACACACACACGTGTACACACACACCTTGTTCTTGTCACCAAGCTGCTGTTCCAGGTCCTTGTTGATCTTCTGCACCTGGTCTAGGTCATCCACAGTAACTGTACCATTTTGCTCCCCCTCCCCGACCTCCGGGCCCTGCAGCTGCAAACTCATGCTCTCCAGCTCCCCCTGCAGGTCAGATACCTTCACAACAACAACACAGAGACCACATTACTACCCACATCAGGACAATACTATCTAAAAACACACATAGAGGAACCTTCATTTTATTAACGACAAAATATACGACAACAAAAGCACTGCTACAAAAAGCCAGGCACGTAGAGAACACCAGGTTGCTTTAATCCAGCAATGTACCTGCTTCCACACGACAGGAGAAACAGAAATCAAACAAAATGCCGAGATCATAAACTGCTCTGAAATCATTTAATAGGGAGATTTTTTCAAAAGATATTTTGTTATGAACTTCACCTTGAATATGGCTTTGTTGTCACTTGCAATAGCGTCATGCTTTCACTGTGAGAAGGGGACCTAATCCTTTCCCTCGGGCCTTAGACATTAAGGGACTCTCAAAGACCAAACAGGCAGTGTGTGTTCGGCTCTAAGACATTCTCTAGGGGATGGATGTGCAGTCTTAGCTCCTTACCCTTGACTGGCAGGAGTCGAGCTGCTCCGTCTGCGAGATCACTTCCTGTCTGAGAGTGGCCAGTTGGGCCTCGTGTTCCTGCTCCCTCTCGGCCGCCTGAGCTCGCATCTGCTCCGTCTCAGCATGGGCAGCATTCAGAGCTGATGCGCACGCACACAAGCACACACACACACACACACACGGTTCACATAATTTTTCATCATTTTGGCTCCTAACGGAATAATGAAACCCACATTTGCATAATGCTGTAGTGCGTTTTATCCCAGTTCGCCTTGGAAAATAGCCCTCTGTGGTAAGTGTATGTTCAGTGGCTGTGGGTGTTTACCTTCCTTAAGGTCCTGGATTTCTGCCTCCTGCGCTGCCAGCTGCCCAGAGAGCTGAGAGACCTCCTGCTGTACAGTCTGCTGGGAGGCCGTCAACTCACCCACCTATGAGATTAGACACATTGTTCACCTTGAGTACAAAAATATCAACAACTGAATGAATTCTGAGGAGTCACTGAAGTAGAGTGGGATGCTGTGGGTACTGGACCCGTATATGGAGTGGGATGCCGTGGGTACTGGACCCGTATATAGTGTAGGTCCCCGGGGGTACTGGACCCATACATAGTGTGGGATGCTGTGGGTACTGGACCCGTATATAGTGTGGGATGCCGTGGGTACTGGACCCGTATATGGTGTGGGTCCCCAGGGGTACTAGACCAGTATATAGTGTGGGATGCCGTGGGTACTGGACCCGTATATAGTGTGGGTCCCGTGGGTACTGGACCCGTATATAGTGTGGGATGCCCTGGGTACTGGACCAGTATGTAGTGTGGGATGCCGTGGGTACTGGACCAGTATGTAGTGTGGGATGCCGTGGGTACTGGACCAGTATGTAGTGTGGGTCCCGTGGGTACTGGACCCGTGTATGGTTTGGGTCCCCAGGGGTACTGGACCAGTATGTAGTGTGGGATGCCGTGGGTACTGGACCCGTATATAGTGTGGGTCCCGTGGGTACTGGACCCGTGTATGGTGTGGGTTCCCAGGGGTACTGGACCGGTGTATGGTTAGCGCTGCACTACGGCTCCCCCAGGGGGTGAGGTTCTGACCTGGAGTTGTAGCTCCTCCTTCTGTTTCCTGGTGTCCTCCAGCGCTTTGGCAATCTCCACATTTACCGTCTGACGGCTGCTCATATCCGCCTGCACACACACACAGACAAAGAGACACACACGGTGACACACACACACTCACATTTTGTGCTAATCTCAAAACATGTTTATGCCTGGGTTATTCTGATGTGTATTACCCTGTGTATGTGTGTCAACATGTGTTAACCTAACTCTCCAGTTCCAGTTTCTGAGTGTGTGAGATGTTATGAATCAAGGTGTTTGTGTGTGTTTATGTAAGGAAGTGTATGTATAGATCTTTTTGTGTATGTTCCAGGTTTGATTGTGCTTTATGTGTGTTTTACCCTGGCCTGTTCCAGCTCCTGAGTGCGTGTGTGTAGTGATCTCTCGACCTCCGCATGCAACCTCTGCAGCTCTGCCTTCTGTTCCTCCAGCTCTCTCTGCAAGGCCACAGAAACGAGGGATGAGAGAGGGTGAGGGGAGATATAAAACAAGGAATTACGGGAGACACCGGAGGACAGTGAAAGAATGACGATGTTAGGAGAGCATAGAGAGGCTAGGGGGAGAGGAGGATACAGAGGTGAACTAGAGAGAGAGAGAGATTTGACTGCATCATATATAGTTCATGATTACAGAGGATGAGCTACAGTTACATACAGCTGCTGAAATGAAATACCTGAGGAAGAAGAATGTTAGAAAAAAGAGATAGAGAGAGAGAGGGACAGAGGGAGACAGAAAGAAATAAGGGAGAGAGAGAGAGAGAAACACAGGAAGAAAAAAGTGAGGAAGAGGAGGAAAAACAGAGAAATACAATAAACAGCTCCTCATTTCAGTATACAGCCTGAGTCAGCAAAACTCAAAATAAACA
>NC_137913.1:12267158-12287158 GCF_963457725.1 Sprattus sprattus | reverse complement strand
CTGTGTCTGTGTTTAAGACTAGACTACTGTATGGGGAGGAGAAAACTACCCCGTACTTATGCCATTCAAAGCTGATCTTGGGTAGTGCTTATACTGCATGAGAAACACATACCTTTTTTTAAATGTCTCCCCTTTCACTACACTCATATCAAGCGGGCAGACAGACTGAATGAACTACAGGGGACACTGGCACTATCCAGCGATGCCTACAGTGCCACTGTGTGGGCCAGACACACCACCTGGCCCCCAAATACACTGGCACCTGTCTCTCCCTCTGTGGACACGCTAACACCAGCTCTGCTGGTCTCAGTCTCCTTCCTGGACAGACGAGGGGCAGGCCAGCCATGATCCGAAACACACTTAAGGAGGATGCTGCAGTCTGCAATCAATGCGGTTACTCCGGGGGTGCCCACCTCGTCTCCAGTAGGAAAGCCCCACATGGAAGCTGCACGATCAGACCCTGCTCTAGCACGGACACACTAGATACAATTCTGTGGGGCCCCTATGGTGCATATTCATTCCTGTGCATGTGAACTCTAACAGTGTATTACCATGTCCTATGCATACGCTGCAGTCTACAGATAGAGGTCTGTGGGGAATACTTATATTTACTTATACCTCATTTTACAATGTGTATTCATGGTTTGCATCTATGCTGCACATTTTAGTGCCGTGGGTTCCAAGTCCACAGAACGAGTCATTGAGGCTCTCTGCACTGTGGCCTGTGTATGGGACTGGAGATCTGGAGATCTGTGGGGAGTGACACGTGAGCCTGTGTATGGGACTGGAGATCTGGAGATCTGTGGGGAGTGACACGTGAGCCTGTGTATGGGACTGGAGATCTGGAGATCTGGAGATCTGTGGGGAGTGACACGTGAGCCTGTGTATGGGACTGGAGATCTGGAGATCTGTGGGGAGTAACATGTGAGGCTGTGGGGCTGTCTGGACCGGGTCGGGCCACTGCTGCAGTACCATGTGTTTGACTTTGGCCAGCTCCTGCTGCTGGAAGCCCTCCAGCTCGTCCAGATCGTCCCTCTTCTGAAACAGACTCAGGCTCTGCTCCGTCATCTCGGCCAGACGCGCAGAGAGAGTGGCCTTCTCCTGAGAGAGGGAGGGAGAGGGAGAGAGAGAGAGATGGAGAGAAAGAGAGGGAGAGGAAGATGGAGAGAGAGAGAGAGAGAGATGGAGATAGAGAGAGAGAGACAGCGAGAGAAGGAGAGAGAGAGATGGAGAGAAAGAGGGGGATAGAAAGAGGAAGATGGAGATAGAGACAGAGAGAGAGAGAAAGAGAGAGAGGGAGATGGAGAGAGAGGGAGATGGAGAGAGAGAGATGGAGAGAGAGAGAGATGGAGACAGAGAGACAGAGGGAGAGATGGAGAGAAAGAGAAAGAGGAAGATGGCGATAGAGACAGAGAGAGAGAGAGAAAGAGAGAGAGGGAGATGGAGAGAGAGGGAGATGGAGAGAGAGAGATGGAGAGAGAGAGAGATGGAGACAGAGAGAGAGAGAGGGAGATGGAGATATGGAGATAGAGAGAGACAGAGAGAGAGAACAAAACACATACAGAGCAGAGGGTAAGGTTCTAGGAATTTAAAATCAATCTGTCATTATGTCCTGTGGCCATATCTGTCCCAACAATGAGAACATTTGAATGGTACGTGCTTTCATGTAAGGATTATTACATGAAGATCGATTGAATAGATTGATTGATTGATTGATTGATTGTTTGCTTGCTGCTCTTTCAATTATCCATTAGCAACCCCATGGCAGACAGACACCACTTACCTGGTCTAACACTGCCATCTTTTCCATCCACTCCTACAAGACAAAAGGCTGAGTGAATGGCCTACATCTCCTAGAATGGCATGTCTGACCTCACAACGCACACCCTACTCACCTGGTCTTTCTTCTCCAGGGCCAGAGCCATGCCCTCGGCCATTTTGGCTCTGTTGGTTTGATAGGACTCATTCTGGTCCTGCAGTTTCCTCATGGAGGCTGTGCAGACAAAGGGAGACAGGGCATTTGGACTCTAATAGGATTTGACTTTGGGGTCCCATCATGACACCTAGCAGTTAGAGGGGTTGGAATCCCATCAGGAAATTTTAATTCAGTGAAAAAAATCTAGTTTGTATTAAAGTGAAAGCGCTCTTGGACCAAACAAGTGCTGAAATGACCAGCTCCTGAATGAATACTCCAAACCCAGAGAAACATTGAAGGGATCTACATAAGCAGGTTAGACATAGATAGCAGCATCTATTTCAATCCACTTCTGTGATACTTCTAGACCAAAAACGCAAAATGCACTTTCACATTTTCAATACTTCTAAGCTAGGAAAGACATGATCTATTCAGAGATTTCTAACAAGAACACACACAGTACATTATGTGTATTTTTTTTTTAAACTACCACAACTTTTGCCAAACAATTCAATTAGAGGCCACAAAGTCTGTGGCAAGAGCATCTGATTAAGGCCCACAAACAAGCCATGGTATTGGGTTTGGGTTTATATCCATCCAGACACATCAATGGGAGAGTGATTCCACTGAAATATCTGGAGGTAGAAAATCCCATTGACAGAAAAGAAAATCCTATTGGCCAGTAAACATACATCCATTGAGATGAGGCCAGTTGGTTAAAGAAGGCTTAAAAGAACAGCAGTCTGATGTTTAAATAGTGGATGTTGTTGAAAAGGCCTTTAAAGGGTTAAATGTGTTCCATTCTCAGCCTCCAGATGAAGAATGCTGACTACTTTTTAACTTTGTTTAAACGTATTAACAAGCACAAAGCAGTATTCATGAATACCAGTAAGAAAAACAGAGGCCTCTCTCACCACTGTCTCAGTCAAAATAAATAAATAAACGAACTAACAAAAAAAGGGCGATAGCTTTCGTTCAGTTGCCTTCTACAACGTCCTACAAGTCCGTTGTTTTGTCTCATCTCATTTTGCCTCATATTGCCGGATGAATGTGAACTGGCCTGAGGAATGGAGACACAGTCATAGAGGGCCTCCATCTCCCAGCTTAGTGAATGAACTCGGCTGTGGTGGAGCTCTCGCTCTCAGTCCCTGTCCCTGAATGACGGAGGGTTTTAGTTGCCTCCATGTGTGGTGGGGGTGGGGTCAGTGCGGTTAAATTGGAGCGGGGAAGGGGTAGGCAGGGTAAAAAATATGGAAAGCGGACAAACGGGTGAGGAAGAGGAGACAGAGGAGGAAGATGGGAGGAAGTTGAGGTACGTACAATCCTGGTGTGTTTCTAATGCAATCTCAAGCTTCTCCTTGGTCTTCTGCAACAGCCGAAGCTGCTCTCCATAGTCTATGGATGGGAGGGAAGGGGACACACACGGACACACACGCACACACACACACCGAACCACATAGCGTAACAACAGCCAAGTAACGCACAGACACACAACACGATCGCACACATGCAGACGCACACACACACAGGATGGTAGCAGGAGAATGAGGGTGCAAAGTAGGACGGGAGGGGGTGGGGGGGGGACAAACACAGGAGGGAGAAAACAAAAGGATAAACATGATTGAGCAGATAAATTATGAAGGGAAACCAATGACTTTGCAAAAATAAGAGAACTAGCTAAGAAGCTGCAGGATCTGTTAGCACCCTATCACTTTTCCACTATTGAGGTCTGATAGATGACAAAAACCTTAACCTATGATGGACCCAACAAAACCTAAACCATATATGTAATGCCTTTACATTGGAAACCCCTCAAATCCCCTTGTTAAGGTTGTCATTGATATGTGATCATCAAATTATACATATGGTTCAGTTACATTGTCTAACTTGTAATGATAAATTGCATTACATTTCTAGTATGGTAAAATCTAAAACAAAGTTTTCCGTAATATTTAGTTAGCATTTGACAGAGTTTATTTAAAAAATAATAATCATGAATGCTTGTCTGTAGAATTCACAGGCACTTTTAACCATAGACATATATGTCTATGCTTTTAACAATGATGTTAAACTCACATTGTGAATTCTGGGGGTCAGGGGTTGCATAGGACAAGCTTAATATGGTTTACTCCTTATACCAGACAGTGCTACCGAACAGGATGACTGAATCAGGTTTATTTAGTAGAGCTAGAACTTCAACACTCCAGGGAGTAGATCCTCCCAGAAGAGAGCCATACCACATCATGCAGAATTACAGAGGAGAAACATATTTTGCCAGAAAGAAAGACCAGGCTATTTGTGATACTGTGGGGAACCTTAAACTCAACAAGAGCCACTAGACACTTTTCAAATGCTGTTGGACTGTTTCAGCATAGGCTCCACTTTATGTTTGTGCAAGTGTGTGTGTGTGTGTGTGTGTGTGTGTGTGTGTGTGTGTGTGTGTGTGTGTGTGTGTGTGTTCTTTCCCTACATCTGTCTTCGTATAAATGTGTGTTACCTGCGAGTTTGGCCTCCAGCTTGCGAATGTGTTCATTCTTGCGCAGGATCTGTGATGGAAGGTCATCCCTGGAACTGCTGCCATCAGAGGCCTGAGGAAATGTGTGTGAAAATGGAGAGAGAGAGAGAGACACAGACAGACAGACAGACAGACAGGCAGACAGGCAGACAGGCAGACAGACAGACAGACAGACAGACAGACAGACGAGACACACGAGAGAGACAGAGAGAGAGAGAGAGAGAGAGGGGAAGGCAGAGAGGCAAAGAGGGAAACAGAAAGAGAAAAACAAACAGATTGATTTTTGCTGTGCTTAATCAATCAATCCAAACACAGTTAAAAGAAGTTTAGTTAGTTGACTTACTATACCACAGTCAAAGTAAACCGAAATAATCAACTTTACAAGGACAATGTTTATTTAACTCTGATCAATACTATGCAGTCCAATTGACTGTCACTAAAATATCATTACAAATAATACAATAACACTAAAAATGACAATTAATGAAATGAGATTCTCATTAAAGTACCGTGCCCAGCTCTACTGGGAGGCTCTATAGGCCTCTTGAGTTTTGGGTTGAGGGGTCTTAATCTGTGCTCAAGTACAAACCAGTGCAACACTGTTGGGCTGTCTCCATCTGATCAACATCTTTAATAATTCAGGACAGCTCAGAGCGAAATCTGAAACCTGTAGATCAAAGCTGCTTGTGTGTGTGTGTGCTTGTGTGTGCTTGTGTGTGTGTGTGTGTGTGTGTGTGTGTGTGTGTGCCTGAGCTTGGTTAGAGTCAGACCATGCAGAAAAATTCTCTCACTTTTGTTTTGTGGCACCAAAAATAGGCCTATAATTTGTGAGAATGTGTGTCAGGGCTTGGGTTTCTGTTTCTAATGTTTGAGTAAGTGAATGCATCACTGAATGATACTGTGTACTGTATGCACGTGGTGGTACATACCTGTTTCATGTGGTTGGCATACTAATGGGATTGTATTTCACTTTTCAGTAGTGCATGTTAGGTGGAAGTATAAATATATGTGCGGATGATATGTTTGTGTTAACAATAGCACCTAACATATAGTGACAAGTAGTAGCATGTGACTTACATGTGGGCGTGGTGTGTCTTGAGTACACATCTGTCTGTCTGTCTGTCTGTCTCTCAATGTGTGTGTGTGTGTGTGTGTGTGTGTGTGACGTGTGACTGTGACAATGTGTCAAACAGAGAGTGTCACAAGGTTCTGGTTACACAGGTTTCCTGGTAGCTTTGACCGCTCCTTACATTCTAAAATGGACCTGAATAGGATGATGACGCAGACTTAAGGCCTCCTTTGAAAATGATCACACACCTTTTTTCAACAACCAGCAGTAGAACTAATTCTGCATTTATAGAAATTAAGTGTACAGCCTACACTTTGATCTTACTTGCATGACTGAAATACATGATTAGCACTGATGCAACAGCCATATGTGATTAATGTTATATAGTGGGTAATAAAAGTGTTGTCTTGAGATACACCTCAGATAAAAACCACGTCCACATAAAAAATGGACGCAAAACAAGCTTGTGAAGATATGAGACAGAGGCGTAACTTGTTCATTACAAAGACCAGCGACAAGATGTGAGACGAAGTGAAGAAATTACTGAGGAAAAGTAAGAGAGACTTAAAAAGCAATGCAGTCGGGTCGTACTCGGGAAAGACCCAACCGAACAGAGAAACAGCAAAAAAGCACACTCACAAAGTCGTCTCCCGAGTCTGCCCCCACGGAGGTGATGGACTCCTTGCTCATAGAGCGAGGAATCCTCCCGCCTGACCGCGGGGCTGTGGCTGCCTCCTCGGCTATCTTCTTCTTGAGTTTAGCGAACATCTCTTCGGGGCAACTCTACTTGGCGGGTTGAAGTATGATGTGTGTCAGTGTGTAATCCTCTCACATTAACGTGCCTTCGGGCTCCCAAGTCCTTCAGAGCAGACTTTGCTCACAGCGAATGGTCGGTTCATCTTTGCACCGTGTCTTATTGTGCTGCAAATAAAACACGTTAATATCACTTTCGGTCAGTGTCTGTTGAAAGCCTGATTTGATTGACATGAATGTAAGCTTACGCTGCCTGGATAGGGGGTAGTTGATAAGTAAGTGTGTTGGTAAGTGTGTTACCAACAATATTCGGTCATAAACTAACTGTTAACGATGAACTGCAAAGAAAGTCTGCTTTAAATCACTGATTTAACGATGACCTTAACAAGCGAATAAATCCCATTATCGAATGCTTTTAAGACAGAATGTACAATTATTTTTGACCACCATGACAGTTGTCCAATCGGATACCTTGAGTATAAGTATATATTGATAGCCTTTAAATAACCCAGGTACCATTCACATCTCAGGAGGAACGCAACGGTTATCATATTTACCATCTTTTATATTTAGCTAGCACTGTCATCTCTCTCAACCATCAACGCATATCATTTTAGCATCAGATGACTAGCCATCAAGCATCATCAAGTCTATCAACAATGCGTCTTCTTAAGCTTTTTAAACCTTATCTCGCTTGCCTACAACAGCCTAATGCTCGCTGATAACATTACCTACAGCGATGAATTACTAACTACAGACAGGGCTTGTACTGTGTGTCTTTGTTTACTTCTTCAGCTAGCAGCATCCGTTCTTACTCGAGGTTAAACAGAAGTGTATGGCTAAACTGAAGACCTGGCAAGAAGACATCTAGATACCTGCCTAGCAGAAAAAGCTGCACCGACCAAATGTAGCGGAAGCTAGCTAGCTAGCTACATAACAATTAACAACTGTATATCAGCTGACCGTGTCTGAAATTAGAGCGACAATCCTCTTGTAAAAATGATCGACAAGGAATGTATTCATGTTTTCGCTCTGTAAGTAAACCATGCTACCCATTCAATTTAGATCTTATTAGCATTCACAGTACCATAGGGAACTGGAATTCACGTTAACAATTCAAGCTAGGTATGATAGCTTAGCTAACCTTTACGAATATTTAGGAATCACTCACCATATAAGCCACGACACACTGTCAGAAAGCCGCTATCCATTGTATAATCAAATATGATCGGTGTCGACAAATTCCTTTGGTATGTGACTCAAAACTGCTGCTGGATGTATCCGCTTTGAATTGTTTACAGCGAGTTAGCTAGCCAGCTAGCGACCTAACTTCAGCACCACGTAATCTCCCTTTCCACACATGACTGATGACTGACGTTGCAGAAACACCCGAGAATCCGGAAGTCAGAAAATAAGTGCAACTTTGTATCTATCAGCTTAAGCCAAAGTAGCATACAAGTCAGTTAGCTACACTGCCCCTAACTGCAATGCCACGGGATCGAATAACTTTGTGTTTACAAAATCCACCAAAAATGTAGAGGCATTTAAAACTAGGCTACTGTATGTTTCAACGCATATGTAGCATATTTAAACAGAATAGAGGTATTTAATCTGTATAAAGCACATTATTTTAGAACAGTTGAATGGTCTGTATAGCTTTCAAGAGACGTTCAACAACTTTAATAATAACGGTGATGTTTTGCAAAATTATACTGTGTATGCTATGTGTTATTGTCTTGTTTCTCTGTTCCAGTTTATTGCATTTATTTGCTCTGTACCGGAGGGCCTACGAGATTGCATGAAATATCTGACCACCTACATATAATATAATATTGGGAAAAACATTTCACTGACATCATCGCGGCAGTTTTAAAGTGACTTTACTATTTGACAACTAAAACAAGAAACTACACTTGCAGGTCTACCTCTTCAGCAGACAGGCCAACAGGTGCATGTCCTGTCAGTAAATAGAAAATAGGTGTGTGCCCTATGTATAGACTCTCACTATGCATGTTGTCATTTAGAATATATGATCTACTCTGTCCCATGCTTTCTTTTAAGCAGCAGGTAATTTCCACTTAATAGTATTATATTACACGAAATCGTCTGAATCATTTCTGTGGTCCCAGTTCCCACGTCGCTTAGATACTCGAGTCGTGAACCATAAACCAGATAGCCTACTTCACACCATTATATTGTTTTGACATTGGTAGTGAGGCAATCATTTATTTCAAGGAAAAATATGCCAAACGTTCAGCACGTCAGCTTTGTCTTGTAATGATGCAATCCCGCGCCTTGCCACACGAGAGCGTTTTTTGATTCACTAAACCGATTTGGTGCAATGGGCTTGTCTGGTTCTTCTTGTTTCCTCTGTGGACCTGATTTGTGCTTCTATGATTGTAATTCAGGAAACATTCTCATATCATTGTACGTATCTTTGTTATTTTTGCTGCCATAAACTGGTATTTCTCCGATTTTTTCTGCATAGCTTGTTATAATTATGTTAGGCTATATCGCGTAGCCTAGTCACACCACGAATAATGCGCACTGAAGATTGATGCTTTGTGTCATGCAGAAACATTCACATCAACCAATAACCTGACAGTGCGCACTAAATGCGAGGAGAAAATGCACACACCAGGCAAGTGCGTTGAGCCCTCCCATCATTTCAATTGGTTGAGATACACGTCATTCAAGTGAGTGCTCTTCTTACGAGAGGTGGAATTGGACCAAACACCTTGCAGTGGCTTCTTGTCCATTCAGAAAAGAGGCTGTCGGCGCAGACATGGTGGAGTAGGCTACATCACTGAAGGACTATGCCCGAATAACATCTGGTTTAAAAAAAGGTAGCGGATATTGGAATATCGAAAGACGGAGGTTACTTCATGGAGAGCTGATACTAACATGTGGTGGTTTCCCTTAATTATGTTTACATCCCCGACGTTTCCAATCATCTTATTTGTATGTATCGGGTTATCTGAGGCGGCACCACGCATCATTTCCAACAATGCGTTATCTATCATACGAAATAATCGTGAAGTCTCCGACACCGTTTTGGGGCGACTGAACAGCAGCGATCGGACCTACCTATCGGATGCGAATTCAGGTCGTTTTCGATTTTCCGGGCTCACCCCAGCCCCTACCATATTATCTACTGGTTCATCGTCGTCACATGTCGCCAGGACAACAGTTACTACCGTTGAGCCCACAACCACAGACCCCACCACACCATCAGTCTCAGTTACCCAGACGGTAGGTGAGCTACCTGCCGTCTTTGACCGACAAATATCTGGCCGGAGATCAGCTGACTCGGTGCCCTCTCTTGCACCACAATCAAAAACACTGCAGAAGTCGCAGGCAAACAGTGAGAGATCTCCACTTATACCTGCATCGGAGAATTCTCAAGGTGAGTGCAGTTGTCTCAGGTTCCCACCATCAACAAAAACGACATTTGTACTGTAAACAAAACGAAACCACACCTCTCATTCAACCACACCTATATGTAGTCTAAATGTTTAATTTGTTTTTCTGTTTCTGTTTGTCTTTGTTTATAGTCGTCTTTGGTCCTTGTGACGCTTTTCAACACCCTATTTTATGCAATGTGAATATCAGTAGCCTATTATTGGCAGGGCTGACCGGTCGATTCGTTGATAAATGTATGTCATGATATTGATTGATGGCAGAATTTGCCGCTGACGCAGCACCCATTCACACTGCCTATTGGCATCAGATGTGTGTAGCCTATTTAATTCCATTAATTAATGCTGTTTGAAATTTGGACCATATCCTAAAGAAAACCACACGACCAGGGTGGTGTAACAGGCCAGAGCATAACGTTCTGAGCGCTTCTCTACATTCCTTTATCTGTGGCCCACTACATTTTGGATTTTTTCACATCCTTCACAACTATTCTGGTTTCATCAAACCATTTGGAGTAGGGGGAGATGACACCTCTTGTAGGCAACTGGATATGGAAATATTTTCTAATGATGTTTAATGTTGGCATAGACAGTCCCTCTGTTGGCCTTTTCAACTGTATCCTCATCCAAGTGGAGTTTGAGGAATGAACCTGCATTCATCAAGGGAACCGTATGGCACATGCACTTTGTAAGAATAAAAGGATATTTCTCATGGTTGATGCAGCAATCAGTCTTTATTCCAGCAGTGAAGCAGTAATGAAGCATGAAGTACAGCTGTGTAAATCTGAACCACAAGCATCTCCAACTTTAACCATATATACTGATACCTCCTGGGCTCTTAATGTAAATGAACTAGGCTTCAAATGCAAATAGGTCTGCCAGCCTTTTGTTGTTCTGTGTGAATGATAATCAGGTTTCTCTGACCCGTTGCTTGAGATGGTTCTCAATGGCCTACCCCCATTCCCATACTTACAGTTGGTGGATGTGCCTTGTCGATTTCCTAACCCCAGGTGTCAGAGCAATGCCAGGGTGTGGACCTTTCCATGACAAGATCACCATTTGGGATATTATGGGGACCACATGTCTGGTAGTCACAGTGGCTGTTTGTCTTATTCATAAAGGTTTAGGCTCCATCAGGGTCAGTGCTACATCAGGTCTAAGAGTCAACTCAATGGTGTTTCAAATACGCAGCCACACTTGGACTGTTCTCAGTTCAGAAAATCAACACATTCACAGAGAACCCAATCCAAGTAAGTGTGTCAGTCACTTGAGGAATTTATTATTTATTTATATTAAGAGCCGTATAACGCAAACCAACTGGTGTGTGTTTCTGGCCAGTATCCCTTGTGTGATTTTGCCTTAGAGCAGAGAGGAGGGCAAATTAAACGTGTTCAGATGAACGAAAGGAGTGAAGATTGATAGATATCTATATCCCAGTGCTCTTGCAGTGAGGATGGAAGAATATGTATTCTTTCCCAGCCTTCACTCTCTTGCTCTCTCTTTATTAGCTCTCTCTCTCTCTCTCTCCAACCTGTCTTCCTTTCCTCTCCCAGCTCTCTTTCATATGAACACATATTTCATCCAGTGGCTATGTCTTTCACACAACACATGCTAGAAACTCTCACATTCCCTGTAGCATTAAACCAACAGATGACTCACATTTGGTTTTCATCATTTTTATTATGATAACCTCCCTAGGTTTAAACCTGTATCTTTGATCTAGTCAGACAGGTTGGTCAGATACGGTTGATACATTTTTTTATGTTTTTCTCGGCATGAGGACCTGCTGGTATGGTTGCTTTGCTCATTGTCTCCTTTGACTGCCTAAACAATACAACTAGACTGTTTACAAAGAGTCCTTCCCTCTTAAATCTATTTACATGGATTCATGTTTTTATCGGTCAATCTGTGTCGGGGGTGGGGGGGGGGGGGGGGTGAATGGGTATGAGGATTAAACAGCTTAGTATTGATGGATTATGGGTAATGCAGTTATAATAGAGGATTATGGGGGATGTAGTCTTCTAGATAAGGGACATTCTAGATTCTTACATCCCCTCTGCATCTTAATTGGATTCCCAAGCTCAGTAGTGTGTCCATCAAAAGCCTGATGAGGTTTCCTGTCAAACAGTGACATCACGCCAGAGTAAAGATGACACAAGGGTGGGCTTCGTTTACAAAAAGAGGAAATGTACTCTATTATGCACAGTGTACTTCCTTTGTTGTGTTTATTGTCCACAATGCACCCTTGCCCAGGTAGTATGTCTCTCAATGATTGCACCTGTTTCGGCCATTTATATCTAACTCAACAAATATGCACGTTCACATGCACACATGCATAGTAACACATTACATATGTGTATTACATACGTGTAACATGCATATGATGCATGTACATATACAGTCCTACCTTCGCTACATACATTCCTGGCAGGGTTGTTTTGTGATTGACCTCCTGTAGGTGAGTATAAGGAGGCACAGCATACATCAAGCTTAGCTGCCTGTCTGTGATTTATTTTGATTGCGCAGGATCTGTGCAGCCTCCACAGATTGTAGTGGGTGTACGTGGGCCAGCAGAAATGCTGTTGAGAGGAGAGGCTGAGTCATTTTTTGAGTCTCTCTTTTTCTATGCATCTTTCTCTCTCTCTCTCACTCTCTCTCTCTCTGTCTCTCTCTTTGTTAACTCGATTCCCTCGGCATTGCCAAAACAACCGCAGCAGGAAGCATGGCAACGGGCATACACATCACTGTGTTCTGCTATTCTATAATGGCACTCCCACACTTTACCAAAGCGCTCAGTTTCCTCTTTCCCAGCTCATTGTCAGCATTATGTTACAGCTCTGTGTCCTTATGGGGAAGTGGAGAGTAATGAATGTGTTGCATTTTTAAATCTGCTGTCTCTGTCCATCCATGTACAGTATCTATCTATCCATGGCCTTGTCTTTGCTGGCCTTGTTCTTTCACCTCATCTCTCTCTATTCTCAGTCTCTAGCTCTCTGAGGTAATTTGGGAACTGCAGTTCTGAAAGTAATGGATGCATGGCAAGTGTGTGTGTGTGTGTGTGTGTGTGTGTGTGTGTGTGTGTGTGTGTGTGTGTGTGCGCGTGTGGGAAGGTGTGCGTGTGCGTGTGCGCGTGTGTGCATTCATGAGTATATTTGTGTAAGTGTGAATGTGTTTTGACTTAACTTTCTGTCTCTGCCTTCTGTCCCAGAACTGGTGTGTAACTGCAGTGGGGAGGGTGTGCAGGACCCTGAGGACTGTGACCCCTCCACAGGACAGTGTCTGTGCCTGCCAGGCTACGCTGGACTGCAGTGTGAGGTGTGCGAGGACGCCCACTTCACCAACGGCACCAGCGGCTGTCTGCCCTGCGGCTGTGACTCCTTCGGTGCCATCAACGACCTCTGTGACAGGTGAAAGGCCATTCTGGAAATTGCATTATGGGAAATGTATTTGTTGTTGCTGGTGCAAAAATATCACCATCAAAATCAACATAGTAGAATTTCTGTGTCACTGTATTACATTACTCTTCGTTACATTACCATGTGACTCTGATTGCAAAGAGTGTCTGTCATTATTGAGTATACTGACTTGCATCCATTTGGCTTGAAATGAGGTTGGAGACCCAGTTGCGGCTTAATGAGACCAACTTTGCCTCCACATTGAGTAAAATATGCATTAAGGCATTTTTCTCCTATCTAATAAAGTCAGGCCTACAGTAGAGGCAACTCATAGGAAAGGCTTGAATGGCCTTAACTGGTGCAATTAAAACTGTATCTCTCTTCTGTGGGAGAAGACATTTTTATGAATGAAATCAGAACATGGGCTCCACTTCCATCCGGTGTCGGTCTCTGTATTTTACCCTGCAGGAGATTTCTCTCTCCAGTTTCCCCAAAAGTCTCCGCTCTCACCCATATTATTGTCGGGCTTCCTCATTTAGCTGTCAGAGAGGTTCAGATCACTTCCTGCTTTTGGAACACTAAAAAAAGCACTGGCATTGGCTCTGTGTAATTAACTTTTAATTTCCATTTTTGGGGCAATCAAGCTGTGGTTTTGAAAGCTTGACTTGACAGGTTGAGTGTGATTCCATGAGTGGTAGAGCGGCAGACACACAAACACACGCGCTCACACACACACACACACACACACACACACACACACACACACACACACGTACACACACACACATTAACACTCACAGAGAGAGAAAGCAGTGTTGGCATCTCTGAAAATAGCAGCTATATTTTAGGTCTGACCATTGTAAGGGATTTGTCTCGCAGGATGGCTAACTGTAGCGATGTCGGGTTCCCCCACTTCCTGCCAGGATGCCTTTGTAAGGCTGGGGAGATGTAACATTCTTTGATCTGGAGGAGAATTCGTGCGGTGGTTTGCTCATGCCATCCTCTCTCCAGCTGTTCAGATTTCTCTACTAAACATATTTTTGTCCATTTCTGGACTTTTTTCACTCATTGCTTATGGTCTATACTGTTTGGGCCTCTCTCCATCATGGAATCGTGTTCCTATGGCTAAACTGGTTGACCAAGGTGCCAAAAACACCACGGGTTTGATGCCCAGGAGCCACACGCAGGGTGCAAATGAAGATGTATATCTGTGCTGTAAGTCACTTTGGATAAATCACTTTGGCGTCTGCTAAATGAATACATGTAAATCTACATCACATAATAGTTTGGCCTGCCTGGACATTACGTCTTGCTCAGATCTGATGGATTCTGATGTTAGAGGGTGGTGGTACACACAGTCATCTGACAAGTGGACAGAAATTCATTTAACTTGGCCATAATATTTACCATTATTAATATTGCCAATTATTTTTTACCCCAAAATGTTTGCAGAGATCTTGCAAGGAATCATTTAAAACGCTTTCAGTGTGTCAAGTGGGAGGCAGATAGGGTATATTATGACACACAGAGCTTTCCCCGTGTTTTGGAAAGGTTTAAGCACATTCCTCCAGAAATACTAATGTGATCCTTCTCAGACTGTCTGAGTCCCAGACCTTCCCAGCTCCCCCACACCACGCCCCTCCCAGACTAGTTCTCCCCTCTCTCTCCCTCTCCCAGTAGGTAATCTCACAGATTAACACAGATTAGCCGGTTCTCAGACCCCCACAACATACACTCTCAGTGATTCTGTCTTTTCCTGGCACTGATTGCAGGTTAAGGGTTAAAGATGTCAGACTGCACTTGCACACAGTTTGTGGGCACAGCCTACCTCAGTGTGGTACTGACGACTTTCTCAAATGGATTTCTGTCTCGTCTCTGTCGTACTTAAACGGTTTTGTGAATAGTGGTGGTGCTGCAGGATGGGATTAGTGCAGTCACCTGCTGTCTGAGGAATGCGGAGATCCCTGCTTGTTTTTGTCAGAGGATGAGGACGTAATTGGCTTTTTGGAGGGTCTCGTCAAAGCAGGGATTTTCTGAAAAGAAGTGGCTATTGGTACGGATGCTGCGGCGATAAGAATGACACTATTGCCCGGATCTGTGTCTATAGTCCCTAAGTAGTCTGTGCGCCTTTGTGTTTCGCACAGTGGTCAGCGTTGCTGCCTTCCAAACAGAAGACCCAGGTTTGATTCTTGGTCAGTGCAGGTCAATGTAAGGCGCTAAATCCTTTGCCTTTAATCAATTTATTTTCTCACAAAGTTTCTGAGTAAACATACGGCCTACCCTGACTTAGATGTGTCATGGAGGTGTGCCAACAGGGGTCCATTGGGCCCTGTGATGTGAGCTCTAGGTAGAGCGCTTGCGACTGGGGGTGCCCGCACCGAGCAGTGCCCTTTTGCCCTTGTGTCGATTCCGCACCGCACTGGGGTTCAGCACAGCCGGGGAGGCAACCGTTCTTTTGACCCGCTCCACTAACAAACACCATGTTCCCTAATGCTACGGAATGGGAAAAAAACTATACGGAAAAACATCTATGGAACATTTGTCTGTGGCAACAGTAGAGATACTATTGGCATGGAAGAACCTTTCCAGGCTGTTAATATTCAAACTAGTCCATAGCTGTAGAGGGTGCCTTTTGAAAAACCCTGACTCCTTAAGAATAGTGGAAAGGTCAATGACACAGCCAAGGTTGTACCTGTTTCACCTAAAAACACACAGAAATATGAGCTGTGTGCTGTCAGTCAGACATTCCAGACAGTATTACAGGACTCTGTCCAGTTCTTCATGATACAGCATAAGCGAATGATAAATGCCAAATTGGCGGTCAATAGACCCCTGTCTGCTTAAAGGCCCTCTAAAGGTCAGTGATGATCAATGTAAGGCCTTGGAGAAGATTGTGTCTCTTCATAATGTGCCAATAATCTTCCAATTTGGTCCCATGCTTTGAGTCATTAGAGCATGAATATCCTTTGTAATCTGAATAATACAGAAGACTTTTTTAATTCAGTTTGTGTATGTGTGTGTTATATGCATATACATGTTTGTTTGAACTGTTTTGCACAACAAACACAGTACACAGTACCACAGAGGATAGATCAATCCCCCCTCCCCCCCACTGTGTCTGTACCTAATGATCGCCCTGGGGAACTCAAAACAAACAGGAGATAATACTGGAGCCATGGGGTGCCTAAGACTCACGGATCTCCTCTGGTTCCTAGCTTAGCATAATGCTAACAGTATGGAGGGACCAGGGGAGCTGGATGAGGCACGGAGTGAATGAATAGGAAATACACACACACACACACACACACACACACACACACACACACACCTCCCCACCCCCACACAACATCCCCTTTGGGCATGGGGCATCAAGTCTGGGCACGGCCTCTCTTTCAGGGGAGAGACCCGGAGGTGAGCAGCTCCCCCTCAGAAACACGGCTGTTCCCAGACCGATGAAAGGCAGACGGCTGCCGTTGACACACAGATGGAAGAGGCTAGGGTCAAAGATGATGCTGCAGATTAACGTTGGAGCCAGTGGATTCTCCCTAAGTGTCCATGTGGTCCCTACAGTCTTAGATAAGCCCCCAACACAACACCAGCAGCATTACCCAGCCCTAGAGACATGATAACATGGGGAGATGGAGAGATGTTGCTGTCACGTCAACCTTCCTCCCACCGGTATACCGCCCACACACATCTCTCTCACACTCATCTCACACTCATCCCACATGCACACAACAGTTTCTTCATTTTCGCTTTGTTGCTACATTCCTCGCTCACACACACACTCTCTCTCTCTCAACTTCACACAAATGTACTCAGTTTTTGCTGTTCTTTTTCCAATCAGTTAACTAATGAAATTAAGCTATGTGTAGATCTCATAGATACATCTATTAAACCAAAAACATGTGACAAGCATGCATTATAGCCTACATGATAATAACTAACAACTGGCATAGAGTAGTTATTTAGTCCCCAGCACTAAGAGAGTCTATCCCGCCGATTGCTTAACGGAACCAGAAGGGCTTTTGTGTGGCTGCTGATTTATGTATGCCCATAATGTTGTGTGGGGATGAGGATGCGCTGGCATGCTTCTCGCTGGCATGCTTCTCGTCTTCGAGCCAGAGCTGCAGTACGCTGCTGGTGTGGGGGCGAAGGATAATGCTCTTCTCCTCCTCTGTTTCTCCTCTCTTCTGTTTCTTTTCCTTTCTCTCCTTCCCCTCTTTCCTCATCACTTGCTCTTTTTAGAACAGTGCGAGCCCGAGCGAGGTAATGACCTACTGTACTGGCGTGGGACTTAGATAAGCAGTACATTACTGGCGCCGGTTTGCCTTACATATTGATTAGCTTGCTGACCTATTGGGTTGATTTGGAATAGCTTTTATATCTGTGGGAGGGAAATTATCCTTTTCAAGGCTGTTTGTTAGGTGACTCCTGTGATACAGTGTGCAACAAAGCTCTCAATCATTTCCAAAGCTGTCTACAACATGGTCATTTTTATCATTATTTCTCATATTTTATGTAATTTATATGTGCTATAAAAAGCCCTATAGCATAAGACTGTATAGTTATTTTATTACTAACAATTTGTGTGCCTAACTTCTGGATTTTATAATTTCCCCCTTATTAGTGTCTAAATGCTTTGCAATGCTAGTAAAGAAGAAGCCATTAGGGTGAATATAATGATTTAGTTCCAGAAGTGTTATGCTGTCATACAGTGGAATCAAAAGTGTTTTGCATTGTGTAACTGATTAAATTATGTTGCTGTGTGTGAAATTCATGTCAGTGTCTGTTTTGCATGAGAGGGATGAGAGTAGTGCAGATGCTGTGGTTGCCATGGCAGGCATGCATGATGGTGCTGATGATGCAGGCATCGCCATGGCAGCAGCGGTAGCAATGGTAGCAGTAGCAGCAGAGGAGGGTCTAGCCGTTGTGTAACACTGACCTAGTTAGCATGCAGCTGATCTGCTTCCAGCACCGTGAAACATTCATGAGCCCCCCCCACCCCACCCCACCCCACTCCGCACAATATTGTCTGAGCAACCAACATGTGCTCCAACCATACGTTTTCTATTTTCAATTGATCAAGTAAATCCAAGTTTGTCTTGTCCTTTTTTCCCTCAAAAGACAGACTAGCTTTAACCTCCGAGCTTTGATAGCCATGATGCTTTGAGGTCTAAGGAAATGTTAGCATAAAAGCATAAAAGCATAAAAGCATTGTGTTGCGCCCGTGCTGACCAGCCGTCGCGCTCCTGTTTTGCTCTGAGGCTGGGCACAGGCCCATGAATGATGCTGCTGTCACAGAATGCAACAGCGGAGCAGAAATGAGCAGAAATTGTCACATTAATATTTGATCAGGCTGAGTAGTCTGGAGTGCTGCGCCGAAGCCCAGGCTAATTTAGAGAGCGTCTGTAGGGAGGAACACAACACAAGCGAGGCGGCTCCTCTATTTTGTATGTATGTGTGTGTGTGTGTGTGTGTGTGTTGGGGGTGGGTTTCTCGGGGGCTGCTAACCAGCTGATTGATCATTGTCTGACCTTGATATTCCTATAAAGCGCACAGGAAATTGTGTCTGTGTGTGTGTGTGGGTGTGCGTATTCATCTCCTATGTTGTCTGTGTGTGTGTGTGTGTGTGTGTGTGCTTCTGGTATCAGAAAAGCTGCAGCACGGGCAACATGAAAGCATTTGAATGTTGATGTTATTGTCCCCCGCAGCCCCTTTGTCAGTGCCCGTGACCTCCCTCTGTCTCGGGGTGACTGCAGCCTGACGGGGGGCTCCTGGAGCTCCTCTGGTGCTGCTCTCACACCACTGAGAGTCTTATCAACGCCCCCCCCCCCCCCCCCCCCCCCCCCACACACACACACACACACTCCCCATACACACACACCCTCCCCCATGTGGTTTCTCTGTCGTAGTGAGTGAAAGGCTGAGGGGTCGTATGTCACAGTCACTTCCCAGCAGCCCTCACTCACTCCCTTGCTGGTTCGCTCCGGTCGCCATGGCAACCCTCGGATTCGTCGGCCCGTGCACATGCATGCATACATACTAAAAGCGTGTGTGTGCTGCTGCTACGGCCTGTGCACAGTCGGATGCACACACACACACACACACACACACACACAAACCATAAAACACTGGGAGAGGAAGGGGGGGGGGGGTGGTATGGAACCACAAGGTTGATCAGGACACATTGGATCTCTGCGTCTGACTGTAATGTAAAGTGAAATAATGTTGTAAGAATTTTAAATGAAAGTGGGTCAAAATGCACTTAACATTTTAGGGTCTGCTCTTTTTTCCACATTGTTGTACTTCCTTTTTCAACAGGCATGGCTTTATCCTTTCTTTGCACATGAGACTCCATTCCTTATCTCTCTCCTCTGTCTCCCACACACACACATACACGAAAGCACGCACCCACACACACACACACACACACACACACACTCACACACACGAAAGCACGCACGCACACACACACACACACACACACACACACACATGCACGCACATCCTTCCTCAGTAGGTCAATAATGTATAATTTAGTATAATTTCCATGTCGGTGTGGGCTGAGTAGTCTTGCAGGCTGGCACACAGGGAGGCCTCTGCAGGTGGCATTTCCCTGCTGGGAGTCCGGCAGGAGCGCAGACTGGCAGCATGCTTGGCACGGCAGGGTATCGCTGCCCGGCAGTCTCTTGCTGTTATTGGTGGATGGCGCCCAGGTTGCTATAAGCTGATGTTTACCAAATGCAAGGTGAAAATGATAAAGGACACTCCCACACTCCCACACAAGCACTAAAACACAAACACACACACACACACACAGGCATGACTTACAAAAAGGCAAGATCTGATTGTGACAGGTCTTCCCTCTCCTAATGTTTTCTCTTTGTCTCGTGTGTGAAGCAATCATTGGAGGCTGCTGTGATGGTTCAGC
>NC_137913.1:12197158-12262158 GCF_963457725.1 Sprattus sprattus | reverse complement strand
GGTCTGTAAATCTACCAGGCTGACCACAGACTCCTTTGGAGAGGTCTGTATTCATAATTAAGTAGATTGAGTTTTTCTCAAAAACGTTGAACATCAAAATGTGTCTATGAATGTGGTCTGAAGCCATGCCTAGTGTGTGAAAAATGGTCTATCTGCATATGCTTATTCTTGCATACAGCTTGTGAGCACCAGTTCCTCAACCAATCCTAGAAAAGGTTACTCAACAACCTATATGCATGTGGAGAGTGTCTTTTGGTTTGTGTTTCAGTATGTCTATGCATGAGTGTGTGTTAATTCAAGAGAGAGTTGATTGAAGTGTTTGTGTGTTTTTGTAATTCAAGTGTATTTGTGTTAAATCATGCGTGTGTATGTGTATGTATGTGTCAATTCAAGTGTGTGCGTATGTACGTGTTCATTGAAATGTGTGTGTGTGAGAGAGTGTTTGTTTGTATGTGTGTGTCTGTATCTGTTCATTCAAGTGTGCGTGTGGTGTGTGTGTGGTGTGTGTGTGTGTGTGTGTGTGTGTGTGTGTGTGTGTGTGTGTGTGTGTGTTAGACGAGGGTAACCCAGAGCCCATCTGTCTCTCCATGGGATCTGTGTCCAGATGGTTGTTGGGTAACCTTTTTCCTGGGACAAGGCGCCCTGAGCACAGCCGGGATTTATCACTTCCAGATTTCGCTCCACAAAAAAGAAAAAAGAAAAAAAGAGCCTTCCTGTGTGTCTGTTGTAATGGATTAGGGCTTTTCACACCCCACACACACACAGTTCACAGTCCACACTGTAAATATAATGTCTCACACACTTTATGTGGTCGTCAGAGTACACAGCTGGGTTGGAGCCCATTCTTCCCGTTGTGTCACAGGTGGTCCCTCAAAAGCTTGTTTCAAATAAGAAAAAAATGTACTCACGTTTTGTTACACATTAAATAAACACCTAATGTCATGTTCTATCATCTACTAATATTCACATAAATATATGATAATACTGGTTATGTATGTAATATACTAATATCAGTTGCTTTGGACAAAACCAAAACCATAACCATCATATTTAAGAGGTGGTTGGGTCTTCCTTCAGTTTGTATGCATGCATTCACTTGTCTCCTTAGTTATAAGTGTCCTCATTTTAGTGAAACTGGAACAATGGCCCATTACGAAGCAGACCTGGCCTAGAATGTACTCTTGTAGAGGACATGAGCTCTGTATTACATCATAGTACTGCTAGGTGGACCTTTCCAGAGAACTTGAATGCGTCAGCACTGTGAACCTGATTTAGCTTTGACATCCAATCATCCAGTGCAGCCTTGCTGTTGAGAGCCTAGCACCTATTGTTCTGACAGAACACCGTTGCTGCCACACTCTGACTATGCCTCTGAAGGTCACATTGTCCTATGTTCATGTGCGTATGCCTGTCTGTGTGTGTGTGTGTGTGTGTGTGTGTGTGTTTTAGGTGGCTGCCTGGACTGCCAGGGTAACACACAGGGCCAGAACTGCGAGGAGTGTGTACCTGGGTTCTACCGCCGACCTGGAGAGGGTGTAAGGGACGCTTGCATTCCCTGTCCCTGCTCCAACCGCACCTCCTCTGGAAGCTGCCATGTCGGTGAGTGCTGCTGTCGCTCATCTTTGTGAACCCCCGATAACCTGTCTGTGGATGGAATTCTTTTTTTTTCTACCTTTTTAATCTCCCCTTTTTGTAACAATCACAAAAATTTTACAGTACAACATCGCCATAACAAAAGCAGTAGTGGTAAAGTAAATTAATTTGGCCTGTTGGGTTGGGTTTTGTGTTGCAGAGATTTTTTCTTCTTCAATATGTAGTACCAGTGAGGTAACAGATTCACCTCTATGGGTGGGTGGTGATTCAGTGTGAATACTTGACAGTAAATATGCAGCACCTCTGATATGTGGCAGCCATTAATGTTCGTGAAAACTGGACGTGTACGTGCGCATCCCCAAAGGTGCTCTCTGTAGACCAAACACTATTTCCTTCATGGGGTTATGAAAGCCCAAAAGAACACATTTGTCACTGGTGCTGATATCTCTTGTACTTTTATATGGTGGTGATTTGTGGTATGTACAGAGGTCCTGTCAGTAGAACTAAGGCTGTGCTCCTATTCCAAGTGATAACACGAGCACTGCAAACAAGCATGAAGACAGAGCACGGAGAGATGTATCGAAAAGGCCCAAATGCAACCAAATGCTTTCCATCTTTGAGGGGTGAACATGAGGGCATTTTACGTGTGAGCATTTTGTGTGATGACTTCTGACGTTTTCTTCAACAACACATAGCTGTGTTCTGAGGTTCTCTTCAACAACACATAGCTGTGTTCTGAATAATCGCTCGAGAACCCAGAGCAAACAATACACATGGGCTTTGCGGGAAATGCGTGTGCCCGTGCCCGTCTCTATTCATGTGCACGTGCACGTGCCCGTCTCTATTCGTGTGCATGTGCATGTGCACGTGCCCGTCTGTATTCCCTCCCTACATCACCTCCATTGGTTGGAACTGCCCAGCAACAGCGTTGGTTGGTAGATACGTTTGCCACGGAAACTGTCGCATTGAGTGTGCGCGGGCCCATCGTTGACTGGGGTGGCCTCGGGAGTGGATCTCCGTGGCGATGACTGCCAGGGAGTGGGCGTGACCCCAGATTGCCCAGGCTACCATGAGCCCTGTGATGCTAGGGACTAGGAAGGGACATGGCATTCAATGCCAAAGCAGACTGATGACGCGCATATTTGGATGGAATACTGTACAAGAGAGTGGCATCAGGCTGAGGTGGGGAAAACTGTATTCAGACAGCTCGTTGTATCCTGTTTGAAGTTAAAGCTGTAGACGTGGGTTCAGAAGGAAGTTTTTTATTTTTTTTTATTTTAACCTTCATCAACATACTGTAAGTGATTAACCGTTTTGATTGGCCGGATGTCAGTTTGTTAGTTTTTTACAGTTGAATTCTAAGAAAATGTAAAAAAAACAAAAAAAAAACACGACCCCTCCTTCAAAGGGTCCTGTTAGACTCAGGATGTTGACAAAGAAAGGATAAGACATCAGAGGCATCAGGAGATTGTATTTTCTGTTTAAGAGCATGGTCTCTATGGCAACAGCATACAGTACGTCCGACAAACGGGCTTGTGGATGTTCCTGAGCGTGACCTCTCTCTCTCTCCCTCTCTCATCAGGTTCTAGCTTCTAATGTTGGTATTACTCACGCCTGAAGCCCAGTACAGTCACCCTACACCGCCCTTTAATGTAATACTAAACAGCCTAGAGCTCAAAATGTACGGTGTTAGGTAAGATCTCACTGCGGTCAGAGGCGTGCAAGAGGCCGTGCTGGCAACTGTGGCTTGAAGAACAGCATGAAGAACAGCATAAAAAATATGTAACAAAAGGCAAACAAATGCCTGATATACATTAAAGGTATGACTGACAGCCATCAGGTGCTGAGAAAGGAAGCCATGTGTTGAATAGTAACTGCATATGCAGCACAAATGAAAAATAATAATAATAATAACATGAATAAACGGAGTGTATGATGTGTGTTTGTGCAGCCTGTTCTGCCATGCAACATTCATTTGAGAGGGCGGATTAGTGTCTGTTATCTCTCAATGCAGGTCAGTCTGTAAATGTGTGTGTGTATGTGTGTGTGTGTGTGTGTGTGTGTGTGTGTGTGTGTGTGTGTGTGTGTGTGTGTGTGTGTGTGTGTGTGTGTGTGTGTGTGTGTGTGTGTGTGTGTGTGTGTGTGTGTGTGTGTAAGAGCAGTCATTCTGTACACCATGGTCTCTATCCCCGCCATAAATATTTTAGATCTCTTCTAAGCATGCCTGCGCACGTGTGTGCGTGTGTGTGTGTGTCTGTGTGTATTTGTGCACACTTAAACTCATCTCTTGAGACTTGAGCGCATTCTTCCGCCTCTATGACTTGTGAAATGAACCCCGGGGCGCTTCAGCTCTCCACTGCCCTCCGCTTCTGTGGTTCCTTTCTACAGATCAACCCTTACGCTCATATTGTGCAGTCACACACACACACACACACAGACAAACACAAACACTTGCACTCTCTCATACACACACACACACACACAAAAACAAAAACACACACACTCACGCTCTCTCTCACTCGCGCACACACACACACTTGTTTATGACTTCATCACGCTGATGCTCTATGTGTAGGTTTTGGCATGTGGTACTCTTTTTGAACAGCAGACTGGCAAGGGTAGACCGGCTGGCACCGTCTCTACCAGGTCCATTCTAAAGAGAAGGCCTCTCTGCTCAGTCATCAGGTATCCCAGTCTGTGTAGTTAATGAGCCGCTGGGCCCGTGGGCCACTGCTCCTGCCTCATATTCTGCCCCGATTCTGGTTCGACTCCAGAATCGGGGCGCATTTGGCATCAGGTTTGGCTCAGGTGTTGAACTGCCTCACTGGACGTTCGAGTGACTGATCATTCATAAATGAATGAATTAGATAATGAGTGAGCTTTTATTGTATGGCGTACAGTTCTTCATTGTGTGGTCCGGTTGTTTTGTTTACTATGTCATATCAGTGAGGTTGTAGAAGATCTTTAGGCACTCATGCCTGGCAGTCATGTGGAAGTGTGAAGATAATGCTATGCTTATGCTATGCTATGCTAATGCTATGTACCGTATGTGGATCTAAACGCCTCTGAAATCCCAATCCACACCCCTCCATGTGACAGGATTAACTTCACTAACGTTAATTGATGCCTTACTTGAATAAAAAAAAGCATGAACTTCTACATTAACAAACCAGACATATCACTGTGTAGGCTACAAAAGTTTAAGGTTTGTATATGTTACTTGACAAATTGCTCCTTACATCTATAACCTGCAGGCTAACATTATTCAATTCCTTACAACTATTAAGTAACATTAAGTGCTGTTCTCCTGAATGTTTTATTAATGGAAAGCACTGCATTTAATGTATGTACATTAATAGAGCCCTCATGTAAAGCACTATTTAATTCCAAGAGCTCAGAAATACATGCAAGGGAAATAAGAGTGCCCTAGATTGCTAGCGGTTGGGTTTAGGGACTACTTACACACGCAGGCAGGATGACAATGCCAGTGGCACATTTAGGTTTCCAGGCAAGGGCACTTTGAAATGCACTGAAGTTTTCTTTAGGGCCCGAGCATGAATAGCATTAAGCCACTACTCTCAGTTTTTTTTTAGATCATCATTCACCACTTTAGTGCAATTGCGTAACACCCAGATCAGCATACACTTAAAAAACACGTCCTTATCTCCCTTAAAATACACTGATATTTCCCCCTAATTTCCCCCTGAAACCATTCAACAGCATTTAGCGTGAATTATATAAAGGCTCTTTGGCTTGAGAACCGAGGTGACTCCTGTCCATGGTGTGTGGTTGTTGGTCTGTTAATTACCACTAAGTCTACGTGATGTTTCTTGAAATATTCCATCATGTATATCATTCTGAGTTTGTGTTTCTTAAAGGCAGAGTGACACAGAGAGTTGGAATGCCACAGCAAACTAACCAGGTCTAACAAACCCATTTTACTTTCCTCTCATGAAGGCTACGTACCTTTAAGGCTTATCTGTAGTTAGGCTATAAATCTATAATATGGATTTTTTTCCTCCAACCGTCTCATGTACTCCTCTGCTAAGCCTATTCAGCTCCTACCATTGACCATGTTAACCAAATTCCATCGGTGCATTTTAAACCGGTTTAGGTTGGTGTCAGAGGTCAGGGCTAGGGTTAGGCTGAGCGGCCACTTAAAGATGTCCTCAGAGACCCCTTCTGCTCGTTTTATGGTGAGATATTTATGACTGTTGTTCTTGCTGGTTTTGTTTAAAACTCAAACAGCCAGTTGTGTTCATTTTCTTGTGGTGATAATTTCACCTTAAAAGTCATTGGTAAATGTAATGCAGTTTAATGCAAAGGAGATTTTCTCATTGTCCCTGTATGCAATAAATCTGTTTAAGCCAATTCAATAATAGTTAATTAAACCAGCCTCTACCAGTATGCCATTAGGAAGGGCCTGCATGGCATAATGCCATCACCTTGTGGTGTGCACAACCCTGAGTGGATGAAAGGGTATGATAACACTCTGTATTACCCAACATGCAGCATAAGTACAGTGTAACGCACCAATTATCATTGTGTAACAGCACTTTATTCTCCTTTCTTACATAACCCCAACGCTCGCCCTCACCCCATTTCTAATCCTGACCTTAGTTTCATAACAATGTGCTGTTAGTCTGCAGTATACAGTCTGGCCAGGTGTCCTGTGCTTAAATACCTGTCTGCAGGGGTGAACCAATCATGCACCTGTGTGCCTGTAGGGTGTGCTCTTCCAATCAAATGAAATAACACAACAGTACAGTGCCACCTAGTGGCCATTTGCAGAAGTGTGTCGTTTGTCTGCCTCGTCTTCATGGTGGAAGAGCAGTCTTCACCGCACTGCGCTGCTGTTTCCTCTGCGTCCAGACAACGGAGAGGAGATTTAGCGTCTGTATTCTTGGAGCATGTTACGATGGAACATGATGAACTGGATTCAATTGACATTATGAAGTCTTTGTGGTCTTATGAGTGTCTCTCTGAGAGTACCAACATGACAAATGTTACGACATAATGAATTGATGTATTTGGGAAGGGGGGGGGGGGGGGGGGGGAGAGTGTTCTAGCTATTGAAAAAATTAGGGGCTAAGTCTAGTTTGTATTTTCTTCTTTAAATAGCTAGGCTATTTTTTTTTTTTTAAACAAAGCTTTTAATCTGGTGCACCAGCCAACTTTGTGTGCACTGTGCAGCCATTGATTTCTCCCTCATTCATCAGGATCCAGTCTGTTACACAGTCGGTCAGTTACTTTGCTCTAAACAGCTCTGTTTTCAGGGCCTAACGATGCCACTGTGTGTGTGTGTGTGTGTTTGTGTGTGTGTTATGTGTGTGTGTGTGTGTTTGTGTCCCCTCAGACTCCACCGGGCGTGCTGTGTGTGACAAGTGTAAAGCCGGCTTTTCTGGTGCCACCTGTGACCTCTGCATCGACGGCTTCTACCGCTCGGGTGGGGTGTGTGTTCGCTGCGAGTGTAACGGGAATGCTGACCCTCGCTCTGCGCCGCGACTGTGCCACCTAGACACCGGTCACTGCCTGAGCTGCGCCAACAACACGGCCGGACAGCACTGCGAGCTCTGTGCCCCTGGCTACACCGGCGACGCCAGCGCACACAACTGCACTCTCAAGGGTAAGCACGAGACATCTGCAGTCACCGATTAGAGGTGATGGAATGTGCCACGGCTTTGGGAGCAATGCTGCAGGGGCATCACATGTCGGGTTCCTAGGGTTCTGATTGGATGATTGCAACAAGTCCCCCGCTAATGGTTAAATTATCTCCAGTTAAACATTTGTTGCGTAATATCAATGGGAAAGTACCTGAACAACATCGCTCAGCAACATTACCTGGTAACATTGCTCAAAACATCGCCCTGTGTATCATCAACCTAAAGGTTCAGTGTGTCGTTTCTGGTGGCATCTATTAGTAGAAATGGAATAGTATTGTCCGTGGTTAGTATAAGTTTATAATAACCTGTAACTACAAATTGTTGTGTTTTCGTTAGAATGAGCCCTTTGTATCTACTACTTGTTCACTTTTGACCTCTCACAGAGACCAAAATGATCAGGTCTCTGTGATCTATGTTTTAATTAATATATACAGCTCTAGAACTGAGACCATTTTCGCACTTAGATTGAAACCATTAAAATGAGTCCAAACATCATATAGAAATCACTTTCCAATCTCACATTTGAGTTTGACACTCTCATCCTCATTCCCCTGTCCCTAATTTCACCTCAGCACGGAAACATACACAGAGACAAGCAGGCACAGAGGTCTGAGATACGAGTCTCTGCAGGGGGCTAGGAATTTTTAAGCATTTCGACAGGCTCTGGGCAATGCTTGCTGGGGGCACGATAAACAAGCACCTAACCCCCCTACAGATGAGTTAATCAACCAAAGTAGATTATCCACAGAAACCCATCTCTGCCTTACATCCTTCTCATTTTCCTTTTCCTTCTCCTTTCTTCTTCTTCTTTTCCTTTTCCTTCTCCTTTTCCTTTTCTTTTCCTTCTCCTCCTCCTTCTTCTTCTCCTTCTTTTTCTTTTCCTTTTCCTTTTCCTTTCTTCTTCTCCTTCTTTTTCTTTTCCTTCTCCTTTTCCTTTTCTTTTCCTTCTCCTCCTCCTTCTTCTTCTCCTTCTTTTTCTTTTCCTTTTCTTTTCCTTTTCCTTTCTTCTTCTCCTTCTTTTTCTTTTCCTTTTCCGTTTCCGTTTCCTTTTCCTTTTCCTTTTCCTTTTACTTTTACTTCTCATTCTCATTCTCATTCTCATTCTCATTCTCATTCTCATTCTCATTCTCATTCTCCTTCTCCTTCCCCTCCTTTGATGTACTGCAGTTCACTTAATCTGCACATAACAACACAAGACCAGTAAACGCAGACCTAACTTCACCGCTGCAGAGGTCAGGGTACTGTTGCAGAATGTAGATGTGTCCATTCTATTCCACTGTGGCTATATCCACGTGTTAGAGTTTAGTGCTTATTTATTTATTTACTGCCATTTGCTGTGTTCGTGTAGAGCTTTTATTTATTCTAAGACATAACGATGTCTCGTAGAATCATGACTATAAATGTGAAATGTAATTGTTTATGATACAAATATTGTCGTATTTATTTTTATTATAATTATTTAGAGGATGTCTGTAGAATTGATGTGAACGCAATCGACCACGATTTCTTATAAATTCAGCCCTCAAGAACATGGGCACACTCCAATCTGGCCGATTTACGACTGCTATTTATGGTTCTTAAATTCTGTTCTAAATTAAAAACGAATCCCAGATGTGAAAAACATTCATGAATGCCAGAATTGTCCCCGAAACTTCACAAGTGGGGTTAAATGCGTTCGGGAATGAGGTCCAATGTTCCCAACAAGCTGCATCCAGGGTTCAGCTGAGCTAGTCATTTTTTCAACTGCATTTCATTTTCCTGTTATAGGCTTACTTTTGCAAAAAAAATTAAAAATCCTGAGCTTAACTTCTAATGGAAAGTTTCCGGAAAAATTTCCGGAAATATCCCAGAAATGTTAAACCCCTTTGCAACAGTAGTTAAAAGACTGTGTATTTTCGTATTGCCGTTGTCTACTGTTTTATCTTTTGATAACTGTTGGAATGTGTCGCTTGATCTGTAACTGTTCACCTCCAGTCTTCTACTAGCTGACATTTTAAGTGAGCTTACACATATCTAGGGGTTTGTTGTGTTAGAAATTAACCCTGAATCCAGGATTCTTGGAGTTTATTTCAGCGTGGAGACTCCCTCTTTGCGTGTTACTCAGAGAATGGCCTACCTGACAGTAAGAAGTACATTCCGACAGGTGGAAGAATACAAGGGAGTGGTGATGAGACCCATCCTATACGTTTATGACAGGAAGGGGAGACAATGGTACTTTGCACATGCTGCAGGAGAGCCTGAAGTCTCACCTAAGCCATTTGAATGTCTTGCCTCAGCCACTTGCTGTTACTGAGACAAAGTGCATAACCAGGGAAGATGAGTAAGATGATACAAAAATGATGTAAGCTTAGTTCATGTCTGACACAACAGGAAAACAGCAATATGCTGATCCAACAAGGGCAACGGAATATTTATAGAGTTGTTCATGAAGCAGAGGGCATAGGTTAAAAAAGAATTTATGGCTACAGGTACATTCAGCAAAGATGATTTAGATAAGCAGTGACGCACTATCCTATCTTCATGCAAATACTATACGTCTGTGTGCTTCTCACAAATAGTAGTGACGCACTGTCCTCCACAATGGCTTACTGCCATACCACACTGAGCAGGCCCGATCTCGCCCAATCTCGGAAGAAGCTAAGCAGTGCTGGGCCTGGTTAGTGCTTGGATGGGAGACCACCTGAGATTACCGGGTGTTGTAAAATGAAGCTCGGTGTGTCAATCCCTCGCTGCGTATAGGTTTGTATGGATGTATGTATATGTCTGTACGTTTGAATATGTTTTTGGTGTGTGTGTGTGTGTGTGAACTGTTCTGTTATATCTTTACAGTGCAAGTCCTTCCTGTCCTAGAGTTGACGACCCAGGCCAAACCCAGCCAGCCACTTCCAGCTACCCACTCCAGCCCACCCCAGCCCGACGCCAGCACAGCACCAACCCCACCCTCTGCCTCCATCACCACCTCATCCGCCCAGGCCAAGCTCCCCAGCCTGGTGGCCCCCACCCGCAACTCCACGGCGGCCGCGCTCACCGTGGTCTCCTGGACGCAGTTCAACGTGGTGGTGCTGGCCGTCATTATCGCCGTGGTGGTGCTCCTCATGGGCTTCGTGGCCGGCGTCTACACCTACCGCGAGTACCGCAACCGCAAGCTAAACGCACCCTTCTGGACCATCGAGCTCAAGGAGGACAACATCAGCTTCAGCAGCTACCACGACAGCATCCCCAACGCCGACCCCGCGGGGCTCCTGGAGGAGGAGCCGTGCCCGGTTGCAACAAACGGTCAACTCGCGCTCACCACCACCACGCCGAACATGTACACCAAGGCATGAGGAAGCAGACGGACGGGGGGAAATGGATACGCTTCCCCAGCCGGCTCTTCACTGAGAACAAAATTATCAAAATACGTGAGCCCCATGAAGAGTTACCTTGAAAGGATATTTAGTTGATGGTCATCAGCCTTGACATTGAGAAAGGCATTTGCTACACGCTAAAGCTAGTTCATCACAAGGGCTTGTGTCTCTGTGTGTACATGGGTGTGGGGAAGAGGGCCTTGTGAAAGGGGCTCACCCGCTGGTCATGAATTGTACATGCACAGAGCACGACATGTAAAGGCAACGCTACTGCTCAAGCGAGGGCGTCACTGTAATTACATGAGTAACGTCTGCCCTGTCTCAGCCTATGCGAAATATAAGGATTTGGATTGAAAGATTGCTGGCCAAACATCCAAGACATTTAGAAGAAAAAAGAATGAACCGTAGTGCTCTCAGTTTGACGCGATGCATTGCCTACTGTGATGCACTCCCATGTTTGAGTATGATTGCCGAGGGGATTTCCAAATGAAACAATCCCTGACTTGGTGAAAAAAAATTCACAGTTTCATTTTGAAATCGTAAAAACAAGGCTCTGGGGAACAAAAGAAAACACGTCATGCAGCTTTCAGTGACTCTTCGTGACTTGAGGGCAGTTTTAACTCTGCGACATAAAACCTCAATGTTTGACAGAACAGATATAAAGGCCACTTCTGTTCTGGACCCTTATTTGGCAGGGCCCTAACCCTTTTAACCTTGATATTAAAAACATAGCGGGAAAAGGGCCAATCCTGCCACCTGCAAAATAAGGAACTTCTTCTGCCGGATCTCCCATATCTGCAATACAGGTGATTAAAAACATCCCAGTCACCCCAATGCAGACGTGGACACACAAAAGCATGGCTTCTCCACATCCTGATATGCACATACCCAGCCGACAACCGGCTCTGGAAGCAGTCTGTGCCAGGGCCAGATCCCTTATCCAGAGTGGCCCCCTGGACGCTCATCTGCCATGCTGCAAACCACGTTCATCCTCAGGTCCAGATGAAGGATAAGCTGTGCAGGGGGCATGAATAGGTCCTTTTGCTCGGCATATACCTGAACACAACACTGTGTGCAAAGACTAATTACTTGCAAAGACAGCTAGAAACACAGGAGACACCATGACACATGTACAGGAGCTGAGCGGCAGGCTTCAATGCAATCAGCGAAGCTGAAGATTCTCAGAACAGAAGCCATTCTTACATGACACTGACACTGAAGCTAGGTAGATCATCTGTTCTGAAGGTAGAATATTTTCCTCAATGACTGCTTGGCCTGTTTATTGTTTTATACACACCTTACTCACTCATACTGTGAATTACATTCAATAATACTCTCAGCATAGACTGTAGACTATTATCTATTTGCTTCCTGAATAGATTGTAATACAAAAAAAATTAAATGTGTCCCTGAATCTGGTAAAAGTACCCCAGATGATCACTATCACTGCTATGTGTTCCTTAAGAATCTAAAACCGTCCATCTGGCCGTACTTTGTGTGTTTTGTTTCTTTTTGTGTTTGTTGAAACTAGTGAATAATTTTTTCTTTGTTACACCTTTAACGAACTTCCTAACGAGAAGAGTTTTAACACAATTTCCTTTTTTTGTAAGAAAAGGTAATACAGTTGGTTCCTGCGTTACTGGTTTAAATCATTTCGTTGAATTTTGCACTGTTGGAAGATTGTAAAAATTGTCAACTTTTTCCACGCTTAACATAAAACTCATTAGTGCTGTCTGTTAGTAACGTGTTGGAATTTAACTTGACCCAAGTTAGTTTAATTTAATCAAAAAGGCCATCCTTTTTTAATTTGAAATTTGGTTTATTGTTCAAATTTGCTCAGTTTATTGTGAAGATGGTGAAGTAAAAATCACAAGCCTCGTTTAGGGAGGATCACCCCTGTCTTATCAATTTAAATTACAAAATCTTGAGGTTTAACAAAAAATGTAATACACTGAAAGCATTACGAGACGAGTTCATCTGAAATGCAAAACAGCCATAACATTACAGAGCAAAACTTTTTCTAACATAACAGAGCAAAACATGGAAACAGATGCTGTAAGTAAGTTGTATTGTTATTAGCCTCCTGCAGCCTTATGGATGGACCTCTTTTATGCCAGCCTTCATGTATGGGTGTGATCTCATAGCCTGTATTTCCTTCTTTTTTCTCTGAGCTCTACCTCACATTACTTCTCTGATTGCAGATATGGGCCAGACCCTGGCTACATCCGTACCTGTATCTGGGATTTGCTAGTCCCTTTTGCTTAAGATCTGTGACTGAAGGATCACCCTGTACCCTTTATTTAGTTATTTATTTATTTATTTATTTATTTATTGATTGATTATTATTATTTTGCATCATCTCTTCTTTCGAGACGGCTCCTGATCCCTGGTCAGTGTGAGCTAGACCTGCCACAGGTACTGCTGTTCGAACAGTCACAGGTTTTGGGCTGGCAGCTGGGTTACTTTGAGAGCCTTCGCTGTGTTTGACTGTGGGCTCCCTCCGTGGGTCAAGTACCTTTGACGCAAGGTTGTGTGTGTTTGTTGTTAAGTTTGTTATAGGACGTTTTAGCCTTTATTCAGACAGGACAGTGGAGAGGAACAGCAAAGGAGTAGGAGATGAATTAGGTTTGTGTGATTAAGAGGCCATCGTTCATCCAACATTGATGGAGTGTTTATGCACAAGGTTCTGAATCATTGCTTTGTCTCTGTGTGTCTGTCTCTGTGAGTATTTGTTTTGGTTACAGTCAAATGTATTATTTGAGTGTTCTGATTAGATGATAAGCTTCCCACTGAAAATTAAAGTTCTCTACACACATATTAATAGCCCGGTGTAAATGAAACAACCTCACTCAACATCGTTGCCGGGCAACATTGTTAAAATAGTTGCCCTGTGTTTCATCACCTTAAGGTTCAAAGTTCAGACCACTACTGCTGCTGTTATGCTGTGTTCCTAGTGATTGCCTAATCCCTCTTTCACTCCTTCTCTCTTCCTTTTTCTCTCTCTGTCACTCTCCACCTCGGCTGTCTTTATCTCTATTTCTATTTCCCCCTGTAATTAAAGACATGGAGTTGTACAGAAGGGTGTATATCTATCTATCTATATATAGAGAGAGAGAAAGAGAGAGTTCACAGAGTATTGTACAGGATGTGATCATTGTTTTCTCAAATGGGTCTGCGACCTAAACCTTCACTGCAAACTGGCTTCACGTCCAATTCAGACTCAAGATGCACAAGTTCACGTAGACATGCAACAAACTTCACAATCAAAGAACAGATGCAAAACGTTTGTTATTATCTGTAGTCACTGAGATTATTGTTTTGGGTGAGGTATGGGGCTGGGCACATTGTTTGTTTTGGGCTGGGGAAAGGTGTTGGATCCAGCGTACCTAATCACCAACGCAACACCAATGTATTTTTTGTTTTGTTTTCAAGGCTACACTTGTATGATCAGGATTAACATGGTGTGTAATATATGACCTGATACCATGTATCTGTGTACTGTATTCAGTATTCAATAAAAAAAATAAGAAGTTAATTCTGTTCATTGAAAAGTCTACCATTATCTTGTCTTGATCTTATCCATCGCCGATTTATCATTTTCTTATCATATGAATAGCCCTCATTTGCCTAGGCTCTCTCCAAAACTGCAGCAGACAAGAGAGAAGCAAAATAAAACACATCACACCAAAACACTTTGTCAGCAGGGATAACCACGTGGTGTGTCTCTGACGTCTGTGGGATATTTCAATATGAGTCAGAAGGAATGTAAGATAATTAATTTCCTTAGTTTGAGGGTTAGTCACACACACAATACAATATCAAAAAGGCTTTTTACGTAGAAAATGGGTGTGGTATTAGGTGCCGGGGACATCAATCTTTTTTAATTGACTCTCAGTTCTTTGATCGCTTGGATACTGTCACAACAATATGCACAGGCCTCAGCAAAAACAGGTATCAGTGACCACACAATCACACCCGTGCTGCCAGGCAGTGACGCTGTTACGGCCGCCTCGTGACCGCAACATAAACATTGGAGGCACACAAACTGTTTTCTTACTAAATGACGCGTGTTTATTTATCCCATACAAATGTCTAGAGGGTTTGACGGCTGTATCCTGATAAACAGCTCGAGAGACCAACAGGTGTCCACTGATCCATTGTACCTCCCCAGGTGTGGGTAATCAGAGCATCAACGACGCTCGACATCCCCACATGCCTCCCCAGCCCCACAGAGATTGACGTGAACGTGATGGGGTCCCCGCACCCACTGGAATACCCTCCCGCAGGCGCAATGGGCAGTTCCAGCAAGCCTGCTCCTTACGCGGGGCAGGCATATAGTCACCAGCTTGTGTCTGTGCCGTACTGGGTACTATGATTGATTGAGAGCTCCCAGATTCAGGATAGGGCACACCCCCCCCCCCCCCTCCCCATTCAAGGAATGACAAAAGAAGGGGGATAAAATCCTTTCTTCATTTTGCTCTCCAGTAGGTACTTGCAGGCCCAGTTAGAAGCCTTTTCGGGCAATAACAGCTGTGCCTGCAATCTTTTCTAATTGATTTGAAGCCCCATGGCGGTGGGTGTGTCATGGATATGCTTAAGCTCTTCATTGAGGCTAGCATGTTGATCGACGGCGGGCGAGCTGCTCTCCCATCTGACTGAGAGTCAGGCAGGAGGGGAGCGGGCACGCTACCAAAGTGACTCAGCCCGGCCAACTCACCTCCACCATCTCCGACGAGCTTGCGGGGGAACAGACAGCTCTGAGAAGCCGGTACTAGGGGTGTTGTACGTGTTGATAGCGGTTTGAGCAACCCCTGCGAACAGCTTGACCATCACCCTAGCCTCTGCTTCCTGTTTGGGTGGTAGGGGGCGCCGTGTCGACCAGCGCAGGAAGGGGCGTGGTAAGCCTGCACGCTATCTTCTATGGTCAGGGTCCCCTTCACAGGCACGACAGGAAGGTGTTGTACTAAGTATCATTGACATTCTTTACACTTAAAGCATAGAAAATGTGGAAACACTTAATAGTGTCTTAACACTTTAGTATTTGAATTTAATAAATGGAGAGATGATTATATTTTTTGCCTTGAGTAAAGAAGTTATTTAGCCTATTGCACACAATAAATGAGGACTACCTACTAATTTTCCCAACTGTTGTATTCATCAGAAAGCGTACTGTGTGCTATATGCTCATGATTGTAATAATCAGTGTTGGGGATGTATAATCTGTAATTTGCTTGGCAAGGGTCTGGTGCTGTTTCTTACGGAAATGCATCTATAGTTATTGTTATAATTATTATTATTATCATTATTATTACAATAATATACTTCACTTGTTTTCCAAAGAACGGCTGTAGAAGCTGTCGTTAAATGCTGTGGATTTCTACAGGTCATCTGACCGCTAGGTGGCGTCTTAGAGATAAGGGCCATTAAAAGCTTTTTGTTTTTCCTGCTCATTATTCTGTGTATAACTCAACGGCCAAATAGATTATCTAGTCAAACTCCTTACTACACCTGTTATTTGTTTTGCATTTCCTGTTTGCTATTTGATCTTAGATACCAGTAGGTTTGTAGATTAACCTTTTGGCTACATACGCCCATGTGGGGGCTTGTCAAACTCTCTCTCTCCCTTTCTCTTTCTCACAGACACACACACACACACAGACACACCCACACCTGCTCTTTCTCTCAATCATATGCTACTTGGTTAGTTCAAGCATAGACATATACCGGTAAATGTTTATGACTTCAGCTGTCACTCTTACTACAACGGAAGTACCACACCTAGAACGCCTCTGCATTGCATTGTCCCAAAATTTTAATCCCTGAATAAAGTCTGAACGTCTTCTAAAAATTGTAACTCTCCTTTACGAAGTTTTGTTTAGGGTTTGTTTTTCTCTCACACAGGCTCAGAGCGTAGCCTACGTGCAAGTTGCCTGACTACTTGCCTGCTGTCTTTGCAATGTCCAAATTGACATTTTACCAGGTGACATAACCATGGCAATTTCGTCACCGCTTGTTCTTTGATGTCGATCTGGTATGTGTTTGGCTTGGAGTAGGCTATACTTCCGCAGACACAGGTGCGTTTACGTATCCGAATCCACCCATGCAGTAGTGTATTTCAACTGTTCATTTTGGGGCGTACACGACCATGTGTAATATAAAAGCCGGGAGGCTAGAACTGATTTCCAAATAGAGAGCACAGATGAATATGGAAGTTCCAATGCTTTCAGAAGAAAACAACTGCAGTGACAGAATGGATCACAGATCGGTGCCGACCCGCAGTGAAATTAATCGGAAAATCTGTCTCTCTTTGACAGCAGTTCTTATGATAAATGTATTGACATGCTCCGCGGTAGTCGTTTACGTCCTGGGTACACAGGCAAAGGTGAGGGGTAAAACATTAAGTTTGGATTCTGCACTTGTCAGTAACTAGAGTGGCTCCACATGCAGTGGTGCAAGAATCAGGCTATCATTAGACATCATGTTTGTGTCAGCAGAATTGGGTTATGCTTAGCTAGCCAGTATCTTCTGCATGTTCCCGGTGATGTTGGTAATATTAGAATCATCATTATGTATTGCTTTTAATCTAGATATTGAACGTTTAACCATTGTCTTATGTGTTTTTCAAAGGCACCGCCTGCAGAAGAATTACCAGGTATTTATTATTCATATTTGTATTGTTATTATTATTATTATAATAATAGTAATAGTCGTATTGTTGTTGTTGTCATCATCATTGATTTAAGTTAGACTTTGTTTCTTTGGGCTAAGTTGGGAGCAGTGGCAGAGCAAGAGTATGGTAAACACTGTCTGAAGGCTCAGATGTACGTAATCCACGTGAAAGCCCACAACCAGTGCCACAGATGCAGACTGATTTGTGCACAATGTTACATTTGTTGAATATATCTGCCCCAAAACTTCAAAGTTAGTGTGAAGATGATTCTCAAAAGCTATCAATTGGATTTCAATATTTGCGTTTCAGAAGGGATTTGGCTTGTGTCTTGTGCACTGATGCCCTACTTTTTAATGAATAAATTGTGTCTTGGAACTTGCCATGTGTATGTGGCCCTTGAATGTTGATCTAAGAAGTGGTAGAAATACTGTAGGAGTATATTGGGGTTGATGATAGTATAGTACATATAGTAAATATAATAATAGTGTATAGATAGTTTATTTTGTATTGAATGTGTATAATCATTTTAACTCTCTCTCCTTCTATTGAAGACGCGTCCGCCCCGATGGCGCAAAGGGACAGCAGGCCCTCAGGAACCACTAACTCTAAACCTTATGCTGAACTCCAAGGTAAATAGTTAGTTTTCTTTTGTGTAAATGGATAACAAATTATCATACTGCAAATAGTCTAATGTTACAGACCATGCCAGTGAGATCATTTTTTTTAGTAAGAGAGAACGTCAATGGGAGACATTGTGTTGTTTATGGTTTGGGCCCTTTCCAGTGTCTTTGTTCTGGTATTGAATGATTATTGTTGTTATTATTATTATAGTAGTAATAATTATTAAAAGAGAGATAGCTCCAAGTGAAGCAGGTCCGAATCGGTCCCAGATAGCTGAATACATACAGACTTAGCCACTGTTTGGGCTTCTAGTTTGTGAGAGAAAACACTGCACTTCAACAACAAAAGGAGGTGGAACTTTACCTGAACCCTGCTTCACAAGACTGACAAAACCACGCCACAAACATGTTATAGCAGATATCATAAACATCATGACAGGTGATGTCCAGTGATTTCAATGTCATGTTATCATGATATGGTTTAAAATCACAGCTCTCTGAATTGTGTATGCCATAAGACCTTGATGTCACATCTGTTTAAGCTGTCATTGCATCAAGGCAATAACAGTTTATGACGGCATATGACAGCAGGATTATGGACATGGTTATGTTAACTTTACGAGGGTTCAGGTAAAGTTCCTCCTTTTGCCAGTTTTTTTTCTCTGTCCTCTGGCCTCCATCTCACTCTAATTCCTATCCTTAGTTACAGGTTCACTGAGTGAAGAAGGAGGAATTCTCAGCTGGAAAGAGAAGAGAGGAAATCTCAACATGGATTACAACTCCAGCGAAGGAAGCCTGCTCATACCAGAGGATGGATTCTATGTCATCTACCTGCAGGTGTCCTACCGTAACCTAGAGAACATGGATTGTGACATTGGCAGCAAGAAGGTCCTTAGCCATGAAGTTTGGACACTGACAAGGGGATACAAACTACCACTGCCCATCATCAAAGCAATCGAAACAGTGTCCTGCAAGGAGGAATTCTGGTTTAAAACTATGCACAGCAATGCCAGGGTGTATTTGTTCAAGGGGGAAAAGCTGCAGGTGAAGCTCAGCCCTAAGACTTTCAAACTGGTGGATATGGGAGGACAACCTGGGACAAAAACATTCTGGGGGGTGTACCTTGACAGCAACGTCAATTAGGTGCCCCTTTATTTTGAGTATAGGTCGAAATGTACATTATTTGTATAGTTATTAATGTATTGTGTAGAGACCAGATGCACCAAGGGAAGATGCTGTTCTGTGGATGCCTGATTGTATGCAGTGATGCACCTAAATTGTTGGTGTAACCCCGCAACAATGGCATTTTCTATCAGAAAGTCTCTGCGAACCAGCATGGCTGCATCACGCACCCGTCTCTGTGTGCGCGTGTGTGTGTGGGTGTGTTTGTGGCAGGCAACCCACGTGACTCAGAGCAATCTAGATCTGTCAACAATCTAGAAACAGTGACCTCAGGAAGGGTAATTTACTATTCACATACCACTGGTATTGTCTACTGCTATTACCATGGTCCATATCTGGTACAAGAAGTGCCATTTGTTGTGCCTGGCTGTGAGTGTCCTGCGTGGCCCCCAAGGCTGTGAGGATGTGTTTGACTTCAAAGTTCGGTGCAAATTTATATGAATGTAGTATATTCATGTTTGGTCTTTAATTTATCCTTGTGATGTGGGCAGCAGTCTGATTGTGGTTTAAGTAAATTCTGAAGTACCTGTCATAGTTGTATTATTTGAATAGAGTTTTTACTTTAATTCTGCATATTAATAAGCTTCCAAGACACCTCTGCACTATTCAGCTGCAAACAGCCAACCAAAGGGTTACTTGAGCCAAAGGGTTCTTAAGACACAGGACAATACCATTGTATCGATGGTGGAAATGTATGGAAATAGAGATAAGGGTACTTAACTTACCATTTGTTATTCACTTATCCTGGTTGGGTTTAATTTCTCTACATTTGATGCATTCATGGTTTACCAAGTTTATTTGGTCATTGAAGTGTATTTGGGTTAATTGGCATCCAAACTGTTCATTCAGTGGTTATAATTTACAGTTGTACTTTGCCATTTGGTTTACACCTTAAATTCAGTTTGGCTGATACTTGTAACATGTAACCTTACTGTTTATTGTAGTCATAATAAACTGTTCATTCCTTAACCATCGATTTAACTCCTTGTGTGCCATGCCTTTACTGATCCACTTGGTGCTTGGTAATATTGGAGGTCATTAACAATAAAGTAAGTATTTTGAGGACAGCATCATATGCCTCTTTGGGTATTTATTGTGCAGGCATGCTGACAATATGAATTTAATTGCTTTTAATGAATTGCCATTTGTAATTGTATTTGAAGAACTTTTCTAAAAACTTTAATACATCTCCCTGCCTTATGCATGCATTTGTGGGATGAGAAGCACAGTGGTAATGTGGGTTATGTGTACCTGTTACTGATCAAGAGTTCAATCATCGAATCAACCAAACAGCTCAACATAAGAGTGAATACCAACAGGAGAATAGCAGAGAATTTTGACAAACTTTTCTTGGCCACTACCCACATAATCAGCTGAGCTGTTCATCCCACACATGCATGAAGTTGGACATGATTGTAGAGCTAAAACACAGGCTCTCCAACTATACAAACTCTAAATAGCATTATAAAAATAGAGACTTTTTCGACCAAACCCAAATTTCAAACTTTTTTCCTGAGTTTATATATAAATATATAAATACATTATGGCATGCCGTTCAGGAAATTAACATTCGAATATATATATACAAAAGTCTGAATATATATACAAAACTCTGAATATATATACAAAAGTCTGAATATATATACAAAAGTCTGGATATATATATACAAAAGTCTGAATATATATACAAAACTCTGAATATATATACAGAAGTCTGAATATATATACAAAAGTCTGAATATATATACAAAACTCTGAATATATATATACAAAAGTCTGAATATATATACAAAACTCTGAATATATATACAAAAGTCTGAATATATATACAAAACGAAGTCTGAATATATATATACAAAACGAAGTCTGAATATATATACAAAACGAAGTCTGAATATATATACAAAACTCTGAACTCTGAAGCGCTCAATCCGTCTTTGTCCGCCATATTGGATTGAGCGCTTCCTATTAAATCAATGGTACCAAAATGTTTGTGATTACGTATTTTCTGCTTCATGAAACTCTGTTTTTCTGTTATATTGTTCAATTTTCTCACTAGAAATGCAATAATAACACGTTTATTTTACACCGTTTGACTTCACGAAGGATATTTTTAGAGGCAGGTTCCCCATTGATTTGACTGGGGTCTTGTCAAAACCTTCGTAATTCCTTGTTTTCTGCTTCATGAAATACTGTTTTTCTGTTCATATGGTAGGGTGACCAGATGTGCTCTTTTTCGGACATGTCCTCTTTTTGAGACCTAAAAAATGCATCCGGCAGGGATTCCCAAATCGTCCGGGATTTTGCCTCGTCGGGTGCTTCACAAAATGTCATAGCTGCTAGTACGTAAGGGTAGACTATTTTCTGGAAACACACCGGCGACCGATGACTAGATATGGTTTGGTGAAGTACCTTATGGTATTTATACGCTTGGAATGGCCAACCTATCTAGGTCATGGTGAGTATTATTTTGTAGAAGGGAAATGGTCAGTAGCAATCTATAACACAATTATATGCTTATCCTACATAAACTATGGAAACTATTTAAAAAAAACCTATTCAATTCAATGAATAATGTCTTATTTTCATTGGTATATGCAATGAGGATTTCTGGGTAATCATTTTTTGTCCAATGTCAAGTCCCTATTTGATCATGTGACGAGAGGATACGATGTAGGCTATCCCATTTAAACGTAAAAATGTCCTTCGTTAAGTCAAACGATGCAAAATGAACGTGTTATTATTATTGCATTTTTAGCGAGAAATCAATGTTTAATCAATTTTAGCCATATAACAGAAAAAAAAAGTATTTCATGAAGCAGAAAACAAGGAAGTACGAAGGTTTTGACAAGACCCCAGTCAAGTGAATGGAGAAATTGCCTCTAAAAATATCCTTGGTGAAGTCAAACGGTGTAAAATAAACGTGTTATTATTGCATTTCTAGTGAGAAATCAATGTCAAAATTGAACAATACAACAGAAATACAGTATTTCATAAAGCAGAAAATACGTAATTATAAACATTTTGGTACCATTGATTTAATAGGAAACGCTCAATCCAATATGGCGGACAAAGACGGATTGAGCGCTTCAGAGTTCAGAGTTTTGTATATTCAGACTTCGTTTTGTATATATATTCAGACTTCGTTTTGTATATATATTCAGACTTTTGTATATATATTCAGAGTTTTGTATATATATTCAGACTTTTGTATATATATTCAGACTTTTGTATATATATATTCAGAGTTTTGTATATATATTCAGAGTTTTGTATATTTATTCAGACTTTTGTATATATATATCCAGTCTTTTGTATATATATTCAGAGTTTTGTATATATATTCAGACTTTTGTATATATATTCAGAGTTTTGTATATATATTCAGACTTTTGTATATATATTCAGACTTTTGTATATATATATTCAAATGTTAATTTCCTGAACGGCATGCCATAATACATGTATATATATATATATATATATATATATATATATATATATATATATATATATATTGTATTTGCAAACAAAATAATTACTTTGCCTCAGTTATCATGTCAATTTTAACTATTTAAATTGTATCCACCGTAAACAAGGAACACAAATCAACAAGATCTCCCATTAGTCATGTCAGTTGCAAACTGCAACTACAACTGTTCAAGTCAGCCAAAGCGGAACGCAGCCAATTCAAGCCCTGACTGCACCTCAGAAGTGGTGAATGAGAAACTATGTTTAAGGTGTGGTATAACTTCACTAGACAAACTCAACTGCAAGCTCAGCAGAGGAAGTGAGTAATACCACAGACATCACTCTAGATTAAAAGGTTTTCAGTGCCGCTGTTGCAGGAATCACATATCAGATCAAGGTATTTCTTAAATTTTAGAATTATTCTCGCCTTGTAGCCTAATCAATCAATCAATCAATTTGTTTATTTGATCAAGAGGGATAGTGTACATTCATGAACATTAAAATGTAAATGCACCCAATCATAGCCAAAAGGCTATTTTCCATTTGCAGTCCCCCTGCCAGAGTGAAAAAGACCTTTACATATATATCAAACATAACATTGACAATACATAAATCAAAAATCAAATAAAATAAAATAATGACACACGTTATGCTTGATGGGGGATCTCCTGATGTCAAAGAGGTTTACGCAGTGGATGGAGAGCAACTGCAGTGCTCCCGCAAGGTCTCAACGCTAAAGTCAATCTCTTCTTCAAGGTATCAGTGAACAAACTGGGACACTTTCCCATGAGTGAACCTGTCAACCAACATAATCACAGATAATTTCCCGGCAGGCGGGGCACATGATGTAAAGCTTCTCAGGAGGCTACCTAACAAAGGTAATGAGATTCCAAAAAGTAAAACACTGCTTCCTACAGAGGCTGAAACCCAATGTACACCCACTCTCACTGAATGTCCTCACCTTGTTTACAGTATCAGCGCCTGTTTGAACTGAAAGTGTGTAGGAGTTAAAACCATTTCAACTGAAAGTGTGTAGGAGTTAAAAGCACACAGGGCCATACATGGCCAGGTCAGGAATCTCTGTAGGAATTGCAGAGCTTAGCGCTCACATATTTGGTTCTTAATAAAGGCAGTGGTTCCATATGAAGCTCATCAGAAGTCACCTACAGGCGAGTGCAGGGGCACTGCACTCAATTAGCCAATGTCAACGATCTACCATTAATCAGGTGGGTGGGACTTCCATTCCACAAGAAGACAGTCTCAGAATGAAATACGACATATTGAACGTTGATGTTAAGCACATCTAAGTTCACAACTAGAACAAAATAGTCTCTTCCTTAGAGTCATAAATACATGAAGGCCATACCTTACAAAGGTAAATTTGGGTAGATTCATAGAAAATCATGATGAGAAATAAATGTAATAGGCATAGTTAGTATGAGTGCCAACAACCTAGAAACGTTATGGATAAATGAGTCAGTCTATAAAAAACACGTCCGTCTATGAATAAACATAAAAGGTTCAATTCTACATTAAGACCAAAGGGCTCAAGTGTGTATTGTCAATGTGCTTCCCTGCATAGCAGTTTTTTTGATTATATCACCACCTGTTGATGATGCGACTTTCTTTACCCCAGAATTAGGCGAAAGGAGAAGGATGCTTGGCAGCCATGATTGAGTGAAATGCTGTGCAATGTTCAGCGATCTTTAATGGTCATTTGATTTGGCCACTGTAGGCTTGTCCACGGGGCCATTTTAATAAGTACACCACATGAGAACTATTCACACATTTTTTATGGCAGGTTGGCCTATAGGAGGTACACTAACTAATCTAATGGTTGCTCCATGCAGCATTTAAAAAAAAAATATGTAAGATTAGTTTTTTGGGCTTTTATGCCTTTAATTGATAGTGCAGTGAAGAGTGGGACAGGAAATGAGAGGGAGAAGAGGTGGGGAGTCGACAGGAGAAATGACATCAGGCCGGACTCAAACCTGTGTCCTCCATGGGCGTCAAGCCCAAATGTGGTTGGGGCTACTGCTTGTGCCAGTGCCCCCCAGCCCCTCATGCAGCTAATTTTAACTGATGATAATATATACCCGTCCTGCACATGTTATAGTTCATACGCTTTTTGTGTACAGCTGACAAAAAGTAGAGGTCTTACATTTTCTGAAAACCTAGGAATCTTTCCTATGTTGTGCTGTTTCAGTAAATATCCTTGGTTTATTGAATCAAAATGATGACTGCAAATTAAAAATCTAAATGATGTTTTATGGCAGGTTGGCCTCTAGGAGGTAAATCGTGTACATTACCATTGGTAAAAGGAGTGCCATCTTTCCATGTTGGTGAAACTCAGCAACAATGGCATTTTCTCTCTGCACTTATTGGGAAGGTTTTCTGTCAAACTTCATGAAAGTGTTTGCCAGCCGGCATGGTTGCATCACGCACATATGTGCCTCTGTGTGTGTGAATGGCAGGCAACCCACGTGACTCACAGCAATCTGTCAACATTCTTGAAACAGCGACATCAGGAATTTACTATTCACATACCACTGTTATTGTCTACTGCTATTACCATGGTCCATATCTGGTACAAGGAGTGCCATTGGTTGTGCCTGGCTGTGAGTGCCCTGCGTGGCCCCTAAGGCTGTGAGGTTTGCCTTTTCTAAGGCAGAAAATGGTCTAAACATGATCAAATCTGCACATTTGACTCCAGAAGGCCAAAAGGCATCTTTTCAGAGAACCTCTCTCTGATCCACTCACACCAAAATAAGAACAGGGTGTATCACTGTTCTGGCACACTCATATTAGGCAATGCTACGTCTAATGTACGTCCTTGTTCCAGCACTCTAAATTCTCAAAGACCCCCTGTCCTCCTTAGTATATCATGTGGCATGCTTTGTACAATAACATTTGCATTTCGCATAGTTACTAATACACACTTTATGTGACAGTCATATTATGCAACGCTACGTCTAGTTTTATGCCTAGTCATTGGAGCTCCACTTGAAGACTTTATAAACAGAATGGTGCTTATGCAAAAAAATAAATACCCACCATGCCCAAAAATACCCAGAGGCTAAAGAATAACTCATCTTAGATGAATGTCACTGAAAGTCCTAACCTTGTTTGCAGTATCAGCACCTGTTTTAACTGAAAGTGTGTAGGACTTAAAACCATTTCAACTGAAAGTGTGTAGGAGTTAAAAGAACACAGGGCCATACATGGCCATGTCAGGAATCTCTGTAGGAATTGGAGAGCTTAGCGCTCACATATTTGGTTCTTATCTTAGCGCCTTTCAGTTTCGTCTAGTCTTTGTATATTTTTCTTTCTAAAATGAGTAAGCAATTAGTAGTAATACATGACAGAGTGAATACGCTGCAGACAAATTCCCCCCTCAGGCAGTATGGTGTTTCAGGGCCCTCAGGAACAGAACAGGAAAAGTCACTGCAGCACACAGGGAGATAATGCCTTTATTGGAGGTGCAAATAAGGTTGAATAGAGTTTTGATCCTCTTCAGAGTCAAGGATAGATAAAGGCAGTGGTTCCATATGAAGCTCATCAGAAGTCACCTACAGGCGAGTGCAGGGGCACTGCACTCAATAAGCCAATGTCAACGATCTACCATTAATCAGGTGGGTGGGACATCCATTCCACAAGAAGACAGTCTCAGAATGAAATAACAACATATTAAACATGTAAGTACACAAGTAGAACAAAATAGTCTCTTCCTTAGAGTCATAAATACATGAAGGCCATACCTTACAAAGGTAAATCTGGGTAGATTCATAGAAAATCATGACGATAAATAAATATAATAGGCATAGTTAGTATGAGGGCCAACAACCTAGAAAAGGTCATATGGATAAACGAGTCAGTCTATAAAAAACATGAAAGGTTCAATTCTCGATTAAGACCATAGGGCTCAAGTGTGAATTGTCAATGTGCTTCCCTTCATAGCAGTTTTTTTGATAAATTCACCACCTGTTGATGATGAGACTTTCTTTAACCCAGAATTTGGAGAAAGGAGAAGGATGCTTGGCAGCCATGATGGAGTGAAATGCTGTGCAATGTTTAGCGATCTTTAATGGTCATTTTAATAAGTACACCACATGAGAACTATTCACACATTTTTTTAAGGCAGGTTGGCCTCTATGAGGTAAACTAACTAATGTTATGGTTACTCCATGCAGCAATTTTTTAAGATTTGTTTTTTGGGCTTTCATGCCTTTAATTCATAGTGCAGTGAAGAGTGGGACAGGAAATGAGAGGGAGAAGAGTTGGGGAGTGGACAGGAGAAATGACATCGGGCCGGATTCGAACTTGGGTCCTCCATGGGCGTCAAGCCCAAATGTGGTCAGGGCTACTGCTCCCTTAATGGGAAGGTTTTCAGTCAAACTTCAGTGTGAGTGTCCTGCGTGGCCCCTAAGGCTGTGAGGTTTGCCTTTTCTAAGGCAGAAAATGGTCTAAACATGATCAAATCTGCACATTTGACTCCACATTTGACTCCAAAAGGCATCTTTTCAGAGAACCTCTCTCTGATTCACTCACACCAAAATAAGAACAGGGTGTATCACTGTTCTGGCACACTCATATTAGGCAATGCTACGTCTAATGTACGTCCTGTTCCAGCACTCTAAATTCTCAAAGACCCCCTGTCCTCCTTAGTATATCATGTGCCATGCTTTGTACAATAACATTTGCATTTCGCATAGTTACTAATACACACTATATGTGACAGTCATATTATGCAACGCTACGTCTAGTTTTATGCCTAGTCATTGGAGCTCCACTTGAAGACTTTATAAACAGAATGGTGCTTATGCAAAAAAATAAATACCCACCATGCCCAAAAATACCCAGAGGCTAAAGAATAACTCATCTTAGATGAATACAGTCAATAATAGATACATTTTATAACAGAAGAATGATCTTGGTTCATGTTTTCTTCCCTTATCTAAAACTATTCTTTTACTGCCACTCAACTGCAGGAACTGTCACCCAGTTTCACCCCCAGTCACGGTGGCCCATGCTTGTACTTCCTGCTCCAGCGGGTCAGCACGGAGCCCAGGGGATCCAGCGATGTACACCCACTGTCACTGAAAGTCCTCACCTTGTTTGCAGTATCAGCACCTGTTTTAACTGAAAGTGTGTAGGAGTTAAAACCATTTCAACTGAAAGTGTGTAGGAGTTAAAAGAACACAGGGCCATACATAGCCATGTCAGGAATCTCTGTAGGAATTGGAGAGCCTAGCGCTCACATATTTGGTTCTTATCTTAGCTCCTATCAGTTTCGTCTAAACTAAAGTATTTGTATATTTGCTTTCTAAAATTAGTAAGCAATAAGTAGTAATACATGACAGAGTAATTGAGCTGCAGACGAATTCCCCCCTCAGGGACAAAACAGGAAAAGTCACTGCAGTTCACAGGGAGATAATGCCTTTATTGGAGGTGCAGATCAGGTTGACTACAGTTTTGATCCTCTTCAGAATCAGGATAGATAAAGGCAGTCGTTCCATATGAAGCTCATCAGAAGTCACCTACAGGCTAGTGCAGGGGCATTGCACTCAATTAGCCAATGTCAACAATCTACCATTAATCAGGTGGGTGGGACATCCATTCCACAAGAAGACAGTCTCAGAATGAAATAACAACATATTTAACGTTGATGTTAAGCACATATAAGTACACAACTAGAACAAAATAGTCTCTTCCTTAGAGTCATAAATACATGAAGGCCATACCTTACAAAGGTAAATTTGGGTAGATTCATAGAAAATCATGACGATAAATAAATATAATAGGCATAGTAAGTATGAGGGCCAACAACCTAGAAAAGGTCATATGGATAAACGAGTCAGTCTATAAAAAACACGTCCGTCTATGAATAAACATGAAAGGTAAAAATTTTCATTAAGACAAGAGGGCTCAAGTGTGTATTGTCAATGTGCTTCCCTGCATAGCAGTTTTGATAATATCACCACCTGTTGATGATGAGACTTTCTTCACCCCAGATTTTGGCGAGAGGAGAAGGATGCTTGGCAGCCATGATTGAGTGAAATGCTGTGCAATGTTCAGCGATCTTTAATGGTCATTTTAATAAGTACACCACATGAGAACTATTCACTTTTTTGGGCTTTCATGCCTTTAATTCATAGTGCAGTGAATAGTGGGACAGGAAATGAGAGGGAGAAGAGGTGGGGAGTGGACAGGAGAAATGACATCGGGCCGGATTCGAACTTGTGTCCTCCATGGGCGTCAAGCCCAAATGTGGTCAGGGCTACTGCTTGTGCCACAGTGCGCCCCCCCCCCCCCATGCAGCTAATTTTAACTGATGATAATATATACCCGTCCTGCACATGTTACTAGTTCATACCCTTTTTGTGTACAGCTGACACAATCACAAAGTAGAGGTCTTACATTTTCTGAAAACCTAGGAATCTTTCCTATTTTGTGCTGTTTCAGTAAATATCCTTGGTTTATTAAATCAAAATGATGACTGGAAATGAAAAGTCTAAATGATGTTTTATGGCAGGTTGGCATCTAGGAAGCAAATTGTGTCATTACCATGGTCCATAATTGGCACAAGGAGTGCCATCTTTCCATGTTGGTGAAACTCAGCAACAATGGCATTTTCTCTCTGCACTTACTGGAAAGGTTTTCAGTCAAACTTCCTGAATGTCTTTGCCAGCCGGCATGGTTGCATCACGCACAAATGTGTCTATGTGTGTGTTTGTGTGTGTGTGTGTGTGTGTGTGTGTGGCAGGCAACCCACGTCACTCAGAGCAATCAAAATCTGTCAACATTCTAGAAACAGCGACATCAGGAATTTACTATTCACATACCACTGTTATTACCATGGTCCATATCCCCTAACGCTGTGAGGTTTGCCTTTTGTAAGGCAGAAAATGGTCTAAACATGATCAAATCTGCACAATTGACTCCAGAAGGCCAAAAGGCCATATTTTCAGAGGACCTCTCTCTGATCCACTCACACCAAAAGTGTGCCAGTCATATTATGCAACGCTACCTCTAGTTTTATGCCTAGTCATTGGAGCTCCACTAGAAGACTTTAAAAACAGAATGGTGCTAATGCAAAAATATACCCACCATGCACAAACAAAAAACCAGAGGCTTAAAGATGAACTCATCTTAGATAAATACAGTCAATACTAAATACATTTTAAAACAAAAGAATGATCTTGGTTCATGTTTTCTTCCCTCATCTCAAACTATTCTTCTACTGCCACTCAACTGCAGAAACTGTCACTCAGTTTCACCCCCAGTCACGGTGGCCCATGCTTGTACTTCCTGCTCCAGCGGGTCAGCAGGGTGCCCAGGGGATCCAGCACAGCCAGCAGCGCCACCAGGCCACAGAGAAGCAGAGGGCTCCAGCGGAGAAAGCAGCCCAGCAGGTACATCAGCAGCAGGCAGAGCAGGGTGCGGTAGCTGGCCAGCACCCGGAGGCTGACTCGTGGCCCGCGCCGCCGCTGCTCTCGCTGAGGCCTTGCCAGCGCAGGGCTCTTCTGGGTCCTTCCGCTTTCGTTGAGCGGGCTGAGGAGCAGGTGCCGGCAGACACTACCTGCCAAGTCTTGACGTGAACACAGGGTCCCCATCTGGCTCTCAAACTAGGAGATTGAGGGGAATGAGAGTGTGTCAAAGGGTAATGCGTCACAAAAAGGCGTCAGGGAGACAAAAACTCTCAAGACTGATATAGATTGAAACTAAAATATATTAACAACAGCTAGCCAGTAGTCAAGTTCAGGACAAACATCCCTAAATACCGTCAGCCATTCAGTAACCTCCTCACAATTCTGGTCAATTTGGTCTAAGCAACTTGTTTGTGTTTCATTCAGAGCAAGGGCTGATTAGGAGCACACACAGAATGGACAGCTAGGACTGTGATAAACAATTGGCTGAATTTGACAAAACATTTGTTTGAATAGAATTACTTGTTGCTTGTGAACCTTTAAGCAAGGACTTTTAAGAAAAGGCCTGTGAATTGTTTGTGATGCAGGATGTAGTTGTTGTAGTCTCACCTGTTTGTTGATATGTGAGGCGATCCAGGCCATAAGTGCCACCAACAGAGTGCACTCATAGCTTCTGACAGGCTGAAGGTCTGGATCTCCTTGATACTCCACCCTGAACCTGCGCACTTCATTGATAATCTGTATTACAGGGCACATAGTTTGATCATTCGTATTACAGATTTCATTACAGGTTCACCTATGGGGGATGGGGGTGATATCAGGGTACAAAGGCTGATAGCAGGAAGGAGGCTATGTAGGGGGGGGGGGGGCACATGCCATTTGTTCAGGTCTCAGTGAAAACGAGTACACATCCAAAAATGAGTAACAGATACAAAATAATGCTACACTAAGTTCATGCCTTTTACAACAACAGAAAAGCAATATTTCCGGTTCCATCAGTCCCCATATGAACATTTCTATGCTCACACAATAATCATCATGCAACAGCCAATCAGAGCAGGAAACATCAATATATGTTACAGATACAAATGATACAAAGTAACAGTAGAATAGCTAGTTTGCAGTTCCATCAGTCCCCCATATGAGCATTTCTATGCTCACACAAGAACCTCCATGCAACATCCAATCAGGCCAGGAAAACATCAAGATGTGGTTCCATCAGTCCCCCATATGAGCATTGTCATGCTCACACAAGAGTTAGCATGTTAACACCCAGAACCCATATCCAGAGTCATTCTGCCATGTATGTTAGTATTCTGGGTGGGTAGTCTCTACCATGACAAGAAGTGCAGGAGCAGTAGTCAGAACGTGGATGGCCGGTTGAAGTGTACGTGTCTATTGTGGTCATAAGGTTGTCAATAGTCCTTTTATTTAGTGTGAGTATGTGTCAGTGCGGTAACATGGGTTTGAATTTCTGGATAAGTCGGATTGAAATAGAATTATCCATTTCATGTATCCACCTTTATTCGAATAATTGCGGTCCTGACTACGATCCGACTGACAACCCTGAGGTAACTCGATCCGATTCGGTTGTTAATCGGACTACGTGCACATGTAACGGTGAATTGGACTATCAACTGGACTTTACGTCTTTGCGCATGAAATGCAACTTTAACTATGATGTGTTTTTTTTTCATTCACAACTTATTTACTGTATAATCAACGATAGCAGGTGCCCGCTTGTAAACATTCCACATTTGATTTGAACAGACGCGGGCAATGATTCGAATTATTCACTGCCATGTATATTGAGATAATAGCAGTTGCCCCCCATGGATAGCATAGTCCGACTAAAGCTATAGTCGAATTAATACCATCATGTAAACGTAATGTATGGGGAAGGGTGGACAGTCCATCACCTCAGCATGAGCCCACAAGCTCCTGGAGGCCAAAAAGCCCCAGGACACACAGAAACAGGGAGGTGTTAAATGCGGTGTGTTGGTGGCAGCTGATATGGTTTCCCCTCACTCACGTTGGGCAGGGGAGGGGTAATCTTGGGGTCCTCAGGGTACGAATTCTTGGCTGTGTGTACTTCCAAATCAAATCTCACATGAGAAACCAACAACAGTATGAGGGGTTAACCGAACATTCAAGTATTAAAGCATTTGACTGTGAGGGAGGGGGAGGGGGGGTGTTTGGTAACAGGAATGTGCAAGAGTACTTTACAACAGTCAAGACACACGGCTTGGGCCAAATAAAAGGGATCAGGGTGGAACAAACAAAGACAAAAGGAACAAGACTTCGACAAAGTAAAAGGAATACTACGGGTGGAACAAACAAAAACAACGTAAAATAGTGTAAGCACTGTCAGTAGAGCCTTCGCAGGGCACATAGTTTGATCTCTGTATTACAGGGCACATAGTTTGATCTCTGTATTACAGGGCATATAGTTTGATCTCTGTATTACAGGGCACATAGTTTGATCTCTGTATTACAGGGCACATAGTTTGATCTCTGTATTACAGGGCATATAGTTTGATCATCTGTATTACAGGGCATATAGTTTGATCATCTGTATTACATGGCATATAGTTTGATCATCTGTATTACAGGGCACATAGTTTGATCTCTGTATTACAGGGCACATAGTTTGATCTCTGTATTACAGGGCACATAGTTTGATCATCTGTATTACAGGGCACATAGTTTGATCTCTGTATTACAGGGCACATAGTTTGATCATCTGTATTACAGGGCACATAGTTTGATCATCTGTATTACAGGGCATATAGTTTGATCATCTGTATTACATGGCATATAGTTTCATCATCTGCGGCACATGGCAGCCCTGTGTGAAAATGTGTGACACACAACATCCCTGGAATACATAGTACGTGCAGTGCAGATAAACTGCCAATATATGAATTTGCTGAAGCATAAGGAACATTTCACATTTCAATGTTTGTTCTTTTAATCACTACCTGTAGCAGTACAATCATCCGTTTCCCTCTGTGTTTGCTTTACGTGTAGGGTAACTATCTGCTGTTCTGCAACAATGGCGTACTCCCTTATTGAAAAAGGGCAGACTTACTTGCATCCGACCCAAGTCGGTTAGCATTATTCCATTTTCTCCCTCAACACAGTCAGGAAGTTCCTCTGAATCCTCCTCTTCATCTGTGGCTCCCACACCTGCAGCCATCTCAGCACTACACTGCAGGATCACCAGAAGAGAGTATTAAAGAGGCATTAGTTCGAAATGCTCACAAGTCTGGTTCCAAGTTCAAGTCAGGTCTCAAGGCTTTTGGTTGTAATGAGAGTTCTATCATCTGTTACATGCCATCCAGTCTGCTCGGAACACGACATGGCCATATCTAAGAAATTACCATACAATCCCAGCATAGATTAGGATTAGGTTAATGGTACATGATCACATTCATCAGGCTAATTGGGGAGGGGGGGGGGGGTTCATGTGAGATTTTGCATGAAAAATAACTTTTGATGAGTTGATTGATTTTGGCAATGCTTGGGTATTGCCTCTCCCCTGCAAGTCTCTCTCTTCTGCACAACTCTCAGTCATCTTAGCCATAGCCAATTTGTGAACATCAAACTTTGAGTTGTATTAAAAAGCCTGTGGCACGAAATTATATCAGTGTAGCGCATCCCTCATTTTGTGTCACAAAAGTATAAATGTTGGCCTAGGACATCTATTAACTGGACATAATTTCTTTTGTCTATAAAATGATTTCCTTTTGTTCACAAAGTGGGAAGCACATTCAGCCTGTTGATCTCAAAATAAAACGCACAACAGTGCAAATTATCCGTATGGTGCTCAGCTCACTATTACGTGGACACATTATACATTAGGATGTTATAAGGTTATCTGCACATGTAGACCGACCAAGGAGAAAGCATTGCCGGCATATCTGAAAGCTATTTGTGTTTCTTGGATAGTAAGGATACAAATCAACTTCCTCATTCCTGTGTAAGTGTTTAGTTTCTGTTCAGTGCACTTTATCTGGGTCATTACTCATGCCAAGGTCCATGCCAAGGACTGTCTGTCGTAAGACCAACCCAACCATGCCAAATAAAACATAGCATTTGCTATGATTTCAGTGTTCATGTGATCCGTAACTATAAGTTAAATATTTCTGCAACCATGGTGACTACTGCCACAATATGTTATCTGTCTGGACACCGTGACTAATCACACATTATGTCTGCCAAAAGAAGAAGAACAGGGAAAACTTTTAGTCTCTGATATGAGAGGTTAGTTACCTGTCAGTTGTTAGGCAATATCGGATAATTATTCACAGCTTTGCAGTCATTATAGAGAAACTCCAAAACCCCAATCTGTGTTATAATGGCATACACATAGCCATTCAGGCTGCTATGATCTTTACCTTGAAGATCTGATTGAGGTGAAGTTTGGTTCTATCCAGAAGCTCAGCCGTCTTCAGGGTAGACGTTCTTACTTCATCTCTGCCACTGCTTGACCCTGGGATGCTTTTTGATGCAAAGGGAAACCATGTCGGACAGACCCACCATGTTCTTGGCTGGGACACCAGGGGGGCCTGGTTGACAGAACACTGGGCCAGCACAATCACTTGGAGCAGCCTCAACACCTACACAAGGTTGCAACACAGCAGCATATCACACATCTGTCATGCTACGCTAATGTAGGACTTCAATGGACAACACTCAGGATTCAATCAAAACAAGAACTCTTTATTTACTAAACAGGTTTCAAACAAGAACATGATAAAAAGTGCAGAAACTGTATGGTAACAAACATTCACAGACCAGGAACTGAACAAGACCAAGGGTTGAAATGGACAGGACAACGGACAGAACAAGACACAGGTGGGTAGGGAACAAAACACATAAGGCAGTAATAAGAGGGGTGTGAACGTTGACAACAGAGGCACATGGCTAAATAAACAAAGGAGCACATGTCAGAAGTAGACACACATGACCGCTACAAAATAAAAGATTGGAAAGCAAGAAACAGACAGAAACCACAACGTGACAATATCACTCTGAGAAAGAGGATGAGGTTTAGCTGTTAGGACCTTTGAATGGACCCAATAAACAATACAATTGTTAAGGATAATATATTTTTTTAACTTTTGAATTGAAAATGCATCCTATTGCTGTTTGCACTGCCTCCCACCTGCTTTAACCCCCTGCCTGTATGAAACCCCCTCCCGTGCCCTGCCTTTGCTCAGGTGGATAACACCTCCATTGTTCTCCACCAAACTTACAGACAACATCTAAAAGTGGAAAAAATGGGCAATTCAGTGCTGGAGTGAGGAATTCATTGCCACTCTCCAGGACTGCTTTAAAGCCAGAGACTGGCATTGATGATGTAGTCCTGAGAGTCAATGTTGGGACTTTCCCCAAGCAAAAACACTGGGATAATGTTGATGTACATGCTAAGCTTAGTGCCCAAACCATGTAGTTGCTGCTTTCTGTGTCCTAAGAATGTAATTGTTCAGAATGACAAGTTCAGTGTTAAACTGTGTACTTGGTAAATAAAACACTTCCACTTTAACTTAATGGACATTGGTTTTGTATGATCTGTATAATATCTGAATATCCAATATTTTCTATATATAACCTGTATATGACCATTGCCTTGGGAGCCACCAAAGGCCAAAGCCAGAGGCCTTTTATGGGTGGATGTGTTGTTCTGAGTTCAAAAGGTTAGAAAAACAAAATTCCTCCAATTTGCGCTGGATGGGGCAGGATGGGTTTGGTCAGGATGCCTTAAACATAACATCACCTCTTAGCTACTGGTAAAATATTTCACTGTATCCAAGCAACGCCATTACAGCGTGCCACATCTCTATCCAACTGAGCGTTTATCTAGTGCTGTTTATTTAGCTTGGTTTCCATGTAGCTTTTTTTAATGATTTTAATCAAAAGTTTGAACCCTGCTATTAGTCACTGTGTAAATGACACTGTATTGCAGTGACGGTAGCATGACACATTCTGGATCTATGTTATTGGCTCATTTCTATCATGTGCTCCAGTTTGTTGCCATGACAACTGCATCAAATCAAGTGCTTATCTAGTGCTGTAAATGTACTCGCAGGTGCAAAACAAGGTATTGAAAAAAAAAAAGGCATGGTCATGTGACTTCTCAGTGCTGGCCTCTGACTAACCTCAAAGTGGGTTTCTGAATCAAACATAGAGGGGAGGACAGAGTCCTGCAGCTCTGCACGGTGACTCATGTTTTGTTCCAGGGATCTCTGGAGAACCTTCGGATTCTGTACAGAATGAGGGTGGAGGTGTCGACACAGGCGTTGCTCTTCTCCTTCAGAAAAGGAATAGGACAGAGAAGGATAAAAAAAAAAATTATATTAAATTATATGAATTGTTGAATTATACATACATTATTAAAAGCTATACTTAGTGTTTAAGGTTTACACTTCCATTTATACAACCTTAGCTACCTCTCACTTAACATGTAGGAATATGTGTGCACACTAACTGCTTTCGTAATTTCTCATATTAGAAAACTATGACTTCTTGTGCAATTTATGTTATTACAAGATACAGTACACTTAAAAGTAGAGTCAATGAAGAACAGACTGATGAATGAGAACTACACTTTAGTTGAGCTTAATTTGAGCTTGATTACTTAAAGCTTGGGGAAGTATTGGGTCTAATTAACGTTAAATAAAGTGTGACCTTTACGGCTGGGAGAAAAGGAAAACATGTCGATAGCAACTACAAATGATGAGAGAACTCAGTGTGCCAACTGAGTATGCCAAGGCATAGACATAGTTACAGGAATTATGACCTGTGTAGTGACTAATACAAGCCTTTCCTCAAATCGAATACAATTATTACTGATCTCACAGTTGGGCCTCCCTTTATTCCCAGAAAGCCATTGTGACTTTGTGTATTTAAGTCATTAAAAAGATATGAAGTATTTAGTTATAAATAACTAGAGTGGCCTGCTGACGCCTCTAGCCAGCATGTTGTAAGAGATGTGAAGGTAAACATGACGTGCACATTACTACCGGTGTGAATCAGGCCAGGCAGCCAGGGCTGAGCCAACACGTTGTAAGAGATGTGAAGGTTAACATGACGGTGCACGTAACTACCAGTGTGAATCAGGCCAGGCAGCCAGGGCTGGGCAAACACTTTGACCACTCTGTACAGCATGAGGACTTGGGAGGTCTCTGTGAGGTCGGCATGGGATGCCCTCCGCAGAAACATCCGAAAGAGGGAAGAGTACATCCGGAGGTTCTCCTGCACAAAATGAGACCTGTGGGGAATCAGTTAGTTGGCCTTGGCTCTGTTTATTTTGTTATTTGATATTTGTTGTTTATTGAGTTAATTTATTTTCGTTTCTGTATCAAGTTATAAGCTATTCATTTGCAGGGGAGTATATATTATTGAAGATGTATTAGAAATAAGTCTATTCACCATGAGGTATCAGTTAATGGATGCTATGTGTTACGACCCGGCTCGTAGGGAAGCAACATAATGAGAACACAAAACCCCAAAACTTTAGAATTAAATGTATTATTATATAGGGGGGAAATGGTGAGTGGAGTGCAAGCTGCATGTCCTGCCGCCAGGTAAGCAGTTGCAGAGTGTGTGAGAGAGTGAAAGGGGTGTGGCCAGTTCTTAAAGGTATCTGGCACCTGCAGGTAATCACAGGTGATTACAGGTGAGACCCAATGTATCTGAACCAGGGGGAAAGCAATGAACAACACAAAGCAACAAATACCATGCCCATAACACCCCCACCATTAATAGGTTACCCTACGGCAACTATCCTCATAGACAGAAACCATAACCCCATGCTTGATATAATGCACCAGTGTTCCAAATATGGCCATTCTGTCAGGGCCCAGGAAGGGAGTCGGCGCGGATCAAGATACGTTTATCAAAGAAAATAAGCGTCACCAAGAAAAGCAGTTCAACAAACCAAAATCCGTAAGGCTTTAAAACAGAGAGGAGCTAAACAGGCAGAGGTCAAAACAAGGTCAGGTTAGTAGTACCAACAAAACTAAGACGACCTGACAAATTACACTTGAGCGGGGAGGGTTTAAATAAACAGTGTTCAAAGCCAAATGAAAAACAGGTTAACAGGGAAAATGGCAGGAATTTAACAATTACAGGAAGTTGACCAAACAAGGTAAGGGGCGGAGTCCAGGGCACATTGCAGGGAAAACGCAAACAAAACCACAAGACTCTGAGAAACGAGGAAGATGTTGTCGGAGGAAACAAGGAAGATCATAAGAGAGAGTAACCAAGCGAGTGACCAAAAAAAGAGTCAGTTTTACTCATTGACGAGAGCTAAAAGTTACAAAAGGATGTAAGTCATATGCCAAGCTGGCCTTCTCTCTGTTGGCCTAGTCAATAATAACTTGACATACACTGACTCTGCAAAAGTTGTACAAATTGTACCCCCTCAATATATGGGTCAAATCACTTTATGAGAGGATGTAGAACATGGTTCTGAAATAAAAAGTGTGGAATTGTAATCAGCTATAACCCCAGCTATGTCAATTCGGCCTATAGAGTTTAATAGGCCCCACTAAAATTCCCCACTTTTTATTTCAGAATCATGTTCTACATCCTCTATTAAAGATATCTGACCCCTATATTGAGGGGATAAAATTTCTCAGAACGTTTGCAGTACCAGTGTTTATCAGTTATGCCTGGAGGGGTCAATAGGTCACATGCTTGAAAGGCTGCTTATGTCAGCCTATTGGGACTGTAGGTGAATAGTTAAGTGTGTTTCCAGCTTGCTGTGAATATTGTGTGCTGTGCCTTTTTTGATTGCTGTGCTCAAAACATGTATTGGTTGCTGTGGTCTCTTATGTTCACTCTTCACTGTGTGTACTGCTGTGACCTTCCTCACCGTGTGAATCGCATAGAATACTATTCCACACACAGACTTCCCATTGGGGCTCACAGATTACTCCATTGCTTTAACCTGGACAAATACCTGGACAATTATCATCTAGCCTTTCCACGGGATCGAGATTACTTGATCGGATTACTTGAGTACGAGTCTTGAGGCTGTGACTGATTTCAATGGGAATCCCCGGGGAATCCCATTGCTGTGCGGGGGCAGATAACATGTGGATTGACTGCAAATGTGGACAATGACAGCTTGTGACTGCACTATCTTTTGTACTTTTAACCAACAGATCTTGCTCCGTTTTCTCACCCCACGTAGCGGTTGGTGACACAAAACACAAATGTCCTTTTTGTTTTATGTTTAGATATTTGTGTGTTACTGAAGGCAGCGTGAATGTGATAGAATCTTGTGGGGGAGGAAGTCATATGATTTGAAAGTATCCACGAAGAAAAACCACAAATATTCTTCACTAGTGGATCAGCAAGGTAACGCCTGCATAGCATACTGTTGAAAGTTGAACATGATTTTTAAGCATGACCTGGGAATCCCCGGGGAATCCCATTGCTGTTGGGGTGGGGGGCAGATCACAATGTGGATTGACTGCAAATGTGGACAATGACGCCTTGTGACTGCACTATCTTGTGTAAATTTAACCAATAGATCTTGCTCCGTTCTCTCACCCCACGTAGCGGTTGGTGTCTCCATGATGTTCCCCTGTGTATATTTTTTATTGTCTAGTAGATCAGCAAGGTAACGCCTGCATAGCATACTGTTGAAAGTTGAACATGATTTTTAAGACTTATTTATTTACTATTTATATAGCAAGAGTTGCAATTCAAAGTGCTTTACATAAAAATTACAAAATTACAAAATTTAAGCATGACCTCACATCATAATAACAGGAAATATTATGCACCACTGCATATAGTAATATCCATTACTAGTGACCACTGTGTCAACAATCAGTTTTGGAAGCTTGTGAGAGCATGTGGTATTTTTTTGAAAAATGTTTTCCAAGTAAGTATGTTGCATTTTGCATTGTGGGTGCAATACCCAACAATGTCACTGAGTCTAGATTTAGTGCCTGTGCACCTTTACCTTTCATGTCAAGTTGACTTCTGTAACAAACACATTTAATCCTAGCCCTAACCCCTTACTGTAGCAATGAGATAACATTGACAGACGGTCGCGAAAAACTTTTTTTCTTAATCAAGTATTCTATCAGAAGAATTAAACATATAAAGATTATCAGAAGAATTAAACATACAAAGATTATTCCCCTGTGAGAATTTTTTAGTGTCAATGTATTGACCTTTGATTCAATTCTGTTTAAAATGTGCTATCTACGCTCCTCTGCACGTCGGGGTCCTGTTCGTCCCTTCAAGGTCTTATCTTTCGATTAAGACCGCCGGATTATACATTATCCCTTACAAAATGCCACAACATGTTTTTTACATCTATATTTAACTGTACCTCAGTTAGCAGCACTGCAAGCTCTGTCTGATGAAAATGTCTGCTGAGTGTAACGATGAACATAGTTAGTGGCACATTCTATTGTTTTAGACCTCTGTCTTACCAGTGTTCCTCAACGCCTCTAGTCAGTTGTTTGCAGGGTTGGTTTCTGTGCTCAGCGTACCTCCAAGGTTGAATGTAGCTCAACCACGTCTCCAGTGGCTGTACCCCCCCGAAAATAATAGGAAAAAAAGACGATTAGGAACAGGAACACATTCTGTCCCAAAATCCCAACAGTTAAAATCCACCTTTCCAGTGGTCATTGCATGCTGTTTTCCTCCAACTCTATTCACAACTTGAACAAGTACCTCGCGCCTCCTGACATCAAATATATGCTTGTATGCTAAAGTCCAGGTATCTTTGGCCCTATGCCACGGTTTCTGTTTCTGTTTAACATGATTGAAATATAAAAATAACATTCCTGCTATAAGTTGTTGCATTTACCCATGGGTGTCTTGGTGTCATGTTTCCAAGGGTGTCTAAAGTTCTATACAACTGTGCACTTGATCTGGTTAAGGGCCCTTCAGGTTGCCAATCTGGACAGACCAGGGCATGCCATGATCTTGTTAAGGGACCTTCCGGTTGCCAATATTGACAGACCTGGGCATGCCTTTCAGACCTGGGCATGCCTTTGGAGCATGTACACCCCTGGTACTCACGGCTCTGAAGGTGGGATCCGGTGGCCAGTGTGTGAAACAGTGCTGGAGGAGAGAGAACACTTTACTCTGGATCATGTGACGAAACCCTCCAGGGATTCCCCTGCATCACAAAGAGAAGAAATAGAGACTCCTGGTGTTTAAGGAGTGTAAAGGTTCCCCTTGTCTTGGAAATATACAACAAATGCCCTTTACTTAAAGACTTGTTGGTAAAGTTTGGTATAAATATAACATTGGTTAGTGGACCATATTGCTTATTTTATGATCTTACAGTGACTGTGCATGAACCTCTAAAGCTTAAACTCTAAAAATAGCCTTAGAGAAGAAAGTCAGTTTTGTGTTCAAAATGTTGTGCCATGCTTAGATACATACATTCACCACCTAATATTTATTTGCCTGGTTACACTCAGGTCTCCTAGGTGTGGTAAAAATTGAAAAACAACCATTGTTAAAATAGCCTTAGATAAGAAAGTCGGATGACTCAGGTGTCCTAGGTGTGGTAAAATTTTTAAAACAAACATTCTCCTAAAACAAGTGCATGAACCTCTAAAAGCTTAAACTCTAAAAATAGCCTTGGAGAAGAAAGTCAGATGACACAACAAATTCCAAATTTTGTGTCATGCTTAGATACATACATTCACCACCTAATATTTATTTGCCTGGTTACACTCAGGTCTCTTAGGTGTGGTAAAAATTGAAAAACAACCATTGTCCTAAAACAGCATTTTCACTAGATTTTGTAAATTGGATGAGTTCTCAAAACGGTGTTGTATAGATGCCGAACTTTTTGATATTGCCAAAACATTCCATTATTGTGCCGATGACCCCTGAGTCATCTCAAGAAAGGACAGAAGTCTGGGAGAAGGAAAAGGGGAAGAGTCCAAAACAGTATCTTACCAGACATCAGTGGTGTGAGGGCTGGCCTTGGCTTGGCTGGAGAAAGCGTGGAGGTGCTTGAGCAGTTGTCTGACCACCAGCATGTGGGCCTCGCTAGGGAGTAGTGCCTCCTAAGTGTTTCATATCAAAAGTCTTTTTAGATGCGGCATGCTTTTCCACCTCAGATGTTTTATGGGCTGAACCACTCTGTAATGTTTTTGACAACAGCCACCTTAAAGGCACCCAGTGCAACTTTCGAGGCTTAAAAATAAACATTCAATTTCTAGTCTTTTTTACACGTAGTAAGTTTCATTACCTCCATACGATTACATATCGACATTCAAGGAGCAAAGATAAGACGTCGTTGTGTGGTGAGAACTGATAGAAAATCGATAACAACAACAATCGCCGCCATTTTCTTTATTTTATGTAACCTACAATAAATAAAGCAGGATTCCAGTCAATGGAAAAATGGCCTCTCCCGACTGGCGATTGTTGTTGTTTACGATTTTCTATCAGTTCTCACCACACAACGACGTCTCATCTTTGCTCCTTGAATGTCGATATGTAATGGTATGGAGTTATTGAAACTTACTACGTGTAAAAAAGACTAGAAATTGAATGTTTATTTTTCATTGAATGTTTATATAAAGTTGCACTGGGTGCCTTTAACAGGAAGCCATTTTACATTTTGTGTTTTTTAAATTAAATAAACACCTCATTCTGAAGGATTAGGTTTGTGTCTATGTGTGTTTTCAACAACTTTAAAAACTTCAACATTTCCAAAACATTGTATGCTGATGAAGACACAACTGTGATAAAGATATAGCGGATTACCGTCTTGTCACCAGGACACTGTTTCTCCGTACTGAAGTCCATCATCCAGATCTCTACAAAGACCTAAGCAGGAGAACAGCAGCATGACATGTCATATGCTGAAGGAAAACGGTGACAATTTGAGTGTCTGTCAATGTGTGTGTGTGTGTGTAGACGTGTGTGTGTGTGTGTGTGTGTGTGTGTGTGTGTGTGTGTGTGTGTGTGTGTGTGTGTGTGTGTGTGTGTGTGTGTGTGTGTGTGTGTGTGTGTGTGTGGGCATTTGAGTGTGTCTGTGATTGTATATGTACAGTTCATTCAGAACATATTCAGAGCCCTTCACCTTCTTTTACACTTTGATGTGTTTCAGCCTTGTGCTAAAATAATTTAAATTAATTTAATCCTGTTGGGTAGCCCAGTGAGAAGCCCCTCTTAAAAAGCTCTTAAGCGTCCACAACTACTCCGGAGCACATATAAATCTACAAGCATTTTCAAGGGCTACTTGAGTCACAATGCTTTCAAGAAACTCCCTGAAATTGTAAGATGATTCCTAAGAGGGATTCTACTAACTTCTTAGGCGTACGATACTTTTGGGAAACCTGGCTGTGGTTCAGAGTGCTTAACCCAGGGGACCATTTCCTTAAGCTTTTCCAGAAAGTGTTTTGTTCTTGCTGTCAAAAGGCCTTTAAAGCTCGCAAGTTTTTGTCCTAGAATCCTAAAAAGAGCACCCCCAGAAACCTTTAGCCTTCTACATATGCCACTTGTGCATAAATGTTTATAGTTAGGGGAAATATACAAAAAGATCAAGGCATGTGAGACTACCTGAAAAAGTCCAACAGGCCTGTGTCCCCTAAGGGTTAAGACCTCAGACTGGGCCGAAGTCCCACCTTCCAAAAGAACAATGCCCCTAAGCACACAGTTAAGACAATGCAGGAGTGGCTAAGGGACAACTCTGAATGTCCTTGACTTGAACTTGATCGAACAATCCTGAAAATGACTCTCCACAGACTGTCCCCAACCAAATAGAGCTTGAGAAGAACTGCAGAGAAGAATGGCAGAAAATCCCCAAATCCAGGTCTGCAGATGTTATGTTGTGGTGTCATACGGTCATACTCAGTGTGGTTTGGAAGCTGCACAGCCATGGACTGTAAGGCCCTACGCAGTGTGGTCAGATCCCCTGAGTTCATCATCGGCAGGAAACTCCCATCCCTTCAGGACATCTACCTCACAAGATGCCTCCGAAGAGCTTGCAGGATCCTAAAAGACTGTCATCACCCATCCTTGTTGTGGCGCATACCCAAGAAGACTCTCAGCTGTAATTGCTGCCAAAGGTGTTTCAATTAGGTACTGAGTAAAGGTTCTGAAACCTATGTCAATGTGATTTCAGTTTTTCCTTTTTAACAAATTTGCAAACATGTCTAACAACTTGTTTTCGCTATGCCATTATGGGGTATTGACTGTAGATTGATGAGAGGAAAATGAATTAATACGATGTCAGCATAAGGCTGCAACGTAACAACAACAAATGAACAACAAAATGTGAAAAAGGGGTCTAAATAAACTCTTTTAGTCAACTAGATACTCTGTGCACACACTTAAGTAAGCTTGTGAGTTTTAATAGATTCAAAATAAATAAATAAAAGGCATTGATAATAAGTGTGTAGTAGAATGGTACTACGATGAGACTGTATTTGACCAAGAGGTCATAGTGAACTATGTAACAGTCACGTCCTCAGAAGTGCAGTGTGTTCATGGTGTCTTTCTATACACTTAAGAGAGTAATTTTTGTTATCAATCCCTTAATATAATGAATTCACAAAATGCAAAACCCCCAAAACTAACCAGACGAGGCCGTATAAAGTGCCATGCTAAATGTGCTTTCTGCAACAGTAGTCAGAGGGTACAGTGCTGTGCGATGAGTAAACATCAAGCCCCAATCGATGTGCTAATGGCAGACGTGCTAGTGGCGGCAAGTTGTCTGGCACCGAGGTCTGACTAGCTGCCAGGGGATTTCTATTTGCTTTGCCAGGATACGACAGGTTTGCTTGGCTGGAGTCTAATCCCTGATGTTGTGTCATCTCTATGATGCTCTGACCCCTGGATGGCCCTCGCCTTTTTTTTCCCATTTTGCTTTCTGAATGTTCTGTACAGCACATTATGCTTGTCTTACCTGTAGCATAGCCCATGATGCCCAGTTGTCTTGGCAGGCATGCTTTGCTTTGTCGTCGGCTTGTCCTCTCAGGAGGTTCCTGGTTCTCACAGAAAAGCGGCCTTTGGACTGACCATTCAGCCTGTGGAAAAAGCAAACAGCAAACTCAGAATTGCCTGATCCTCCGGTCCTTCCCTCTCTTGTTGTGTGTTGTATGTGCCTGTACGTACCTGTAGTTCTGTAATCTCTGTAATACTCTGTGCTCACTCTTTTGTAAGCTTGTGAGTTTTAATAGATTTTAAATCAATAAATGAAAGGGATTGATTATAAGCGGGTAGTAGAATGGTACTACGATGAGAGTGTATTTGACCAAGAGGTCAGTGAACTACGTAACAGTCACGTCCTCTGAAGTGCTGTCTGATCATGGTGTCTTTCTATTTATACACTTCAGAGAGTCAGCGCCTGTTTCCTTCCATCGCCTGACATAAACATCCATGATCAATTACCAACATACAAAATACATTATTATTCATACATTCTAAACCTACAAAATGTTGAGAACATAGCAGTAAATGCTCAAGCGTACACTGTACTTTTTTCCCCGGACCCTGTTCCATTTTCGTAAATTGAGCATAATATCGACATTGAGCAATACAGAACCCTCTCAAAGCAAAGAAAATCCAGACCTGTGTTTTGTACTGAATTTGATGAAAACATTCTTAGTATAAATAAATGCAATTTCCCTAAGATGTAGTTTTGTTTTAATGTTTCCATAAGGGATCTGTTTTTCATGTCAGGGCAAGTACTAGGCTGTGATAATTATATCTATAATAATTTGGTGTCTTGAAATAAATGAACTTGAAATAAAATATGCCCATGGTAGCTTTATTTTAGATGTAGTTAGTCACTCAGTCACTTAATAGATCCGGCCACACGTTCCTTCTATTTTGAAAACACATGCACCCACACAAACACCCACGCACACACAGACTCAAATTCCTCTTCCTGACGTTCTATTACGTCATGAACTTTAACCACTTACCAAATACTATAAAATACTGCCCTGAAAAACGCCCTTGTCACCAAGTGACTAACCAGTGATTAACTCTAAAGGAACTCTCACTGAAAGCTACTTGTAGTCAGGGATACATAATACAAACTGTGGATTGAAAAGAATGTGGTAATCCTTACCTTGACCTTCCTGATGGGATATCGCCCACTGTTTCAACCACAGAAGGATAAGTTGGCATACTAGCCTCCGGTGGCAGGAAGTGTGTAAGATAGTCCTCCACCAAGAGAAAGTACACACCGTCAGTCACATTCCACTGCTGGCCTGTGCGCTGGAAGAATCAAAGCACAAGGTCTGATAGCGCATGTTTTTGTCAGCAAGAATAGGGTGTTGTGTCTGAGATATCTAAGGAAATATCAATGAAAGCTCACAAAAGTCCCCAGTGTTTTTTCACCTTTTGTGTAATGACAGTGGCTGCCAAATATAACATGTGGATTTCAAAACTATCTGTGTTTTTTAGTTTCAAGGAGAGATAACCATAGGAATTGGCAAATTAGTTTCATTATAATTAGATATACAGTACCGAACAGTCCACTCACCAATTGAGGCATCAAACGATAGTGTTTATGTTTCATAATTGAACTGGAGTGCATCAAAACATCTAATATCATGGTCATGTTTTATGTTATGCATCTGTGTTTCATTTGATTTGCCTCCATGAAAATGTCAAGTATCTCTCACCAGTTTAAAGGATACTGAGGCACAAGGTTTGACTCTGTGTCCGCAGCTTGTCCCGGAACACTGGACAGAGTGCAGGGACAGCCTGGGATATTGAATCCCTCACAGGACTCTGGGAAGAACACAGGGAAACAAAAAGAAAGCAGGTGAACAAATTAAACCTACAGGCTACAATCAGACTGGCACCATTCATATGTCTTCCACACTGAACCAGCTCAGGACATTTTGGTGAAATATATGGGTATTACCGATTCACCAAAACAACTAATAACAGATACGACCATTTAAACTGAACCTAAAGATAGTGTGTAAATGGCGAGGGAGGGAGGACATTTCCCATAAGGCTGATGGTTATACTGACTGGTAAGGAGGCCAGGGGAACGTCATAGGAGTAGGCCTGCAAGCGTAAGGTGAGTCTCATCAATGGGCCACTTGAGAAGGAAACAAACAAACAGAAAGCGGATGACAGGGCTCAGCTTTATGGCAATTTAACAAGGGTGCTTGCCATGTGAAATATAGCTTTGGGCAAAACCTGTTTGAGGAGAGGTAGCAGAAGTGGACACTTTATCAAGAAAAAATTAGAAGGACTCTGACTCATACCCTCTATACAGTATGTTAAGTATCAGATTACAAGGCAAATACTAAAAAACTGTAATTTTTATACCACAAGTTTTTTTTTTGCTTCTGTTTTTCTTTCTTATTCTCTGTGTTTCATTGTATGCTCTGAAAATACAATCAAAAAAGAAAGAAAGAAATCTTTAAAAAACTCACCACGACACATTGCCTATGTCTCTTACATTCCATGTTTGTTTATTTTGCAAACCATATAGGTGTTTGTAACCTTATGTAGATTGATGTGTCTTTTGTGAGCACACAGCTAGACTGTTTCCCCACCTTGGTTGCAGGAGCTTCCTTATGGCGTCCCCTTCGTGACACTGAAGGAGACCCCAGCCACCAGTGGCACCGTCCAGACTCCCAAACACCCTCTCCAGCATCCAGGGGAGGAAGTTATGGAGGTCCTACAAAATAAAAATGCAGTTGCTGTCTTTGTTTATTTACGTTTTCTTTTTTTTCTCTTTCAATTATTAAAACTTTTCTGTTTATTCACCTACCCTCTTTAACCTCTCTCTTTATAATAATTAATGAATTCACACAGTTCAAAACCCCAAAACTAACCATATAAAGTGCTTTGCTAAATATTCTTTGTGTAACAGAAAAAAAGGGGGGTCAGAGGGTACAGTGCTGTTCAATGAGTAAACCTCACGCCCCAACCGATGAGCTAATGACAGACGTGCTAATGACTGACGTGCTAATGATCGACGTGCTAATGACCGCTAAATATTCTTTGTGTAACAGTAGTCAGGGTACAGTACTGTGCGATGAATAACGCCCTGCCCGATGCGCTAATGACAGACGTGCTCTTGACAGACGTGCAAGTGGCGGCAAGAAGTATGACGCAGATGTCTGACTATTCGTCAGGGGATTTCCCATTTGTTTTGTCAGGATACCATAGGTTTGCTTAGCCGGAATCTAATCTTTGCTGACCCTGGCTGGCCCTCGCCAGAATCTGGATGTTCATCACTTTATGAAGGCCTTTCCCCCCATCTTGTTGGGCTTAAGCACTGGTGAATACCCTTGGTCTTCTGCTTCCTTTACGAGATGTATGATTGGGTCATTTGAAAACAGAGAACGTCAACGCTGGAAACATGTAGCCTACACAGGACGGCTCGGTCATATCAGTACACTTTAAATACATTAATGCAGCATTTTAATCTGTCATGAAACTGTTGACGAAACCGGTGTTTCTCAATACCAAAATACACCCACACATCCAAATCTTTAGATCCACCATTCAAACAACCCTCCACCTATTGATGCTTCGGTGATTTCATTAGGGCAGGTCTGCCAACTTTCATGGCTGGTTGGTGTGAGAAAAATAGTGTATTGTCTGCCATGAGATGCTATGAGATGTGACTCAGGCAATGGATTTTTGAGTCACACTTGCATACGAGTACTGTTGTTCTTTCCTGCGAACTACTAGCCAGTTGAAAGAAATCCAGTGACAGGTGGTGCATTGAAAACCCTGTTGTGTTACCCAAGTGTTGCAACTATAGCAGGTGAGAAAGAAAAGCCTGATGGAATCAGTAAATATAGCTGTGTTGTGTTGTCAACCACGGGCTTCCACGCCAAATCCCCACTGTAGAGAGGCTGAAGCTGAAGTCTCTGTACGCACAAGGGGATTAGGCTTCTATTCAGGACGGACAAGACAACGATACCACACAATAGTTATGGCTGTATAGTAAGCACGACTGATAAGCATGCATCTCCGTCAAATCATGTCAACCACACTGAAAAATCTCATCGAGACATCTTATGTAGGTGTACAATTCCCCCCCCCCCCCCCCTTTTCTTCTCAAATATCTCTTTCTTTTCAATCTGAGTGTGTGTGTGCTTGAGTAACACTAATGCAGTAGAAAAGGCACCACACTAAAAGTGGAGCCCCTGGTTGTGATGTTAGCAATTATTACATATTATATCGGTTTGAAATATGAAAAAATAAAAACAACTTCAGAAAAGGTTTCACACAGAATACTTTAAACATGCTTCTTTATGTGAATTTGTATTCCTACCTCTGGTTGATACTCCTCTATGGCTTTCACCAACTGTTGATGTTGCTGCTTAATTGTCTTATTGGTCCAATCACGTTTCAAGCTGTCCTACAGAATAAGCACAACAAACATTACTCAGTAAAATTCTATCAGTGTTTGACATACTGGTGTAAAATAAGTCTCATTACCCCGATACATACTAGACCGCTTGCCCCCATGACTGCAAATGCCAAAATGTTGGGCCTGGATGGCAGTTTGGGGAAATCAATTGAATCTCACAGAGACCTTTTGTATGAATACAATACTGTGAGGACCAGCAACAGCTGTTGGAGGATGCACATGTGTCAGGGAACAGCTGCACACAGCTATGTGTGGCTCGTCGGTGTGTGTGTGTGTGTGTGTGTGTGTGTGTGTGTGTGTGTGTGTGTGTGTGTGTGTGTGTGTGTGTGTGTGTGTGTGTGTGTGTGTGTGTGTGTGTTTGTATTTACGTATATATGTCCCATGCAAGTGTTTTCTGTGAAAATTAATAACTACTATTTATTGGTATGTGTTTGAGTAAAATGAACATTTTATCATTATTCAATAAACTACTGACAACATTTCTACCAAATTTCAAAGAACAATATTGTCATTTAGAGCATTTATTTGCAGTAAGATGACAACTGGTCAAAATAACAATTTTTCAGATTTTTGCAGTGTTTCAGAAAACAAACTTCATATTCATTTTTAAACAACACAAAACTAATGTTTTAACTTAGGAAGAGTTCAGAAATTCATATTTGGTGGAATAACCTTGATTAATATCACAGCTTTTTTGTTATTTTGAACAGTGAGAAGTGTGGCTTGTGAGTCAATCAGTGCATGGGTATATATGTATATATGTGTATATATATATACTGTATGTGTGTATGTATGGATGTGTGTGTGCCTTTTTTGTGTATATAGGGCTCACACACATGTGTGCCGGAGAAGTTTGGCTTGCTGGAAGAAAAAAAAGGAGAGTGATGGACCAGGGGTTGAAAAACGTGTAATTTAGTTTTCAACAATACGAGTGTGTTTTTCTTTTGTGACAGTGCACAAGATGGCTGGGAATGTTTTAATCCTTGGTAAATCCGTGTTTTTCCACAAGTACAGTGTGCACTTGGCATGAACACCTGACCACTGTAGGCACATAGCATATGACAACAGACACTCAAAAATATTGTGTTGTGTGTGTGAGAATGGCCCGAGCCGGCCATCTCACAATGTGGGATGAAGGCTGTTGGAACATGGTTGCAGGCAGGCAGGAGAACACACAGCGCAGGAGACAGTGGCTTTCTTATAAAAATACAGCTATATATTTTATTTACAAAAACAGGGACCCGAACCCCAAAAACATAGAAACATACACCAGGGTAATCACAACCCCAAAAACATAGAAACATACACTGAACAGAAATAAAGCTTTATAAACAGGCAAGGTACAACTCTGTACTCATAACAGGTTTTGTCTATATACCTGCCTCAGCTTCTTGCAACATGTCCAGTCTGTCTTTCCCTCATCAATGAAGTGCGCCTTTTAATAAGGCAGCCCATGGGGCTAATTGGACCCCATCAGTCCCAATTGGCCTGCATCCACAGGTGTAGGGGAACCAGGACCCAGCCATTAGGGTGGGGGAGTCTAGCCTTTCTCCCCTCGTGGACCACAGTGAGAAGGGGGAGGGAGTTCACAGGGAGTTCACCTTTTCACAGCGTGTCACACCCATGGGACAACATTTTTAAAGATGTTGGCATTAAATTTGTATGTTAAACCTCCAAATTCTGACCCCCTGATTCAATCCCCCAATATGGAGATCTGGCTGACAATTGGCTGACATCTGGCTGAGGGCCTGATAAAGGAAGGGGTGAAGAGATGTGGGTGGTATGTGTGTGAGCATGTGTCAAGATCAGCTGTGTCGGTGTGTGTATATCTTTTGGGGCTCACTTAGGGCCTTCCTCATACATACATTAGATAATAACATATCTTCCCATAAAAACAACATCCACTCATGGACTTCCGGTGACACTGTATTTGGATAGTCTGCCTACAGAGACTTTACAGATGGTTTGTTGAAATTCAAGTTCAGTCTTTCTGATTGTTCACTGAACAACATTTAAATGGCTAGTAGGGCTGGAACCACAATTACATGGCATGACGTTACGTTCAATAAACAGCAGTTAATACACCGGTGTGGGTTTGTTTTGTAAAATTATATAAAATACTGTAATGCAGTTTATTTACAGTGCAGTTAATAGTCAGGAAAACATGGTAGTTTGTTTATAATATGAGCATCTGTAGGTAATCTTTAGTGGACCATCCAAATACAGTGTACGGACTTGCTAATCATATTTCACTCACAACTGACTTGTGATTGACCATATCTGCAGCATGCAAGAACTGCTTGTAGGTTTTTATATGTAGTACTTTCACAAAGCCACTAGATGGCCACAACCACCACCACATAACTGTACATGTGTATTATATATGGGCGTGTGTGTGTGTGTGAGAGTGTGTGTGTGTGTACGTGTCTGTGTTTGTGTGTGTGTGTGTGTGTGTGTGTGTGTGTGTGTGTGTGTGTGTGTGTGTGTGTGTGTGTTAGTGTGTCAGTTTTAGGCATGACCATCCCAGAGAGCAAAAGGTCAGTGGAGCACAGACAAACTGACCACTGTTTTACCACTTGCTTTCAAAACCCCTTGCTTTGGGGGGGGGGGGGGGGGGGGTGCTTTTTGCCTTTAATCGATAGGACAGTGGTTTGGACAGGAAATGAGATGGAGAGAAGAGGTGGGGAATAGGATCGGGAAATGACAGCGGGTCGGATTTGATGCTGTGTCCCCGTGGGCGTTCAGGCCCATATATAGTCAGGGCTACTGCTTGCGCCACAGTGCCCCCCACAAGTGCGTTTTTCTTTGACGCATTTATACTTTTTCAGTCATTTTCACCAACCCTTAACATTGTTATAGCTGTTACCAGTGCGTAACCAAAGTTTTTCATTGACCAAGTCATTTTTATTTACCTTGAGGACTTATTCTGTTTGGTGCATATGATATGATTTAGAAATTCCACAAATTGCTAACATTTTACATTATTTTCTTAATATCCAAGCCCAGTTAAGCTACAGATGATTTTGATCCGAGACCAGACCAGAAGTGGCACACCACCAGTTGGTACCGAACAAAATCCACTGGTAGAGCAATTTATATGCTTGGTATTGAACAGAAGTGAACAGACTTGAAACGATTTGAAAGATATGAATCAGGGGCCGTATTCACAAAGCCTTTTATCTTACCACTAGGAGTGCTCCTAACTCGCGCTAAAACCTTTTACGTAGGAGTAATTTCTTAAAAGTGATTCACAACGGCTCTGAGACCTACTCATACTAAGGATAATACCAACTCCTAAGCTTGAGATAAAAACTCCGTTGCTATGGATGACGTCCATTCTCATGCACGAGTTTAGAAGCGGTGCGTACGGTGATTGGTTGCTGACAGGCGCTCTCATTCAAAACTCAGTCCTAACATCCCCCTAACGATCCCACTAAATCAACAGAAAATAAGAGAATAACCTAGGCTTCAAATGAAGTCATATTAAATAGTTATGGATAGTGCACTTAGCAGAATGCACACGCATGATGACAAGTTTGTGCATCCAACGAGAATGACACTTTGCACGTTAGAGAAAGAGAAATTGCCGAAAAAAACACGGAAATTGCATGAAATCAAGGAAGTAATAATTAAAGCTCCCTGCAAACTATTAGGTAATCGGCATATTTCCAGCCCTTAAACACTTCAAATATCAGTCCATACGGCTTAAGTCCTCCTGTCATAATGGACGAAACGAGGGCGAGACGTAAGAGAAAGTCGAACTGGTCCCAGGACCAACTGTCCATGTTGACCCAGAGTGTGCTGGAGAGGAAGGGAGTTATAAAAGCTAAATTTGGCTGTGGGGTGACCACAAAAAAGAAGCGTGAGGCATGGGAGGACATATGTGTTAACATAAATGCTTCATTCCCTGCCGTGTGTCGCTCTGTCGATGACTGCGAGAAGCGGTGGTATGCGCTCCAGTCACAATGTAGGATGGAGATTGCGGAGTGGACTTTAAAAGAGCCGTCGCGGCTACAGGTATTGTGTCACCAAAATAGGCCTCATGCGTATACTTGCATGTTGTAGTTCAACTGTGCTCCCGATTGTGGATTGAGGAAGGGTGTCAAAAGCCATGTCTTACATGGATGGCCACTGTCACCCAACAAGTGGCATCCAGCAGGTACATGGTGCCGCTCAAAAACCTGGCGCAGACCGCTGTCCATTAAAATGCGCGAATCGTAGAGTAGATCCAGGCCACTTCGCAACAATATCTATGATTGTGAAATTTGGATCAAACTCTATCTGTGTATTAATTGAATGTACCTTTTTGTGGATTACAAAGACGTCCTTATTATTACAAAGACGTCCTAATTATTTTAATGTGTGTTCCATCGATGGCACCCACGACACCGGGCATTCCTGCAATCGCCATGAAATTGACCTTGATCCTTTGAAGTAGGCCATTGTCCAAAGGGAACCAGATAAACTGTTGAACAATGTGTGGTCTACAGAGTGCGGTGATTGTTTGATGAATGAATCGGCTTACTGATGATTGCGATATTCTGTAGTCGTCTTCGTTGCAAAGTTGCATTTTCCCCGTAGCCAAAAATCTTAATGTTATCAAACATTTAACTTCCGGACTGATTGGGTTGTTTCGATTAGTTGGAGACGTGATTGCATCCCGCACTAATTCTAGTAAAATGTTGATTCCTTCACGGTTTAAGCGATATCTTCTCAACAATTCAGAGTCGTTCATTGTCTCCAATACGTTGCGTCTGGCTTCAGCCATTTTAAGACTTTTTGTGAATAGGTCTTAGTGACTTAGGAGTCCTCATGAGGAGTTTTAAGCTGTCCTAGACTTAGGTGCTACTTTTAGGGATAAAATATTTTGTGAATTGCTCTTAGTGAAAAAAAATAGGAGTCCTACATTTAAGACTGACACGCCCATTATTTTTATGAGCTACTTTTAGCCCTAAGATTCTTTGTGAATATGGCCCCAGAAGCACAAAATTAGTTTTCAGTGGCAGTTTCAGTGGCATCTGAATGTTTCGATGGTCCATTCAATTACACAAAACGTTCTGCAGCATTCTCATGAGCCATATAATATCAGGCTGTAATAAGTCTTGTGATTAAAGTAGCAATATGTAATCAATGTACTGTACTAAATCATAAAATGAACATGATATGTCATCAGAGATTAAGGAAACATGCTAAACTGGCTTCTCCAATAACAATGCTATAGCCAGTATTTTCCCCTTCTTAAATTTCCGTTGTGGAATGGAGCGTCTGTTTGTGTTTTGGCCTGTGCGTTTCCACCCAGTGCTCATTTCTCCAGTACCATTTTGACACCCTGCCAGATAAAAACCGCCATGGAAGTAAGCAAACAAACTGGACCAACAGAGATAATGTTTGATTTTACCCGACCAAAAAAGCCTCGGCATCCCTCTAAAAAGCGACAGGAACAGAGACGTAGTAAAATGCGGGCAAATATTAGAGATACATTTGGAAGATGGACATAGAGCCCAGAAGGATTTTAACATGGATTCCAATTTGGCTAATTTTCTCCTGAACAGGTAAGCATTGAGCTTTAACTAAGCTAAGCTAACCTTTACTAATTGATCAAAGCGGATATACGGGATAGGCCTTTCAAGAAATTTCAACATTACAGTACTCGCATTCATACTCTGTGGTCCGTGTGCATACCAAAACACACTAATTATATATTCAGCATCACTGAACTTCTTATTGAGGTTAATCGACCTGTTTTGGAAAATGCCTCTCAAATGTAGTAACAAATGTAATCGTATGCTTGCACTTATGCTTGTCTTTCCTGAGGGTGATGGGGATGGCTAACGGACTTTAATGGATGTATGGGTTAACTTGACAGGTATGCATGACCTGCACTCTCTTTTATCTCTGTTGCTCTTCCTCTAGATCCTCTACTTCTTGTACCACTAGGACCTGCACTCTTGTCCTCCTCCTCTCTCTAGCTCATTCTCTCCACCCTCTGCCTCTTGTATCAGCGGTGCCTGACCAGCCCTCACTGGCTTCACTTGGCATTGGTGAGGGCACTTCATAGCTGAGATCTGCATCGGGCTGCAACAAGGAAGAACTGTCGGCTACTACTCCAAAATAGATGTGAAATGATTTATACATTATATGGTAAATTGAGAAATATATCATCTGGCCTGTTAAAAAGTAATTTGAACAGTGGGCTAGTTTTTGGCATAAGAGGCTTAGCTTTGGCTAACATCCATAGCCAGCCATGCAACTAGTTAATACTGACACTGAGTACAAAAAAGTACATATGAGCTGGTTTATAATTTGCATAGAAAAGAAACACTGCACACTTACGTATAGATAAGCTGATTTACTTATAGTGTAGGACTAGTCATTGCTTGCCATTGTTTAGCTCATCTTGCCTCAGTCTCCTAGGTTCAGTGTCCTGAACCTTGGACCCCGTGGGAGCTTTGAGTCTGGAGACAACAGTCTCAAATACTTTGAATTTGAAATGCAGTGCCGATTTTAATCATTTGGTGTCCAGTTTGGTAGGTCCTTTAAGTAGGGAGGTCTGATTGAAGGACTGATGAGGGGAATGGTGAGGAGTTGTGGGTGGTATGTGAGGATGTCCAAAAAAACCAGATATGTGTATGTGTGTCACCTCAAATCAGTCTTAATATTCTTGTAAAACATCTACATTAGCAGCCAAAATTGTGAAACATCTGTAACATTGTAGCCTGTAAAAAAAAAAAGGATAAGCCCACACGGCATCATCGAGGTATATATTTTTTTAAAGTCTTTTGCTGCCAACTTGAAATCAAAAGTATATATTGTGTCTTTGCAGCTTGCAAAGTTGCATCGGTAGCTGGATTTCCATCCAACTCATTTGCACATTTTAAGTGCTCCTAATCAAGGGACCTAGATAGCAAGCAGTATATAGGTCCCGTTACGTTCCGTAGAGAAAAAGAGACCCAATAGCAGACCAAAGTTGCAGGCAAAAATCTTGTATTTATTGTCCACAAATGTTACTCAAAAAAGGTTCAAAAAGTAAAAACATAAAAGATGCAAAAAGTCAAAGTCCAAAAGGTAACACACAAAAGATCCAAAAACAAAGCAGGCAGAGGAAAAGAGCAAAAATACAAAAAACAAGAACTTATCTCACACCAGCAGATAATCAGGGAAGGCGGAAGAGTTAAACTCTAGAATCTAGGTCAGACAGACAGAGTCTTTCACACAGACTTTAGGTGACGATCAGACAGGGTACAAAGGGCAGACTGAACTTAAATACAGGAGGGGAGACACGTAATTGGTGGGGAGCAAACAAGTGGCAGGAGAAACTAATCAAGACAATGAGTGGACTGATAACGGACAGGTGTGGTAAATGGTGACAGGGAAATCCAGGAAGTGACAGAGGGCAGGTGGGGGCGGAGTCTTAGACCAAAACAGAAACACATGGCATAACAAACACACGAACACATGTCAAAACAAACACAAGACACAGGAAAGCCAGAGTCCCTTGAACAGCAGGGAGGATACTAACAGGTCCACCGGTGGATTTTGGTCAGCAGCACACTGGTGGTGTGCCACTTCTGGTCCGCTCTCGGACCACCATCATTAAGTGTACCTTGGCGTGGATATTAAGAAAGTAACAAAGAATATCAGCAAATCCTGGAAATTTAAAATCATGTCCTTGGCATAGTCTATTTAGAATATCAGCCGCTAATCAGATGTCCATGGTACTGGTTCCCTTAAGGCATGGTACTACCTTAAGGGTAAACATGACGGTCATTTAAAGCTTATGTTATGCACTGGTATCATCCATAAATATGTTAAGGGTTGGTGAAAATATAAATAAAAAAGGTGTTTAAAAGTGAATGGCACAACATGTGCTGTTTGTAACTCACTGTAACTCACTGTAACACCTAGAGTCAATTGTATTGTTTTGGAGCTGAATAAATACAATTGAATTCAAATTGAATTAAACTCACCAGCAGACTACCTGGAAACCGATGAGCAAAACACCAGCGGACTGCCAGCTCTGCCCCCATTGGCCTTTTGCTGTAAGGGGAGGAGTTTGAGCTTTGGGATCATTATGTAAGGATGTCAGGGTAACTTTGACCAACTATAGTAGCAAAATGAAAATGCAACAAATGCAAATATATGTGAATAATGTGGTATCTTTGTGTTAATCCTGCACCCATTATAACCTGTCACACAAATCTACCCACACAACACAACCTTGCACACTACAGTACTCAAAAACTCCCAGTCACTATTCTCAGGGATCCTAGATCACAGAGCCCAGAGCACTACATACAGGGCACAAAATGTCACCTTTTAAACAGCAGAGAATGATGGGAAGGTGTATGGGAAGTCCTGTCTCTTTGTTATTCCAGTGCTGCATGTGTGTCAGACTTCCGTGGTCTCAGGGCTCAGACTACTTTTGATTGAAGTCTGGAGAGGCTCTTCTACCATCAGTGCCCAGCTCAGTTTGTTTAGCGTACTTTGTCGTCTTTGGTCTTTGTTTAGTCGGTTGTCATTTTGTCTCCCTGTGCTGTGATCTGTATATCTTTGCACTGTGATAGTGTGTAGAGCCTTACTTGTCCCACAGGGTTGCCTTAGGGCAAAATGGAACAGAATTCAGAGCGGCGACTGTAGAACGTATAGGTTGCAGAGGATAGAATGCAGAAAACCAAGAGAGAAAGAACAGAACACAGAATATGAAAAAGCAAAAGCAGTTGTAGCTCAAACTGGTCTTTCTTGAGAGCACTGGCACCTTGTGCGAAGCACTGGTTAGTACCACTAGAGAGAGCTCCAGAGTCTTTTCCGTGACTGGTCAATGCCTCTGGCATGGCCTCTGTGATCGGTCAATGCCTCTGGCACCCTGGACTAACTGCTGGCGAGTGCTACTGGGGGAAGCTCTCTCTATTTGAAAAAGAGAGTCGAGTTCAGCCAGCAGAACAGTAGAAATGGTTTTGTCTCATCCTATATCGCATTAGAAAAAAATATCAGTTCACCTATCATACTGATACATCACCCATCCCCACCTAACAGGAAGTAAACAACACAGGAAGTAAACAAAGAAGCACATGGCCAATCAAGGAAGCAAACACAAGACAAAGGGAACACATGAACAGGATTAGATCCTGGGCAGGGTTGTGACGGTCAACACATTTTAATGCCAGTTCTAAATTCAGCCTTATGTGCAGTTTTTGTAAGCAGATGTGCTGAACATTGTGACCAAGGCGCACCTGATATTTCACTAATCTAATTTACACAGAGTGTCAGGAGGAAATTACTTCAGAGAATTACTGTTATTGGAATGATCTGCTTCAGTGCAATAACTGGGTTTTTAGTGTAAGGGCAAATTGCCCTTGACTGAGACCCTAATTGAATTTCAAGTAAAAAATGAAGAAAAAAACTGAACCAGGCTCTGTGACATGCTCAGTGACAACGGTTCTCATTTAGGCTTACTCTGCATGTCACTGGGACTGCATGTCACTCATTTCAAGTTAGCAGAGTTAAGGCTACACCTCTGCTACGCCTGGGCTACGCCTAGGCTACACCTGGGCTACACATGGGCTACACCTAGGCTATGCCTGGGCTACGCCTGGGCTATACCTGGGCTACACCTGGGCTACACCTAGGCTACACCTAGGCTTACCTTCAGACTTAATAGTTTTGCCCTACAGTATTCTTCCTCCTCCTCCTTTTTCTTAATTGAATAGTAGAAGCCATTTAACTTTTTAAACTGTCATTTCTCATAAAAGGGACTGTCATTTCTTATCCAAGAAACTGTCATTTCTTATCCAAGAAACTGTCATTTCTTATCCAAGAAACTGTCATTTCTTTAAATTCTGTAATTTGTTATCCAGCACCTATCTGTCAGCCCACAGTAACAGAGGTAGTCACTATACTATTAATTGGACAGCCAAGCAATAAAATACATTCATTTTTCATGTTATTTTATGTCCACAGACGTTTCCTATGTAAACATGTGTGATGACCCCCCTCCCCACACACACACACAGTATAACAGCTGCCCAGTTGAGACGGGCCAGTCCTGCTCCTCAGAGAATCCCTTGCTCTGACATGTTTGTTTCCCCTTCAACTGTCTCCTGGGTGGCTTTGGAGAGGTATCACAACCCCCCCCCCCCTTTACACACACAAACACACACACACACACACACACACACACACACAAACATGCAAACACACACACATACACACAAGCGCACAAAGAAAGCCTGAAAAGATAACTGCAATTTCAGTCCTATACCTCCTGCTGGCAAATAGGCTCTTATTACATTTGGGCCCCATCTATCAATACCGAGGGTCGGTATCGAAATTACTTTGTTGGCCACAAATCGTTGGCAATAGATTGGGTGTGTGCTGAAACAAGGGGGCCCTATTTATCTGAATGTGGATAGTGGAGGGACAGATAGAAATAGAGCAAGGCAGAGCGAGCGAGAGAGAGAGAGAGAGAGGGAAGACAGGACACACCGAGTGGAGAATGCAGGAGGCCCTGTTAGTCACAGGTGCAGTGATGGATGTGCAGCCAGACAACCTTTGATTACTGGATTACCGGGACCAAAAGCAGAGATCCATTAGCCAATCATTTAGCCTGGCTGGGCAAATGGCAGATCATGGCTACCATCTAAACTCCCTCTTTAGACACACACCTACACACATACACAAAAACTCACCCTCCACCCCCTCCCCCCACACTCAAACACACACCTACACTCACACAACCCCCCCCCCCCCCCCCCCCCACACACACACTCAAACACACACACACAAACTCCCCCCCCCACACTCAAACACACACCTATACACACAAACTCACTCCCCCCAAACTCACTCCCCCCCCCCCAACACTGAAATATACACATACACACACACACACACACACACACACACACACACTGAAACACACACAGACATAAACTTCCATAACATCATTGTTGAAGGCTTCACACTAGGGGACGGATATGGCACCATATACCGTATATAGTCATTCTTAGCACCACATGTCTGCCCTGCCTTCTGCTTGTGTGTTAAAACGTGCTCCTGACACTTAAGAGTTGCACGTCCTTGCCAATTCATAAGAAAAAAAGAGATATATTGTTCAGAACTAGTGGTTGTTAATGTCTTACACAACCTTGCTTTGAATGAGACCACTGTTTTTTTGGCAGTGTACAAAAAACAATACCAGCTGCAGGCCGCCTTTTGCAGAGCAGCATATTTTTTAATTGAGAGATGCAAAAGAATATCATAAACATGAAGTATATCTGCAACTTCTGGCAGTATAAGGGCCTGACATTTATCAAGCCTAATTAAATTGTCCAACTTCTTGCAATTAAAACAACAGCTCTTGGCAGGGTCATGATGATGGCAATGACTCCATAAGGTAGAGGGCAAGCGGATATGAAGAAACAGAAATTGTGGGATATTTTGCTCGTTCTTAAAAACTGTGGACTTATCCAGACACTGGGCTTTGCATATGCTCTCTCAGAGCTGAAATATTGAGAGAAAATCAGGGCAAAATGAGGATTAAGCCTTAGGAGAATCACGGGAAACTAAGAACTACTTGAGCAGGTCATGACTCGTTCATTCCCATGTAAATTGACTGTTCAAGACAGCGGACGAAGATAGAGAAGGATTGAAAGAGCGAGAGACTGTCAGAGTAAATTAGAGAAGAAGAAGAGAGAGAGAGTGGAAGGTCGAAAGAGAGAGAGACTGAGAGAAATGTGAGAGGAATGTTCTCTTACACACATCGAAATGGCTGAGGTGCCAGTCAAAGTAATCGCAGTGAAGATTAGGTGCTCCCTTAAATGAAAGTTATTTTAGGTTCTGTGCTGAAAAGTTCAAACACAAGGCGATCAGAGACTCTTACAAATCAATTTTACTTTGCTCTCTCTCTCTCTCTCTCTCTCTCTCTCTCTCTCTCTCTCTCTCTCTCTCTCTCTCTATCTCTCTCTCAAGGAGAAATCCCCTACAAGGTTGTTTCCTTAAGAAAGAAAAAAAAAGATTTTAATCAATGATTACAATTTAGATTTAATTTAAAGCCAATCAAATTAAACTCCTTCATGTGCAAGGTGACCGACCAGCCTGTCCATTTCCACTGTTGCATTTAACACTGTCCACACAGAATCTTACCACTACCACAACATTCCTGAAGAAAGAAACTGAGTGAAAGATGCTTTCAGTAGGTTGTCATCCAAGATATATTTTGTCTGTTTTATCACTGAAACTAAAATTGGACTTGCTCAAAATAGTGCTCTTTCAGATCATCATCTTATTACATTCAACATGAAATTAGTACTCTGTGCAACATTGGAATTAACCCACTTCTACAGCTGTTGTTTATCTGACAACACTACAACAGAATTCATGTCAAAACTACCAGCCGCACTTGCCGCAGCTCTTACTCCTGGCACTTTTTTGATTATAACACCCGTCAGCCATAGACTCATTTAAGGACATAGAAGAGTTTATTGGAAAACCCTACAGATGGTTTCACAAGTGTCATAAGAACAACCCAAAGTTCTCTGTAACACCATTCCTAGACTAACAAAAAAATCTAACCTTAATCCTGATAATCTGGCTAACTATAGGCCTATTTCCAACCTCCCTTTGTCAAAAATACTTGAAAAAGTAACTGCAAAGCAACTTACTTCCTTTCTGCATAAACACAGTATTGATCTGGCTTTAGAGACCTTCACAGCACTGTTTCAGAGTGGTCTGAGTTCTAAATTACCTACTACTTGCATCTGATAATGGGCACATTTCAATCCTTGTTCTTCTAGACCTTAGTGCTGCTTTCGACACTATAGATCATCATATTTTGCTACAGAGACTTGAACATCATGTTCGCATCATAGGCTGTGCCCTATCCTGGTTTAAGTCTTACCTTTCTGATCGTCATCAATTTGTTCATGTCCATAATAACTTATCATATCACACCAGAGTAAGTTATGGTGTTCCCCAAGGCTCTGTGCTTGGACCCTTGCTCTTCTCCTTGTACATGGTACCCTTAGGTGTTGTCATAAGGAGGCATGGCATTAACTTCCATTGCTATGCTGATGACACCCAACTTGACCTATCCATGAAACCTGATGGAATTGTACAGCTACCCAAGATAGAAGCCTGACTGTCAGATGTAAAAGCTTTGATGACTGTTACGACCCTGGCGGGTCTAGGCCCCGCCCTATGATATTGCATGCCTGTTCTGTCTCTGTCTCTACAGGAGCTAATTAGAAACAGGTGTACAGCAGGTGATTGTGAACAGGTGGACCCCATGATTGGCCGGGCTACAAAAGGCCTGATCAGTCTGCAGTCAAGGAGAGCGTTGGATGAGAGAGTGGGATGAGAGCTTTGGAGTGGTCGTTGGATTGGGTTATCGTTGGATTTGGGATAGAGATTTGGATTGTCGTTGGTTTTGGGATCGTAGTTGGTTTTGCTTTATCGTTGTTGTTTGTTTATATTGCCATTTAACTGAATTCACATCACATCTTTTGTTTCTCTTCATAACACTGACATTCACCACACGTTTACTATAATTATTAGATACTATATATATATATATGTAACCATTAATAAATACTTATATTATATTATTATCATAAATTCTGCGTGGTCTCCCCTTTATGTTTCGTGTATCGAGCTGTGCACGTCACATGACTAACAACTTCATGCTTCTTAACTAATAAAACTGAGATTATGCTTGTAGGCCCTTTACAATTGAGAATGAGCCATATACCCACAATCGATGACATTTCATTAACATCCAACACTAGTTTCAAAAATCCTGGTGTAATTATAGTACCTCTCAAACATAAAACAGAACTCAAAAACATCACAAATCCACGCTTTTATTATGTCGCAACTAGACTACTGCAATGGTCCCCTGTCCAGATGTAGCAACAACTCAATAAAGAGCCTCCAACTTTTACAGAACTTATTTTTGTCCCCTATTGCCCACCAAGATCATTTCATTTCCAGAGTGCAGGTCTCACTGTAATTGTAATTCCAAGAATATCAAAAAGCACAATAGGAGGCAGAGCCTTCAGCTATCAAGTCCTCCTCCTGTGGAATAATCTTCCTGCTTTTATCCGAGATGCAGACACCCTTTCCATATTCAAATCGAGACTAAAGACATTCCTCTTTAGTGCATCCCATAGTCATGAATAATGCATCATAAACCCGTCACCTGTCGCAATATTCTTCACTTCTTCTTGCTGGCCATGTTGTTGTGTTCAGGAGAGGGTTCAGAAGAGGGCTACATACAGCACTTATTGTACCGTGAAGGAGTGCCTTTAGGAATCCTGGGTATATCATATGGCGCGTGTCGTGGCTGTTTACTGTTTATAGACCTAAGACAAAACATGATAATGCATCATTCAAATATTTTGCTTCTTATTCCTGGAACAAACTCCCAGGAACACTTAGATGTGCCCCAAATGTTGCTACTTTTAAATCAAGGCTCAAAACTTTCTTGTTTTATCATGGGGTCATGTGAGAAAGAGAAAAAGAAGTGCTCCTGAGAACCTGGCCTGGTCATTAATCTCCTCCTGAAAGGAAGCAGGATGTGGAAGTGTGTGTGTGAGGGAGATGTGAATATCAGCCTCCTGTACATCGCCTAAGTAATTTACCATCACTGCGTGATCTGAGTGACGGCGGCTGTAAATTAACACACCTCCCACACACTTCTGGCCTGAGACCTGCGGGTGGCAGCGGATAATGTCATTGCACGTGTCCGAGGGGGGGTGGTGGTGTTTTAAATCCTTCACTGGGATCAGTCTGATGAGTGGGTTTATGGCGGTTGAATGGAGAGCTCATGCTAAACGGAGCAAAGTGGTATGTCTTGGAAGCGGGCCCAGCACTGATGCATGGGGTCAGGCATGATGGTGTGACGCATCTCCCTGGGCAGCGTGAGAAACATGCTTGTGTGTCTTCCTATTAGACGCCCACTCCTAGGTCATATCTCTCCTCGCTCACCATTAGCAGCCAAGCTCCGCGCGGCACTCTGTCTCGGGAAAGGACAGAAGTCACTCCGACAGAGAACGTGAGGAAGATGAGGAAAAGAAACAGAGAGTAATGGTCAAAAGTAAAGAAGAGTAATTCAAGATGGTACAGGTCTACACTCTAATAGCATTTGGTTTCAGTGTGGCATAAGAGAAGACATAATGGGGCCTATGATGATTATTAATATTAGCACTTTTTATGAGAATACATCATGTGGCCTCTTCATCTTCCTATTATTATCATTATTATTAGTAGTTTTTAGTAGTAGAAGTAATTTACCTCATTGTGGCCTGCAGAATAATAGACATTTATAAGCAGCATCTGGTCGCACAGACATGCCAAGAACTAAACCTAAACAAAATTAATTGTCTTTTTTAAATCAGTGATCATTGTAGTGAAGCATTGGTGGACAGTGGATAACATCATTGTGATTACAGCATAGGGAACAGCCCTGTGCTCTGCAGTGGGGGAGAGCCAGGGGAAGGGGAGGGTGACGAGAGTAGTTCAGTGACTCCTGTGACTTTAGTTGGGCTGGTGGAGGTCAGTCCTGGCCTCCCCCGTGGGCATGTGCCCAGTTAATAAAGCGATGGGGCCGGCCAACAAAAAAAAGTAAATATGCCCCCAATGGTGTCCGCAGTGGCACAAGGTA